>NC_138240.1:18452276-19052276 GCF_964197995.2 Scardinius erythrophthalmus
TTAACGTTTTTTTGGCTTTTATATGTTAGCCTTACTGTTATCTATAAGCTAGTGTGCTCCAAAACAATGACAAGATTCGCATTTAGAAGACCAATCCCAACGTTGAAAATGAAAATCAGGTTGATGTCAGAATCCAACGTCAGATTGACGTTAATTTCCAACGTTGGACAGACGTTGTATTGTGGTTGAAAATGAAAATCGGGTTGACGTCAGAAACCAACAACAAAAAAAAGTTTAACAACTTTAAAAACTTAAAAGTTACATAACGGCTCTGTTCTTGGAGAAGATAAACTTACAGTTTTGCTGAGATGCTGCTGCCGAACACTGTTGAGAGACTCACTAACGTTAATTCATAAACGATTAATCTCTCTCTCTCTCTCTCTCTCTCTCTCTCTCTCTCTCTCTCTCTCTCTCTCTCTCTCTCTCTCTCTCTCTCTCTCTCTCTCTCTCTCTCTCTCTCTCTCTCTCTCTCTCTCTCTCTCTCTCTCTCTCTCTCTCTCTCTCTCTCTCTCACACACAGAGCCGTTATTACCTCGCTAGTGAGAAATGTCATGTATCTTTTAAGTTGTTAAACTATTACTGCGCTAACACACACATTTCTGTGCAAGTGTGTGTACTGTTGTGCGTGTGCGCGTTTATGGCAAGCGGGGTGGTGTGGCGCAATGGATAAGACACATGCCTTTGGTGTGAGAGACCCGGGTTCGAATCCACTGTGAGACACCAATGTGTCCCTGAGCAAGACACTTAACCCCTAGTTGCTCCAGAGGCGTGCGACCTCTGACATATATAGCAATTGTAAGTCGCTTTGGATAAAAGCGTCAGCTAAATGAATAAATGTAAATGTAAGCCGTTTTAACTTTTATTCATTTCCAGGATATGAATCCTTGATATCAACAATTCAATTTTCACTAGTTAAAATTATAATTCTTGATATCAGGAATAATGTTTCTACTAGTAACAATGGTAATTTTTGATATCAGGAATTACATTTCAACTAGTAAAAATGTTCATTCTTGATATCAAAAATTGAATTTTAACTAGTAAAAACTATAATTCTTGATATTAACAATTGAATTTCAACTAGTAAAAACTATAATTCTTGATATTAACAATTTATATCCTGGAATGGCAATAGGCAAGCCGTTTTGACTTTTAATCATTCACAGGATATGAATTCTTGATATCAACAACAAAATTTTCACTAGTTAAAATGATAGTTATTGATATCAGGAATTAGATTTCTACTAGTAATAATGCCAATTTTTGATATCAGGAATTACATTTCCACTAGTAACAATGCTAATTCTTGATATCAGTATGTACATTTTCACTAGTTAAAATGATAATTCTTGATATCAACAATTGAATTTCAACAAGTAAAAACTATAATTCTTGTAATTGTATTTTCACTAGTGAAATGTCACCATAGGCTGCCATTCAAAATCAATTGTTGATATCAAGAATTGATTTCTTACTAGTTAAAATTCCAGTTTCACATATCAGAAATACAATTCTTACTAGTAAAAACCTTTATTTTTGATATCAAGAATTCAATTGTCACTAGTTGAAATGTCTATTCTTGATATCAACAATTGAATTGCTACTAGTAACAATGTTCATTTTTGATATCAAGAATTCCATTTTCACTAGTGACAATGTTCATTTCTGATATCAAGAATGTGATTGTTACTAGTAAGAAAGCCATTTTAGATATCTGAAATTATATTGATATCAGAAATACATTTTCAGATATCAAAAATGAAAAATTTTACTAGTAGCAATTCAATTGTTGATATCAAGAATAGACATTTCAACTAGTGACAATGTAATTATTGATATCAGTAATTGCCATTTTTACTAGTAACAATGTAATTATTGATATCAAAAATTATATTTCTACTAGTAAGAAATCAATTCTTGATATCAACAATTGATTTTGAATGGCAGCCTATGGTGACATTTCACTAGTGAAAATATAATTACAGATATCAACAATTAAATTGTTGATATCAACAATTACATTTTTGATATCAACAATTACATTTTTGATATCAACAATTCACATGTGTTTTAAATGTTAAAAGGGCGACAATATGGCAAGCCGTTTTAGCTTAAATTGTACCAAGCGTTACTCGTCGTAATTGCATTTTTACTAGTAAGAATTCAATTAGAGAGCTCTACAATTCAATTCTTACTAGTAGCAATTACAATTGGAGAGCTCTCTAATTCAATTATTACTAGTAAGAATTACAATTACAGAGCTCTCTAATTCAGTTCTTACTAGTAACAATTCCAATTAGAGAGCTCTACAAATGAATTTTTGCTAGTCATATGTCTTCATTGACTTCCATTCATTTTTAATTACGGAGCTGTACAATTGAATTGTTACTAGTAAGAATTACAATTAGAGAGCTCTACAATTAAATTGTTACTAGTAAGAATGCAATTGCAGAGCTCTTTAATTCAATTCTTACTAGTAACAATTTAAATAGAGAGCTCTCTAATCCTATTATTACTAGTAACAATTCCAATTAGAGAGCTCTCTAATTCAGTTGTTACTAGTAAGAATGCAAATGCAGAGCTCTTTAATTCAATTACAGAGCTCTGCAATTATACATATCTTTAATTCGTATTTTTACTAGTAAAAATTCAATTAGAGAGCTCTGTAATTGCATTCTTACTAGTAAGAATTTAATTAGAGAGCTCTCTAATTGCAATTGTTACTAGTAATAATTGAATTAGAGAGCTCTCTAATTGTAATTGTTACTAGTAATAATTGAATTAAAGAGCTCTCTAATTGTAATTCTTACTAGTAACAATTCAGTTGTAGAGCTCTCTAATTGTAATTCTTACTAGTAACAATTCAGTTGTAGAGCTCTCTAATTGTAATTTTTACTAGTAACAATTCAATTGTAGAGCTCTGTAATTAAAAATGAATGGAAGTCAATGGAGATATATGACTAGTAAAAATTCATTTGTAGAGCTCTCTAATTGGAATTGTTACTAGTAAGAATTGAATTACTGTAGAGAGCTCTGTAATTGTTATTTTTACTAGTAAGAACTGAATTAGAGAGCTCTGTAATTGTAATTCTTACTAGTAATAATTGAATTAGAGAGCTCTCTAATTGTAATTGCTACTAGTAAGAATTGAATTGTAGAGCTCTCTAATTGAATTCTTACTAGTAAAAATGCAATTACGACGAGTAACGCTGGGTACAATTTAAGCTAAAACGGCTTGCCATACGACAAAACTATTACAGATATCAAAAATGTATTTCTTACTGGTTAAAATTCTGAATACACATATCAGAAATACAATTCTTACTAGTAAAAACCTTTATTTTTGATATCAAAAAATGTAATTGTTGATATCAAAAATGTAATTCTTGATATCAACAATTCAAATCCTGGAAATGAATAAAAGTTAAAACGGCCTGCCATACGCGTTTGAGTGGGAGAGAGAGCGGGAGAAAGAGTGTGCTTTCCCTAGTCCGTAGGCTACATAATAAAAATGTAATTTTGTGCCAAAAAAATTGAAATCATTTGACGTCTCTCTCTCTCTCTCTCTCTCTCTCTCTCTCTCTCTCTCTCTCTCTCTCTCTCTCTCTCTCTCTCTCTCTCTCTCTCTCTCTCTCTCTCTCTCTCTCTCTCTCTCTCTCTCTCTCTCTCTCTCTCTCTCTCTCTCTCTCTCTCTCTCTCTCTCTCTCTCTCTCTCTCTCTCTCTACTGCATTAATAACTGAATTCTGCTATCAGTGGCTGAAGCCTCCATTACTAGCTATAAAATGACCTTTTGTAATTAGCAACGGAGGCTTCGGATTAGATGCGTAAGAAATTAGTCTTACAAAGCCTACAAGAGAATTTAAGGACAAAAACCTGACAAATGTCTTGAAATACATGATCTGAAGTTTGTTTTGAGGTGTGGTAACCATAGTATAGGCGGAATAATTGACTCTGGGCCGTTGATTTATTGAAAAATAATGCACACCCAATAATTCCTTACATAATATTATTATTAACATTATAAGTCACATTTATAAAAAGATACCAGACATTTCAAGACATATTTTTTCCTGAAACAAACCTTTCTGGAAGAAAACATGTGTTATGGTGGTTCTGCACAATGGACAGGGTGTGTTGGTGGGGCAGTTCTTGGCCAGTGTCCGCAGACAAGGCTCACAGAAGACGTGGCTGCAGGGATGGCACATGTATGGACTGAAGTAGACATCCAGACACACTGCACAGATATAGCCTTCACGATCCCGGCTGGGCAGCTCCTCATCCTCACTGCTGCTAGATGGGTTCCCTGTAGAGCTCTTCAACAGAGAGGAGATGACTCAGTGCTGTTAAACTCAACAATCTGGTGAGCTTCACCTTTAAAAGGGAGCATCGCTTTCAATGTTATGCTGATGGTTCGTATAAACAGTGTTTTAACTTGACCTTTAACACACTTGGTTGTTGGACTATTAAGCACAAGACTCCTCTGATGCATAGGGACTGTCCGCATAATTACAGCTCTCCTGCCTATTGGGACCTCCAGAGACCATGCTCCTTTTTCCCTAGTTGTGTCATTAACACCAAATACACATCTCATAAAAGTCTCCACATCCCACTTGACAACCCAGGATATCACATGGAATTTTGTTTTTAATGTCTCCATTAGGTTTTCATGCTTCCAAGGTCAAAAAACACTTTAATTTTCTCACAATTTACACTGCAGTGTCACCTGTTTTCTCACAGAGTATGAAATGGTTCAGTTCACTAAAGGATTCTAACTTCATCTTTTTTACTGAGAAGCTGCTGTGGTCTGATTGGTCAGATGGCCCAGTCTGTTGTGATTGGTGTATTGCTTTCAGCATGTGTTGGAAACCAAACGCCTATTACCATATCTGAATTTCAGCTCTGGAGGCTCCCTCACCTGTATACACAGTGATACAAATAGTAACAATGCCGTTGGTTTTACCATATCAATTTGAGCCCGTGTCCACATCCTCATCCTATTGAACTACATGCAAAGTAGATTTGCTTTCGCAGCACATAAAACAGCATCTTCTCGACATGTTAGCCTCAGCTACAACAACAATGTTTGACGGGGTGTCAACAGGCAGCTATTGAACAGTGTTTGGGAAAGTTACTTGTAAAAGTAATGAATTGCAATATTGTGTTAATCCCTAAAAAAGTTTCTAATTGTTTCTTATGGTACTTTTTATGGAAAGTAATGTGCTACTTTTTCTCACCTGGGCTGGGCTTGCTTGTTTGTTTTTTAATAAAAAAAAGTTATATATTTTTATTGGCAAATGTAATGGCCTTTTCACACCAAAAGTGAAATGACTAAACCTCTGTATAGGGTGCAACTCAAACAAATCTTTCAGCTTCAGCAATAAAAAGTCATTTTTGCTTATTGTACGGTTACAAAGACATTAGTTATTAAAGTGACAATAAATACACAAAGTATATTTGTATTATTTAACATATTTCATTATTGCAGGTTTGCGTAATATTCTGAGTTTGTATTTCACTGTTTTTATTAATTTTGAGGAATACTGAATCTGTTTTTGTGCAAGTGAGATGAATAAATGCATGCTCACATTTAGTCATAGAACTACAATAACCATCATGTTTACACAACGCGTCTACACTTCCGATTTCCCTCAACAAGAGGACAGGTTTTCAGTCAATAAATGGGGAAACAAAGTAACTTGCGTTACTTATTTGAAGGTATTTGCTGTAAATTTAAAAGTAATGTGTTACTTTACTAGCTAACTGAAAAAAGTAATCTGATTACGTAACTCACATTACTTGTAAATCATTACCCCCAACACAGCCAATGAAGACCATACAGTAGGCAGGCATTATGCAAATTTGTTAAATTAACAAGAGTATTTTAACTGGTATGCCATGCCACACTGTACCAAAAAGATGTTATGTGCTCTCCAAAAGGGGGAAAAACTGCCTACAACTCGAAGGATTTATGTTTCTCTTCACTGTTGAAGTATGAAGGGTCCTTACCTCCTCCTGCCAAATCACAACTCACCCCTCTTCTAGCCACTGGACAATTAGAAATGCATTTGAGTAGGCTGTAGTAATCAGACCAAAACCAGTGAATTACTGGACCAGTGGTTTCTAAGAGCCGTTGTCTATGGTTTGTGATTTCTTATGAGACACTTTGGGCTGTTGTGCTTTAAAGATTAATCATTGTGAAGAGAAACATCCACTTGAAATTTTACAACAGTGATACAGTGAGCGTTAATGCTGGTGAATGGGTTTATTGCATTGAGTTGAGAATCCCTAATGCAGAACCTGTTGATTGTTAAAAGGTGCCCTCTGCTGGAAAATGATACATTCTATGTTAATGATCCAGGAGTGATCATTCAGTTTTATATTGTGCTAGCAAAAAAAAAAAAAAAAAAGGAAGCAGCAGTGAATAATATTTTTAAATATATGAATACATGAAAGGGATTGTGTGCCAGCCAGTTATTATTGCAAAATATGTTATTTTAATTTTAATAGATATTAATTTGAGAAAAATATTTTAAGAAAAAGTCCAGCACAACAGAAAATAATCAGTCTAGCAACAAAACAAACACTGAAACAAAAATCACAAAATTCAAATATAAGCCTATTATTGGAATTATTATTATTATTGTTATTATCTGCAATCAGTTACTTGTTGTTCTGGGTGGTGTATCCATTGTACCATTGTGTTTCCATTGTTTTAACTGAAAACTCATTTCAATGTCAAAAGTTTCATATTTATCATAAAAATAATAGACCTAATAGTTCTACAGTAATAGACCTCCGATGTTGATATATTATCGAGCTCAGAGATAATACTTCCGTTTGTCCGCCAAACTCTTTTAACCTAAAATATTTCTATGAAGTATCCTCTGAAATATTAAGTTAGTATTTTCACAACTTATTCGCATGTTCACGGTTCTCTGATATTGGTTAAAGACCACATGACACGCAGGTAAACAAATGAAATATTTCACTTTTTCCCCATTTCTTTAATTTTAAAATTATTTCTTTATGTTTGACATTTTTATGATTAAATCAAGTAGCTTTTTTATTTTTATTTTATTTATTTATTTTGTATTTATTTATATATTAATTTAATCTTTTGGCACCAACTTTACGGAAAAAACTTTATAGAAAACTTAAAAGCATATCATCTTATTTAAGTTTGTTAATGCATTGTCTTTTTCATTTCAAGAACAATTGATAGACAGAGACTTGCAGTAATTGCAAAGGACCTGATCTTATATTCTCACTTCTCTAAAATTGCAGCTCTTTAGTCAAGAAAGCTAATATCCTGACAGAAAAGCATTGGTCTGTCACACATGAATCCCAGCTTGAACTGCTTTTGAAAGTGTGTGTTTCTGCTTCACCTGCACGTTCTCCTGCTGCTGGTTCTGTCTGCAGCGCTCTCTCCTCCTCTGTCTCCTCCTCAGGCTCTTCAGTCGTTTCCTCTCTCTCTTGCTCAGCCTGCGTTCCCCAGTGGGAGTAGGTGTGAGCAGGGATGAAGTCACTCTGCCAACCTCCTGTTCCTCCTCAGAGCTGCTGAGAGACATCAGAGGAGCTCTGTGGTTGAAGGAGCTGCCTGCTCCCTGATCTTCGCGAGAGCCTCTGATAATATCCGATCTAACAGGATCAAGATCGGACCTCCTCGAAAGCATCATAGCCCTACTATAGGGAGGCTGAGCAGGAGGGCTTATCCGATGGCATGGGGAAGTGGAGGCCTGCTGGCTGGCTGTGGACCTCAGCGTATGTCCAGTGAGGACATCACAGTCTGGAAAGAGCAGATGAGAGAATCCTCGTGGGGAGTGTCGCCCCCTGTAGTGAGCCTCTCGACGGGTATCCATATAGTCCAGACTGAATGCCTTCCTGTGGGCAAGTCTGACTCCAAGTGTGGCCCTCTGCAGGGGCCTGACCTCCAAGCACAGGGCCTCAGCCGTACGCCCACAATCCTCTCCTCCTTGTGAGCCCATCTCCGAGATCAGACAACTCACTGGCGAAACGAGTCCTCCCCCCCACTGCACCCAACTCTGCAGCAGAACGGGAAACATTTGAGTTCATTGTTGAAGAGGTGAGCAGGAACATACTGGCCCCCTGAGCCATTTTGCACTGTTGACAAAGGTAAAGCCCCCTAAATAGTGGCAGTTCAGCGACCCAATTGTCTCTAGGGGCCTATAGAATTCAAACAGCTCACAATGCATGCATTGTTATAAGGGTGGTAAAATTAGGTGAAATAACTAGACCAACCTTTTTCAAAATACACGGTCAGCTCTTTTTCTATCTGAACAATTGGCAGCATATGGGAATTTGAGCCATGCCGACGAAAACGAAACACGCGCTCATTTCATACAGTTTGTGTGGTCTTATTCTTGGAGCTTTATTCCTATAGTGATTAAGTTACAAGTGCAAGTAAACAATTCTTTTCACAAAATTATATATATATATATATATACTGTACACACACATATATATATAAATATATACATATGTGTGTGTGTGTGTGTGTGTGTGCGCATGTAGGTGTGTTTTAATATTTTGAATTAAATATTACATAATAATATAATATGAAATAAAATAATATATATATATAGCAATATAGAAATGTGTGTAAAATGTATATTAATATAAAATGCATGATATATTTTCATAATGATCCTTTAATTTTAACATTTTAATTTTAATGTACATTTCAATGGATAACAATGGTTTTGTTGTAGGTTATTTCAAGAAAATGTTAAATCAATTTAATGCAATTTTTAAACAAAATACATTGTAAATATTAAACATTAATAGACTATTCAAATATTGATTTTTTTATTTAAATGATAGAAAAAGATAATGCTAAAAGATTAAAACATGTAAACAACTTAAACCAAAGAGACATTCAAGTTGAATGTCATTGCATGGTAATAATGGGTTAGGCATTATATGATGTAATGTTAATTAATATTAATTTCGAAATCATGCTCTCAAACCCTTCTCTGTTTTAATCATCCGAGTATGCTGTCGGCTTTGCTATAGCCAGAGTTATAAATGTATTGATATTATTTATATTCAAGCGCTTTTGAGAGAAAATCTATGCTGCATGGTGTTGAGAGTGATCTGAGTCGTTAGGAAACGGGGTCTCGTTCGATACTTCGCCGTCATTAATGTTCTTTCATCTTTTTGCCATGCTTTCACCAGATGGCAGCAGATTTCCGTTCTGGGTAACATGGAACTGTCCGTGGTGCTGAACGTGTTGTTTTTTTCGGATGCATCTCTACAACAAGTCACAGAGTGTATTCTGTTCTATTCTATTCTAATAATTCTAATAATCATCAAACTGTTAATGATATTCGAAAGCATCGTCATTTATACTGGCATATTATACTGTCAGTTTTGCAATGAGCATATAATAATGAATAAATTATTTGTATACGTTTTCAATTCATTAGTTGTTCACAGAATGATATGCTCTGTAAAATTTTTGTAATCTTTCTTTCCAACCATTTAACTTATATAGCCATTTGTTTTCTTCAACTTTTTTTTTCTTCCAGATATATTTCAAGCTGATATTTTTCATTAGTAAGGAAATCCAGATTGGTTGGAAAAAGTGCAATTAGTTTAGCACTGCAAAAATAAAATAAACAAATATAAAAGTTTTAGAAGGCTGTTCATTTTTTTTCTTCATAATTGTGCCTTAATTGACAACCAAGAAACAAGTGAACGAGCACGTTCTTGAATTTGTGTGCTCAACTTTCATAACATCAACTGTTGAATATCTCAAAACATATCAGAATAGCTCATATCCTAAATACAACTTTGCACTACTTTAAAGCTTGCACTACAGCTCTGCAAAGTGCGCGCGCAAACCTCTCAACCATCTCTGACGCACTTAGCACGTCTCGTATAAATGAATTCACTTCGTCACTGGGCGCCAATGATCGCAGCTCGAGCGTGCGGCACTTGCTGAGCCCGGAGCCCGCCATGCGTCTTCAGAGCAGCGAGGTGACCGGCGCGAGGGACTGTTTCTGAGTGACCGCTCTCACCATGGAGAGTTACAACAACACCACAGAAAGCCAAGACTGGAGCGGGAACGAGACGACAGTTAGTGAAGTTGCTCTGTGTTACCAAATAATCGGCTCGCTTTTCCTGGCTGCGTTAATTCTGTTTGCCATATTGGGAAACGCGTGTGTCATCGCTGCCATCGCCTTGGAGAGATCGCTTCAGAATGTGGCCAACTATCTTATCGGCTCTCTGGCCGTCACAGACCTCATGGTGTCGGTGCTGGTACTACCCATGGCAGCCCTGTATCAGGTTTTGAACAAATGGACTTTGGGACAGGAGATGTGCGATATATTCATCTCTCTAGACGTGTTGTGCTGCACCTCTTCCATCCTGCACCTGTGCGCAATCGCTTTGGATAGGTTCTGGGCCATCACCGATCCCATAGACTATGTGAATAAAAGGACCCCCAGAAGAGCGGCTATCTTGATCAGCCTCACTTGGCTAATAGGATTTTCCATTTCCATTCCGCCCATGTTGGGTTGGAGGAAACCGGAGGACCGGGCAGACCCCGACGCGTGCACAATCAGCCAAGACCACGGGTACACCATCTACTCAACTTTTGGAGCTTTCTACATCCCCCTCATCCTTATGCTGGTCCTCTACGGGCGGATATTCAAAGCTGCGAGGTTTCGTATAAGGAAAACGGTAAAGAAACCTGAGAAAGCCAAAATCGCGGACAAATGCCTCGCGGTGTCTCCGGCGCTTTTCCCGAGGAAGGCGAACAGCGAGCTGGGCAAAACTTGGAGGCGAAGCGTGGAGCCGCAGCTGTGCGTAAACGGAGCGCTGAAACACGCGGAGGACGGAGAGTCGTTCGAGATCACAGAAGTTCAAACCGTCTCCAAAAACCACCTGAGCCTGCCCAACAACCCTCAGCCGTGCTTCGAGAACAGAAGCGAGAAAAACACGGAAGCGAAGCGCAAAGTGGCTCTGGCCAGAGAGCGCAAAACGGTCAAGACTCTGGGAATCATTATGGGCACGTTCATTTTCTGCTGGCTGCCCTTCTTCATCGTGGCGCTTGTTTTGCCTTTCTGTCAAGATTGTTTTATGCCCGAGTGGCTGAGGGCAGTCATTAACTGGCTCGGATACTCCAACTCACTTTTGAATCCCATCATATATGCGTACTTTAACAAAGACTTCCAGAACGCATTTAAGAAGATCTTGAAATGCAAATGTATTAGACAGTGAACGAAGCTATTTGATGGCGGCTAATATGCAGATATTGATTGTTAAAGAACTGCTCTAAAGGCATTAATGGACAGTACTTCAGCACAAGAAGAGCTGGAGCTCTGTCCTTGTGTATTTGTTTATCTGTGAAGTTAATCTGCTTTCACCACAACACAATGTGCATATACCACTGGATGGATTCAGATTAGATCAAGACTCTCAGACCAGCTGAGTTCGTGCATTAAACAATAAAGCCCTTAAAAAATGCTTTTGTTTTATACTGTACATGATGAAAGGCACCTTTCTCCGAGCAAGGAGCTGTTGGTGGGATTGTAAGCACACAGAGACACCGATATCCAGCAGATTATTAATGTAGAAAAATGTAATGTGAAATCATTTCTCTTACATCTGTTTGTTTTCAGCAGAGTTTTCTTATATGACATAGACTGACTGGAAATACCTTGAAATAAAAACATAAATCTAGATCACAAACAATTCACTGTATTTGAATCATTGCAGTTGGGAAGGGTTGGAAAAACTTTCAAGTACACATTACCACATTCAGATGTACAATTCAAGAATGTAATGAACAAAAACATAAATTATATCTATATTATATATTCATATTCATAAATGAGTTAGTCTTACAAAATGAACTCGCTAAAAGGATTATTATGCGTTTTTTTCTTCGTTTGGCACATAAAGAAGCTTCTCTTAAGTCAAAGATGTTTAATTTAAAGCATGTAAAGCATGTGTTGAATGTCAGTGCCAGTATCAGAGATGCAGTGCGTACACAATGATCCGTTTGCATCGGGCACAGCTAGGCCTTTTACTGCAGTCGTGCCACACTGCATTAATACAACTAATGTAGAACCTGTAAACCAGTTCAAGTGATTCAAAATTACAACCCTCAACGGGCTTAAAGAGCCTAATACCCTCAATTAAGTCCAAGGCAACTAACATGACTTCAGCTCTCGATATAAACCTCCTCTCGTAAATCGAATTGGCTTACGCCACCCCAAACATCCTTAACATGTCTCTCCAGATGTTTAATTCTTTAAAGCTAGTCCTTACAGATTATAAACCTCCTCCACTTCCAATGACATTTTCAATGCATCTTTCGAGTGGCCACATGGCATGCACAGTCATGGGAGAGGCAATGGTGCAGAAATGTTATTCAAATAACATCCTAAGGCTCTGCCCACATAGAACCTTGGCAAAATATAAATGTCAGAAAAGATGAATGGAAAATACCCAATGTAATGTTAATGATTTGCCTTTCCTCCTACATTTGTAAACGTGCCGTTTTACTGACACGCTGCCATGTGACGGACGAGGCCGTTCGGATGAGATGACAGCGTTGATAACTAGACAAAGGATATTGTGAAAGAACACAAAGCACTCGTGGTAATATCCTCTCTGCTGGAGTGAAATTTTGCTGATTCACTCCTTTAGCACATAATGAACTAATTTGAACCATTTTCACTTGTGACATTTATTTTTAAATGTACCAGCACTGCTGAAGACAGTGGTCATGCCCCCCTGTCAAAGTTATAAATGACCAGCCACCAACTTTGGCTTGATTGCAAACTATAGGGGAAAGGCATAATATGAACTCCTCCCCCTTGTGCCCTGGAGTAAATTGAAATGGCCATGAGGGACATTCACAAGGTCATTCTAACCTTGAAATAACTATTTGTGAGGTTAAATGACAAGTGAAAAGAACATCCTCATTCTCTTCCTCTGAGGAAAGTCTCAGTCTAGAGACTACAGTATAGTAGCTGTTAGTTACTCAGCTGACCTTCATTTCTGAGCATTAAGAAGAAGAGATTAAGCTGCATGTTTGTCATTTCTTTTCGTTTTTAAAAGTGATACATTGGCAAAGACCTATGAATCATCACTTCCTTGCTCTTACACAGCATGCTCTGATGGATCTTTCCCCTGCATGTTAAAAGCATATAGCAAATAATCATTACAAACTACATCTGATAATTTGTGATAATTGTTGGATCTCTGGATTGTTGCACATGACCTTGTTGCGTGTACGTATTAAAAGGACAACTCATGAAAAACAAGATTTGATTTTTTTTTTTTTACACATTTTTCAAAGAGATTTTCAGATATCCACTTGAGTGGACAGCATGCGTTTATGGTTTGAACTGAAGAGATACTGTATTAAACATAATACAATAATCAAACAGATAAAGTATGTGTATTTAACAAACTAATCAATAAAATTATATCAAATCATGTGAAAACTATAAAATATATACAAAAAATATAAATGCGAAATATTGCAAAGGCAATTTAACTTAATACAAGTTGCACTTCGCGTATCTTTGATATCAGAACATGAGGACGTGATTCCATCAGAATTTTCTACAGCCTGTCAAGGTACAACTGTGGAAACCACTCAGATGCTCCCTCCAGGGCACCAGAGTATGGAGATTTACCCTTATTAGCTGATAATTCTGATTATGTTCAAGATGGACACATTTCTAGCATAGCCCTCCTCTGAGAAATGTCTCATGTCTCAATGATCTCATCTGAAATGATCAGTGTTGGGGGTAATGCATTACAAGTGACATGCATAACGCATTCAGATTACTTTTTTGATGTTACAAGTAAAGTAATGTGTTACAAGTAGCATGCATTATACGTAATCAGATTTTTTTAATGTTACGAGTAAAGTAATGTATTACAAGTAACATGCATTACCTAATCAGATTACTTTTTGATCTAACAAGTAATTAATTACAAGTAATGTGCATTACGTAATCAGATTACTTTTTGATGTTACGAGTAAAGAAACGCATTACAAGTAACATGCATTAGGTAATCAGATTACTTTTTGATGTTATGAGTAAAGAAACGCATTACAAGTAACTGTAACATGCATTACGTAATCAGATTACTTTATGATGTTACGAGTAAAGAAACGCATTACAAGTAACATGCATTATGTAATCAGATTACTTTTTGATGTTACGAGTAAAGAAACTCATTACAAGTAACTGTAACATGTATTACGTAATCAGATTACTTTTTGATGTTATGAGTAAAGAAACGCATTACAAGTAACATGCATTACGTAATCAGTTTACTTTTTGATGTTACGAGTAAAGAAACGCATTACAAGTAACTTTGACATGCATTACGTAATCAGATTACTTTTTGATGTTATGAGTAAAGAAACGCATTACAAGTAACATGCATTACGTAATCAGATTACTTTTTGATGTTACGAGTAAAGAAACGCATTACAAGTAACTGTAACATGCATTATGTAATCAGATTACTTTTTGATGTTATGAGTAAAGAAACGCATTACAAGTAACTGTAACATGCATTATGTAATCAGATTACTTTTTGATGTTACGAGTAAAGAAACGCATTACAAGTAACATGCATTACGTAATCAGATTACTTTTTGATGTTACGAGTAAAGAAACGCATTACAAGTAACTGTAACATGCATTATGTAATCAGATTACTTTTTGATGTTACGAGTAAAGAAACACATTACAAGTAACATGCATTACGTAATCAGATTACTTTTTGATGTTACGAGTAAAGAAACGCATTACAAGTAACTGTAACATGCATTACATAATCAGATTACTTTTTGATCTAACAAGTAATGCATTACAAATGACATACATTATGTAATCACATATCTTTTTTTGATGTCAATGAAAATTACATTCTAATAATACAAATACATTTATTTACAGTCAAAAAAAGTCACTGCAGATTAAGTATTTTCAAAAACAATATTCACAGTATAAGTATGAATTGTAGCTGATATATAGCCATTGATGCATGAGGTCCACTACAGTGGAAAGACGATTAATCAGATTTTTCTCCTAAAATCAAAACTTGGAAAATTTAACTGTGATATGACTCATCAGATATTGCTTGATGCTGCAATATTTTTTATACCTACAAGAGTCTCATAGGATAGAAGGAATGGGTGGATATTCCGGAGCAACTTGGCATTTCTGACTGACCATTGGCCATCTTGGTTTGGAGGGGGGAAAAATCGAAACACAACGGCTTGCCACTTGGTTGCAATGTATAGGATGATGCACCAGGGTCCACTGAAGAGGTTGATTTGCAACTATCAAAACCCATGCAAATTCAAGAAAATGCTTTTTTAATAGCTGTCCACTGTAGTGACCACTGAGCATGAAAGGGTTAAAGTTGTTCAAAGCTGTTTAAAATATAAAACATTTTAATGAATTGCTTTGTTTACAATTTTACCTCAGTTTTACCTTTGTATAAAACAATTTTATAATATGCTGCCAGCTGCCATATACAGTATAGCCTATACTATTATAAACTGTAATATTGTGAAATGTCATTACAATTTTAAAATGTCTTTCTTCGTTTTAATATATTTTAAAATGTAATTTATTCCTGATGTCAAAGCTGTATTTTCAGCATTATTACTCCAGTCTTCAGTGTCACATGATCCTTCAGAAATCATTCTCATATGCTGATCTGGCACTCAAGAAACATTTTTATTCTTATTATTATCAATGCTGAAAACAGTTGCACTGCTTATTTTCCTTGTGGCAACCATGATACATTTTCCAGGACTCTTTGATGAATAAAAAGTTATTTAAAAAGTTAGATAAAACAGCATTTATTTGCTCATTACACTCAGAATATAACACTGTCTTAACTGTTTAAACTCTTGATCAAGTTAATACATGCTGAATTTATATATATATATATATATATATATATATATATATATATTATTTTTTTTTTTAAATCTTACTGACCCCAAACTTTTAAACAGTAATGTATATGATTTATTTGCAATGTATTAAACATAATATAAAAATACAAAATAACAATATAAATGTATAAAAATATTATTTAAAAACCAGGCATGTCTACCTATAAATTCTTATTTTGTAGTGTAAATTAATTTGATCTAAACAAACGAAATTGTGTTGACCCAACTAAAATGGTTTATTTTCAATTAAATTAATTAAGAGTAAGGAATTATTTTTTTACATCAAGGTGGAAAAGGACTTTCATCATATAAAACAAGAAAGACTGTATCAAACTTATTAAGTAATTTTACCTTGCTGGAGAAATCAGATTACATCTACTGAGTTATGTTTCAGTAAAACCTTGTTTTTACAGGTTGGTAATAAAACATTTGTTACATTTTCCAAGTAGAACTGTTTTTATGCACACAACAATCTTTGTAGCTATTGTAAGGCAATAGTGTAGGCATGTTTGATTTAAGTCCTATATACAGCAGAAAATGAGTTGCACACGAGCCAGTGACTGAGTAATGTGGTTTGACAGAATCTGAAAGACGTTTTACATTTGAATGCAAACTGTCTTTAGTCAAATGTAAATTTTCCTTATTGCGCTCTCTTTCTCTCCATCCTTGGTGCTTCAGCTGAAATGAACCAAGCAAGAAGACAATAAAAAGAGAAAAATTAGCACTAGCAAAAAATAGCAATTTTACATCTTTGCATCTCAATAGAGACTAGCCGAGGGGCAAAATAATGTCATTGTGTGATTGGTCATGAGTCACCTCTTCAGCGACAGTCATGATCACACACAAACGTCACGTTTCTGATCCCCTCTGACTGACTCTGGGGCCTTTGAGCGCTTTTTTACTTCAGATGCAGTAGCGAAACTCTTCATTCTCATCTTCAATTAATGTTTGTACCGACACAGCTGACATGTTATTGTAGTTGTAACAATGTGTGAATACAGGCGGTTTTTACTAAAACGTGAGAGGATCGATTTTCTTCACTGCGCTCTTTCTCTTCATGGTGTTGGGCGATGTGGACTGAGCAGCACAATTTCTATTTCTTTACTACCAGCTCCATTAAATGAGTAAATCCATTAGCTTTCTTTCACACACTGACTGAGCCATTTAAGATTCAGCTGAAGGTCTCGCTGCTATTGGCCTGTAGCACATTCCAGCCAGCTTTCCCTTTAAGTGCCTGTGGTTTGCCCAGAGAGAGTGCGTCTGAACATTAAAAGACGGAGAATGTGGGGCACAGAAGAGGCGAAGCTGATGAATATAACCGCATGGACCCGGTCGACTTTTCACATTTAATCATAATACTTTGTAATTAGCATCTGACCAAACTCAAAAACAGCAATTAGTGATATAGCTAAATTTCAAGCGCTAACAATGCCTTTATTTATGAAATGTATAAAATTAATAA
Source organism: Scardinius erythrophthalmus (assembly GCF_964197995.2). Lineage (NCBI taxonomy): Eukaryota > Metazoa > Chordata > Actinopteri > Cypriniformes > Leuciscidae > Scardinius > Scardinius erythrophthalmus. Next base: position 18,469,710 of record NC_138240.1, read on the forward strand.
ATATATATATATATATATATATTTAAAAAAATAATAATATATTTTTTTATATTATTAAAATAATAATAAAAAAATAATAATTTATTAAAAACGTTTTATTAAGAAATAATTATAATAATAAAAACTGATAATGTATTTTTATAAACTAGTTCTATCAAATCGATGAATCGCAATTATTCGCTAAAATCTATCTATCTATCTATCTATCTATCTATCTATCTATCTATCTATCTATCTTTCTATCTATTTTTTATATAATACAATTATTTATGAAAAATTCTAATAAAAAAATTGATAATGTATATTTTTAAATAAAAACTAGTGCTGTCAAATCAATTATTCGCAATAAATTGCATCTAACATAAAATTTGTAAATATATATAAGTGTGTGTGTGTGTGTGTGTGTGTGTGTGTGTGTGTGTGTGTGTGTGTGTGTGTGTGTGTGTGTGTGTGTGTGTGTGTGTGTGTGTGTGTGTGTAAATGTTAGATTTGATTAATCGGCATTAATCGTATGACAGCACTAATGAAAATCATTCAGAATTTATAAAATGTTCAATAAATATGTAAAACAACAAAATAATTTACTGAACATTAATTAATCAAATTTTATTTAGAAAAAAAGTTAATATTTTAAATAATTCATTCACATACCTTGTGAATGTTAAAAATACTTTTTGGCTTAGATTTATATGATTCATACTCTGTTTTATTACAGTATTTAATAAAGTGCAATTCTCAGAGTCTATTAAAAACAGAATATCACAACTTCCTGTATCACGTTGAAACTAAAAACTTTTTATGCGTTTTGGCAGTTTATTTACACGATAACAGCGTTTTGGCGGTCTGAAAATGCAAACTATTAAAACGTGTTTCAAAGTGCAAGTTTTCTGTATAAACTATAAAAACGCAAATTTGAGAAAACGGTGACGTCATGCACGTGCGTATTACGTGTTCAGCCTGGCCTACAGCGTTTTTAGTGGTTTTCACTGATCCATGTGAACGGGATCGTTTTGACAACATTGTTGTGTCTGTAGCTACGCGAAACTTTTCAAAAACACAAAGGAAAAACTTTTCCGTTTTTAGGACATCGTTGTTGTGTAAACGTACCCTCAGTCTAATGGAAAAGAATATCACAACTTCCAGTATCATGTTGACTTAGTTAGGCAGCAGATTGTCTTTAATTACATGCTAATCTATTTAAATTGTCCACATGCAGGGAACAATGCTAAAATTTCATTCAGATGAGTATCACAAAGAGCTTTTCTCTAGCCATTGCCATCAGATATGCAAAATGCAACGAGTTATTGCACTTCTTTAGACCCCCCACCCCCACCTCACCAATAAATATTACACAGTTATTTGGAAACTTGTCGCCAATGTTGAGAGCTGTGCTGGTCACCATGGAGATGCTCTAAAGCCGAACCTCCGCAGTTCTAAGGGAGCAATTACCTGATGACATCAAAGCCCTTCAGTAGCACAATAGAAGCATGCAGGACAGACAGGCTTCAAACAAATTAGTCTGAAGATTCCCCTCATTTGCATTAAATTTCCACTCCACGTCCACGGAGCAGAGAGCAACAGCAGGATGCAAATCAAATGTTAATAGTAAACAATGTTTGATGTACTTGGAAGTACATTTATGCTTGAGGAGAATGAAGGAAATGCCTCATTACTGAAGCATTCCGGGAAGGCCGACGATATAGTTCACTTATTAACACTGTAACGTTTTTTTGTAAGGGTAGAACGAGTGTAACACAGCGGGGTGATTTGGCAATTGTCAGAAAGCAACTGAAATGAATCACTTATGTCTGGTTTCACAGACAAGTCTTACATCTAGTTTGAGCTGTTTTAACTGAGAGCAACTTGCTGCCATTGATTTGTCTGAAGGTGCACATCAGTAATGTTTTTTGAGGCACATTTATAAAAGCTACTTAAATGTCCTAGTCCTGGCTTATAAGCCCTGTCTGTGAATCCAGCTTTATACCATTAGAATTTTAGCACAAGTTTAACTGAGCGCAACAATCATTTTTGACATGCAACAAGAAATTAAGAAACAACCATATGTTGTAGGGTTCTGGCAGGAAGAGAACAGTGCGTCTCATTTCATCAGCGATCACTTACTGTAACAATGAACTGTAAGATTAATGAAACTGTAAGACTAATGAAAATCGGCCAGCTCGAGGGGCGGCACCATGCATGCATTTGAAAATCTCACTGCACGCAATTGGATAACACTATGACCAATCACAACAAGCCCCATATGCTTAGCTACCAGCGGAGCTAACTGGTAGATTAGACTCTTACCGTATCCGGTCGGCAAAACAGCAAAAACGTCCTTCTTGCAAAGGAACGATTCGAGAGGCGTCTTCTGTTCCTGTTTTAGATAGGGCCTCTGGCCCCCCTATATCAGATAACACGGTGTGATTGGTACAGCTCAGATTGAGGGGCATATTTAATGAGCATCAATACTCGACACCAGAGTAACTCGCTGAGCAAATTCAACTTGTGCTCTCGCGAGAACTCTGGATTACCAGGGTAGAGTCTCGCACCGGCTGGGTATACAATCTCATAATCACAAACTCGTCAGTCTCGGTCAGTAGACAGAGGCGATTGACTAATATCCTAGTTGGCCGTACTCCACTTTGCTCGTTCTAGAATATATTTAGTCCAACTACGTGGGAAACTATGACATGATTATATAAAGTTAGAATTAGAAGAAGTCAAGTTGGTCAGCTTGGTTCTATGGTAATGGTCATGAGTCATGGCCTCTGGTTAGATATAGTCTTACCATGACCAGTACCATAGAACCAAGCTGACCAACTTGACTTCTTCTAATGGTAACTTTATATAATCATGTCATAGTTTCCCACGTACACTTAGTTAGAATAATACTATAAATAATCAGAGGTTGAGGTTCACCCTATTTAGATTGGTCTAACACCACTCTAAACGGAAAACCCATTATTAGCCATACAGTATAAGTATACATGACTAATGCCAGTGTGTTAGTCAGATCTGTAAAACTTCAGTTGCTGTGCTCCTCTGCTCCAACTAAGCTAGATTTTAGTCCTTTACTAACCTGAGCATAGAATCGTGGTGTTATCCATTTAACGTAATCTACTAGAGTAAATAATTTCAGAGAAAGTCAGAATAAATCCAAATGTACCAATTTATTATTAGTCAGGTAAATGTATCATGCCAATTACATAATCAATTCAAAGATAATCAGTAAAATTACATCAAATGCTCAGAGATAAAGAGTAATAGATGCATAACTGACATTAGAAAAAATTCATAACGCTGAGCATCCGAGGACATTACATCCTCGTTACAGGCTGATTTGGCTACAAATCGCCCTGAGCCTCTTGAAACATTTCTTTAAATACCCAAAGACAAAACATTCCCCAATGTGGGGCATGAACTTACAATAGGAATTTGCATTGACTAGGGTTATACATAGGCAGTTCACACTTTGTCGAGGAACAGGAGGTAGTTTGGATGAAGGCCCCTGGGAAAATGGCAGTATGCGTTTGTGTTGTCCAAATCTCAGGAGATCAAAGTATCTGAGGCTCTGTTTTTCTTACAGAATTAAACAGTCTTAACTTAACACACTTAACCAATTTTTCATCACAACAATAACCCCTAAAACACCAAGAGAGAAAGACTGGCTAATCTCACATATGATGCTGTCAGTCACTTATACACAAGAAAAACAAAGAAAACTGTCAAAAGGACAAAAATATAACTTTCATATAACATAATACAAAATAAATGTTTATGGCTAAATAAGTCATTTTAAGAAACCTTTTCTGCTGCATGAAAATATGTTTCTTAAGCACCAAACCAGTGTAGTAGAATGATTTCTGAAAGATAAATTGACACTGAAGACTGGAGTAATGATGCTGAAAAATCAGCTTTGCCATCACAGGAATAAATTACATTCGAATATATAACCAAATAAAAATAATATTTCACAATATCACTGTTTTTACTGTATTTTTCAGTAAATAAATGCAGCAGAAGACAGAAAATCATAAGTGTGTTAGTATCTGTCTAACACAGGATGAGTTAATTTCTATACAGGGATCAGCCAGTAATTGAGTCAATGAGACTGGGCACAGTGTCACTGGACATCTTAACACCACTTTGCTCCAGTGGGATCTGTCCTTGCAATTAGTATACGAAAAGTCACTTTGGATCCAAATGGACTGCCTAATAAACTATGAACTACTTCAGAGTTCATCATTGTTGGTTATTACACAGTGCTAATGTGTTGTCTCTCACCTTGTATAAGGTGAAAACAGCGTTCAGGGTAATCGTGTACAAGTCAGATTTCCAGTGGGCAATGTTCTGTACTGTGGCTCTATATATCGTGCTGTCCTCATTAAGGAAGACCTGAAACGTGCAGAAGTCATTTATAAAGCATGAAAGGGTGAAAGATCTCATTGATCTCCAGGTCAACCTCATTGCTTTTAATAAGACACTTTGCAAGTCTTACTTTAAAGAACCAGTTCACAAAAAAATAAAAGTTCTGTCATCATTTCCTCACCCTCATGTCATTCCAAACTTTCTTTCTTCACTTCAAGACTTCTCTTCTTCTGCTAAATATTGATAGACCAAAAAAAAAAAAAAAAAAAAATCGAATAATTTGTATTCAATTAGCCACTATGTTGATTAAATTAGAATGAATGGAGGATTTTAACTGTGTTAAGATGATTGACAGGGCAGTTTACGGTAACAGGATGCACGCGACAGAGCTTCCCGTTAAAGATGACGAAGATGTCCCAAAGCTTGCCTACACTTTTTGCTACACACTCAAAAGTATGTACCTTTTCTTCACAAAATGAGTACATACTTTTAGGGCGTAGTATAAGTAGGCGAATTGGGACGCAGCTTTTGTTTGGAGTTCGTTTCAGGAGTTTAACGTCAGTTGGCATGATAATCTTGCATTACTGCCACCTGCTGTCTCACTTTCACTTACTATTTCTAAATTAAATTCATCCTTCCAGTACAGTCCTCCTTAGGACGGACATTAAACAAATATCTCTGTCCTTGGTCATTATTTCGTTTCAGGAGTTCGAAACAGCTTGCCAAAGCAAACTTCCTGGAAAAGTTCGCCCCAGCTGGTAAACACCTTCGGTTTACCATAAGTCCGTGATGATAACATAATAGGAAGGTGTGGCTCTGAGGCTCCACCTTCTTTGACATGGAAATCTTCAAATCTTCGAGATTAGACATCCACGAGTAAAAACATGATCACACTGGAGCACTGCTATAGTAGAAATTAAAGTTGTAATTCTAATTACTGACACTGTTTTTCATGTTTAATACTGTAAAGATCCTTGCTTTTAAGTAATGTATTGTATTAAGTGCAGTTATAAAAAAAAAAAACGTGACTTGAATGCCAAATTGCAGAGCTGGTGTAAACATATCCACATCGCTATGATCAGATGCTTTCTTAACTGCTGTTTTCTAACAGGTCATTTTTGCTGTTTATTTTGTTATTGAGAGGAAAGCGCAGCACATATCTACATGAAGGCTGCTCTCAGATGTTCGCTACCAGTGTACCGCAGCTCTCGTTTTACGAACTTCTTTTTACCCCTGAGCGAAGAACGTAAAATCACTTTGCTATGAGTATATCAGGGCCTTAATGTTTTAATGCCCTAGCTATAGCTGTAATACTAATACCCCCAGCACACACTGCACATAGGCCCGTCCCACATTCATCCCCAACTGTGACCTGCTCGAGTCAGTCAGTAAATCAACAACACACCGTAATCCTCCCGTATCCGTCCCTGCATTTATACAAAGAGTGATAATAAACTCTGCTTCACAATGCAAATTCCTCCCTTATAATCCTGTTGTTGTTAGTGGATGTTTTGTTCTGCAAGCAATAGATAACAAATCTCCTAGCTGAGCATTAGGAGTCAATGCTATTAGCTAATGTGCATGAAGTTTCTTGCCGGAAAAAAGTTTCACACAAATTTTAGACAGTAAATATTGGGCAAATATCCTGTGATGTTTGAGTAAACTTTTAAATGTTTGTATAATTGGGCATAAAATGTCACAGATTAATATGTCACATCTCTTTCCTACATGTCTTTGATCTGTAAAAGCCTCTGCATTATTAACCTGGAAGCTGAAATTGCTATAGATACACAGGATTACCATGATTGCTCAGATAAAACAAAATATTAATGAGAATCTGACTTTATAGCTGATTATGTTTCGTATATTTATTAATGACAAGCTATAGATTGTCATATTTACTGTTCAAGGTCACGAACTCTAGATTTACCACGTCTGATGAATTAAAGCTACTTTATGCAGCTTTTTTTATAAAAAATAAATAAAATAAATAATAATAATAATTTCATCTTATAAATCAAGTCTCAAATGAAACCTATAATATGCTTCTGAGTTGTTGAGACAGATTTCGCTGGAAAATTGCATACTGTACATCATTCACCTGTCTGTCACATCATATAATGTTATACATTTAAATAATGTTATCATGTATTTTGATTTGGCCAGGGACAAAAAACAAACAAAAACAAAAACATTTTTAGTGTTCAATTTATTTTTTGATCTGATTTTTAGATTTGAAATATTTTTATGTAATTTAATTTCATTACCACATGTGTCTGAATCATATCAGTTCAAATAATTCAATTAATTATCTTTCTAAAGCTGTTTTGGAACAACGTGTACTTTGAAGCACTATAAAAAATAAATTGAACTGAATTGAATTGAAAGTCTTTGAGGTCCAGTAACTTCCCAACCTGATTCACTTTATCGCACAGCTGGAAGACTAACCTTAAACTGATTTCAAAATGATGATGTTTGTCTCCTAATATGGTGAGGTTATTTATATGATTTTAGATTGCTTTACTATGTGGAAAGCACTAGAGGAGGACATTAAAGAGCAGGCTTTATCCCCTCAGATCTTATCGGGAAACTCCATATTGAGTGCATCACAAAAAACACAAGCATTTCTTCACAGGATTTAACTGATTTGAAGAGACAGTGCACTTACTGCCAGGTACAGAGCCCCTAAAGGGACATGGTGATGGGAAAATATAAGATAGAAGGAAATAATAAAATATATTTCAGTGCTCTTCCTTCCTTGCAAAACATTTGCGTTCCCTCGCAAAACTTTTTGCGTTCCTCCGATAAAGTTTGCATTTGCTTGCAAAGAAATCAAAAGTCCCCATTCTCTGGGGAACGCTAAAGCAATTTTTTCCTCTCATCTCATCTCATCTCATCTCATCTGATTTTTTTTTTTTTTTTTCATCACCATGTCCTTTTAGGGGCTCTGTAAAATATGGCCTTTAAAGGTGTGGAGTGGAGTTTAACTGAAAAAAGAATTTTCCTTGTTTGTATCTCAGCATATTACAGGCAGTTGGCGTATTTGAGAAACAATCATTGTTTTTACAATTCAGTTTGGCTCAAAATCATAATTTGAACAGGATAAAGGTCATACAGTGATGCTAAAAATGTGTTTGAGCTCCATATATTTACAGTTCAAATGAAAAACCTTGATAACATTTTCTGTTTGAGCAGTCAAATTTCACTCCCAGTAAATCCAATGATCATTACAGGATTCTCTGGAATTCCATTTGCATTCATTTATTCCCTTCCCTGCTCTGTTCCGAGTCACTGGGCCTTGTTCCCTTGTTCTTTGTAGTCGATCCTTTTAAGAGGTATGAATCCCCCTAGTGAGTTCCTTTGCCTGGAGCTCAAAAAGTAGGAGCCTTAAAAGGGGGCAGACAGTAAGAAACTCTGGGTAGTCTCGCTGTTTCTCAAAGAGGGCAGGGGACAGAAACAGTCTGACAATGAAGGGAAATTAATATATGAGATGTTTGAGAAAATACTGAGAAAATATCCTTTATGTCAATGCAAATCTTCCAATGATATTTCTCTCATCTTAAATAATAAACCTGATTCTGAACTAATAAAAACATCCAAGCACTGAAACAGTAGGAAGTGCATTTTTTATTCAAGCAATTCAGATATTAATGTAGGAGACATTTTTTTTTTTGTTGTTCTCATAAAGAAAACAGATGTTCAGACTGTGCTGGAAAGCATGCTTAAAGCCTTATGTTCTTTCTTTGGTTCTTTGGCTTATGTGTCAAAAAAACCATTACATTTAAGGTGTCTCATTTTAATTCATTTAGAATTATTCTCAAGATTTACTCATGTGCTACCCACTAATATACTTAATTAAAACACTAAATTAAATAATTAGGTGTAATTATAAGCTGTTACCACAATAATTGCATGTTGTTCATTAATATTACTCAGTTCTTATGTAGCCTAATTAAACTCCATGAAGACTAAAGTAAAGCAGGACCACATTTTATTTAAAAGAAGCAAGTAGCAGTGGGAGGACATTGTGGGTGTAAGAAAAAAAAGAAAGAATGAAGTGCTTCGCCCTGAGCTAAAAGAGCCCAATGTATTGATCACTTTGAAACCTGTCAAAATCAAAAGAGAAAAGAGTGAACTGGGCTTGAGAAAGAGCAACAAAAAAAAGGCTACTCAAAGCACTCAGAGACTTTGAAGAACGGCACAATAAAAGGCTTCACAGTCAGTAATTTAATGAAATAACATCCTTCAGCTCCAAGAAACACTTTGCTACCTTTGAGGTATTCTTGAGCTGTAATTAGCCTACTGTGTGGCGAGCAGGACGAGGCTGAGGGCCGTGGGAGAACGGCGCGATGCCGTGATTGATAATGAGTGACAGCATGCGGTCTCGTATCTTTCACGGAGGAGCGGAAGCATAAAGGAGGAGCGACGACAGTGAAGATCGAGAGAGGCCAGGCCTGGATTTTTTTCTGTGTTTTGCTATATGTGACAGCAGTCGTCCGTGAGGGGCTGCTGTCTTTATTTATTTTTATGTCATATTATACCAACAGAATATGGCAAGAGTGAGGGTCAGAAAGACAGATAGAGGTCTGATTCAGCCAGATGTTTAAGTCACATTTAAATCAGCTGTGTTCTGTTGCAAAGATAAAGGCCAACACACGTTACATGTTAACAAGGTCATACTCAGGTATATTTAGGCTGATATATATAAAAAAAAACAAGAGTAACAACCTAGCTTGTATATTGTTGTGTAACTTTTGACCCACCTGTGTGTTACTTTCGTCCCAACTGACGGGGTCATAAGTAACATGAGCAATCTTAAGTTCAAAGTGAAGTTATACTTAAAGGGATACTCCACTTTTTTTGGAAATATGCTAATTTTACAACTCCCCCAGAGTTAAACAGTTGAGTTTTATCGTTTTCGAATTCCATTCAGCCGAGTTTCTGATATTTAGAAGAATATCAGTAACCAGACAGTTTCTGGTCTCACTGACTTCCATAGTAGGAAAAAAAATATACTATGGAAGTCAATGAGACCAGAAACTGTCTGGTTACTGATATTCTTCTAAATATCAGAAACTCGGCTGAATGGAATTCGAAAACGATAAAACTCAACTGTTTAACTCTGGGGGAGTTGTAAAATTAGCATATTTCCAAAAAAAGTGGAGTATCCCTTTAAGTCCTTCTACATTTTTACAAAATACCACCTGGTATTGATATAGACCACACTTGTGAGTGACTGACCACAGCAAAAATGTCTCTGTCTTAAACATCATCTTTTCAAATTATGTTTTTCTGAAAAATGGTACTTTCGCCTAGCCTGGCTAACGTCAGACCACTTTCTCTTTGAGACGTGGTCTGGGAACTACATGTTCATTTTCTCGTATTTGAGGCGTGGTTTACGAATGCCCAGAGCCGTTTATTGGGCGCTACAAATGTCTATCAAATGTGCCTGTACGTAGCTCATAGCCAATCGTTTAAATTATACCAGATGACGTATGTAGAGCGACAGATATTCAACGAAGACGACGACGATGGGGCAGAGATTTATGTGTACACCAGAGTCCTGCACAGGTCCGATCAGAGAATGTCTAATATGGCGAGAAGTTTCACTCTCAGTACACTTCCGGCTTCTGAACTGGTTGCAGTTCCTCTCTGATTCCATATGAGGGCGCTCACAGGACGAGTGCAGAATGAATGGAGGTCTATGGCGCTATACCAATAAAAATCCACTTTTCTCAGGATATAATTTTTTGTTTAGTAATTTGAATGTTGTATTCGAAAGGAAATGCAAATAAATTACACATTGCTGGGTGTTAGATTTTTTAGAGTCACTTAATTGCTTTAAAAAGTCTTTTAAAGTGTCAATGACGTCATACACATGTACGACCAGAGATAGGGCTTTACGGCAATCCTTCAGTCACACTGATGCTTTCGCGCTCTGCACTTTCTTTTCTCTAGAGACATCGACAACACAGCTGACACAGGTAAACACACGTGCTAGAAGAGTTTTTGTTTTGTTTGTTTCTGGTCCCGCTTCGGATGACACGATGCCATCAAGCGGGATCTCTGGTCGTAATCAGTCCTTCAATGACCAATCAGCGTTCATTAGCAGAATACTAGCGTGTTATGGACAACAACAACTCAACCTGTAAGAAATCAAAAGGACATAAGTAATCATTCATTCAACTTTCAACCCATAACCCATGTTGAACTTGCAAAATCTACAATCAGATCTCAGATTTCTCAACGGCAATCGGGTGAAAGAGACAAATTTAGCCGTCTAGCCCCATTGACTCCCATTCATTTTGCACTCATGGCGATCGCCCCCAGTGGAACTCTGGTGGTACTACAACTAAAATTCCGTACAACAGGGCTTAATAGGGAGTGGGCAGGCTCTCCGTAGACGGGCTCTGGTCCGATTTTGAAAATCCGCACCCGCCCGTACCCGCAGTGCTTAAAACCGCACCCGACCCGTTTCCCGACAGCAGCACTAATTAAAATCTGCACCCGACCCGCTTAAAATAGAACCCACACCCGACCCGCACCCGACATAAAATCAGTTTAGACTATCACATTATAGACACACTTACAAAAATGTTTATTGCCAGGTCATACAGAAGTTATTACACGATAATTAACACAAGGACAACTTCAGCCGAAGCTGTCAACAGGCCGATACATGAATTAGGCCGGCTACATATGGGATCAAATTCCCGCCAAATATATAGCGGTCGCGTATAAAAAAATAATAAGCGTAAATCAAAAATTTAAAAACACATGTAAAAATATATTGCACAAACTGAAAAAAAGAATGCAAAATGATCAGAATAGCAAACAACGTGGTCACGGATCAAAATATAATAAGCGTGAATAAAGAAATAACAAGCATGAATAAAAACTTTAAACACATTAAAAGTTATTTTGCACAAAACTTAAACTTATGGTCATGCTTTGTTAAAAAGTATGGTTTTATTACTGTGTACTTTGTGCTTTCTTGCATTTTCTGCTCATATTTTACTCTTTTGTACGCTTGTGATGTTTTTCTCTTCGCTCTTCTTTCTATGTTCTGCGCTTGCTCTTCCAAATGTTGCAGTTCGAGTTTCATGTAAATTAGGGCGGGCTTAAGCGTCACCATTGGTCCACTAGTTCTAGATTGACAGATACTCCTCTAGCCAATCAATCGAAGAGGGGAGTTGACGTCACACCAATGCGACTCGTGGCTACTGATGCTTACTTGTTATACAGGGGAAGACGACCATCAACAGGACACCTTTAAACTGCATGTGTGCCTGCAACTCAAACTGTTGCCGGTATACGTATACCTGGCAATATGGTATAGTTAAATTCGTCATCCTAACAACGACCTGTTACAGTTATGCCTGTCTGATGATCCATCATTCACCTCTAATGCACTGGACCTGGCACCGCGAACGTCGATCTTCTCCAAGCAGCCACCACCACCTACTGGCCGTTTTACTTTCATATTTAAAATCATATTTAATCAATAACAAGGATGTGTAATGTCGGTCCTGACTCCTGGGTGCAGAGTTTAGCTCCTTCAACCCTAATCAAACACACCTGAACCAGCTAATCATCGTCTTTAGGATATTTAAGACAGGTGAGGTTTTTAATCGGAGTTGACGCTAAACTCTGCAGGACAGCGGCACTCTAGAAACAGCGTTACCTATCGCTGATGGAGATGTTACTGTATTCAAATTTTAAGCTATATTTAAAACATTAATTCTAAAGTAATATGCAATTATGTAGCTATGTAAGTAAACACAGTAAGTTTGTAATAAACCACTGTATTAAATTCAACTGGTTTCTCTATATCTTCTCTGTAACACAATCATTTTCAATAATCTTGTCAAATTTGGCGAGGTTAATAAAAAAAAGGTAGGCAATGCGTAGCGGCGAAAGGTCAAAGTCCTAAAGTCTTCAGACAATGGCCGTTTTTAACTTAGTTTTTGCGACGAATTGTAGTGTTTCATAATTGCAGGATGTTTCGCTAACAGCAGCCTTAACATATTGGCATCATGAGCCAAGTAATATTGTTTAACACCAATTACCTGTGTGCACATTAACATTCTCATGTATCTAAAAAAAAAATGAATTTAATTATTTATGTCCAGAGTTCAGATAGCTTTACTGCTTGAAAGTCTTTGTAAAGTTAAATTGAACTGCCGTCTTCCCTTGTAAGTGTAGCACTCCTGAAAAAGAGTATAATGATTAAAGAAAAATGAAACAAAAGAGAGTGCAGCAGTGCTTCTTTGTTGTTATATTTACTCAGAATGAAGTGCTTCACGGGCGCGCACCACCCACTGAAGTGTGCGGTGACGTAATCACGCTGGTATGCCAAGCGAAAATAATTAATTTAATAAATGCACATATCAAAGCACAAATAAGAAATTGAACAGTATATAAAAGTATTAGAAAATAACATTTTAGTATATTATAATGGGATTGAAGAAATTGTACAAACATAAACAGCTTGTACCACGAGTCGCATTAGTGTGACGTCAACTCCCCTCTTCGATTGATTGGCTAGAGGAGTATCTGTCAATCTAGAACTAGTGGACCAATGGTGACGCTTAAGCCCGCCCTAATTTACATGAAACTCGAACTGCAACATTTGGAAGAGCAAGCGCAGAACATAGAAAGAAGAGCGAAGAGAAAAACATCACAAGCGTACAAAAGAGTAAAATATGAGCAGAAAATGCAAGAAAGCACAAAGTACACAGTAATAAAACCATACTTTTTAACAAAGCATGACCATAAGTTTAAGTTTTGTGCAAAATAACTTTCAATGTGTTTAAAGTTTTTATTCATGCTTGTTATTTCTTTATTCACGCTTATTATATTTTGATCCGTGACCACGTTGTTTGCTATTCTGATCATTTTGCATTATTTTTTTCAGTTTGTGCAATATATTTTTACATGTGTTTTTAAATTTTTGATTCACGCTTATTATTTTTTTATACGTGACCGCTATATATTTGGCGGGAATTTGATCCCATAGCTACACACTGGCTGCGTGGCGTAAGCGTCTCAGCTGCGTGGCGTGTCCGTTTTTATTTCGGCTCCCATGTTAACAGGTTAGAGCTTGCACACTGCCTGCGTGACACGCGCGTCTCAGGCGCGGCTCGAGCCGCGCGGAAAACGCGTGCCTGCTAGATATAGAACCGACGCCTATTTTTAACGCGACACGCAAGCGTCTTGGAAGCGTTTCCAGGCTAAATTGAATAGGAAAAGATGTTTATATGACATTTTGACACGAATACATATTAATAAATGTCATTTTGATGTTTGAAAGTGTCTAGGGTTTGACATAAATGCAAATATAAATGCAATTTAAAAAAATATTATCGATTTTCAAATACTGCACCTGTCAATACAGAACGAAATATTCTATAGTCTATATTGCCGTCAACACTGCCGATGTTGTCTTTGCTGCTATATATTTATGTTTAACATGAAATATAGGCCTTCCACAACTCTCTCCCCATGTCACCAATATGTCACCTAGCAGCAGCAGCGCCGCGTCAGACACGCTTCTGGTGTGCAAAGACACAGAAAACGCGACGCAGCCGCCACGCATCTGACACGCTTCAGAAACGCCACGCTCACGCCACGCAGCCAGTGTGTAGCCGGCCTTACATGCAGTGGCGGATTTAGCAAATTGGGGGCCCAAGGCGAAGGTATGTATGGGCCCCCCATCCGATCTTTAAAGGTGCAATGTGTCATATTTCTGAGGATCTATTGACAGAAATGCAATATAAGATCCATAACTATGTTTTCAGTGGTGTATAAAGACCTTACTTAATGAACCGTTATGTTCTTATTACCTTAGAATGAGTCATTTATATCTACATAACCGCGGGAACCCCCTTCTATGAAGATCGACTTATTGTGACGTCTAAAAATCACACACTGCACCTTTAAAAGAGAGCGAAATCTCTTTTTTACAGACTGAATGGTGAATAGGCAGGTAAAGGTTGGAGAGGAGAAATAAAACTTCCCCTTTAAACCTTGCATACACGTATTCACTCCTAAACAGAAACGTTACAATGTTTACATGGTACAATTTCTGGTAAGCTCTGGTTTTTTTTTTTTTTTTTTTTTTTTTTGCTTGACAAATTTCACCATTTCGATTCAATTCTTGTGATTTGATTCAATATTGACTCATTTGGATACATATTAGGTACACAAGATAGGCGTTAATTTTTCTCAAGAAAAAAAAACTCACATAATGCTGTGAACATACAGAGAGCCATATCAGCTGGTATTATTTAAGGTTAAAAATAACTAAAATTAAACAATGCTTTTTTATTATAATTAAATTATAAGTAAACAATATACTAAATAAATAATATAGTAGGCCTACACATAGGCCCTATTTAGCTAAATACTCTTTATATCTTATTTTTCTAGTCAACTAACATGCTATAGCCTATATTATGGTAACTAAATGGCTTTCCTGAGGAACGTTAGGCTAAATGTTATGTGACGATTGTTCTCCAGCTGTTTTACCTCATTCCGCGGTTGAAAAACACTGATTGGTCGATATTATGAATAAAGGAATACATTTTGGTAAGTTATTACCGAAGATGATCAGTTCACGTGCCTCTAGGGATCGGTCACGTCACATTACAAGCTCCAAACGGTATTTATTATTTCGTAATAGAATTGACAGAATCTGAGACCTGAGTAATTTAAACTGCTCTGTTTTGTCTGTCGGTCTCCATGTCCTCTTTGCTTCACGATCTTTCTGTGCGTTGGACGTTTGTTGTTCCTAGCCATAAAAAAGTTTGTCATCTTTGGCAGCTTTCCCAAATAGCCTACTTACAGTATCTGAGTCTTTTTTTTCTTTTATTTGAGACGCTTGGGTAACTTCGAAACTTTTCATTTTCACGTTTAGACTCATCTTGCTCTGTTTGTGTATTTCCTGTATCGTTGTTGTCATTGTCAGCGGGCATCACAAAAAAGTTTGTTACCTTATTCTGCAATTTTTCCTCCTTTTTTCAGCACCGCTTGTGTAGCTTCGCTTCATTTTTACTCTACTAGGCTACTCTGTACACTCTGTCAATCACTTCTTTTTCTCTGTCAGTTTTTTGTCGCAATACAGCCTTGTCACTTTCGCAGATGCGTGAGATAATGGAATAGTCCAATGTAGTGAGGTGGGGGGCCCCCTCCTTTCTGCGACTAATGATTTGATGCCATTTTTCGCAAATGGAGATTTAGAAATATATAATTTGCGAAAATTAAAAAAAAAAAAATAAAAAAAAAAAACTTAAGCATAAATTAATGGGGCATTTTGGGGGCCCCTAGGTAGCTTGGGGCCCAAGGCAATTGCCGACCTTTGCCTAATGGTAAAGTCCGCCCCTGCTTACATGGCTAACGTTACCACAAAACTGAGTAGCCTTATCACATTTTACCAGTCGAACAGACGCGGCTACAACACTATATGCCATGCAATTTCGTCTAGCCTAACGTTACATCTGACAATTTTGGGTTCAAACACGCCCTGCACACCACACATACTTAACAGTGTTAAATATGAAAAATACCGTTCGATAGAGCTGCTTTGTTATCACAGTTTCTGCGTGCCTCCTCAGGGATGAAGTTCCACATTTGCGGCTATCCAACACGAAAATGTTTGCAGCAAAGCCTTTCACAATATTTTCTTCAGATAACTCCAAACTTGGTTTTTGATGACGTATTGTCGACAACTTTACAATCTCCACTAGCTATTCTTTTCTTCAACTCCTCAGCATCCATCTCGACAACTGCAAGCAGATCGCGCGCGCGCGGTTATGATGAAATTTTAAAAGTGAAAGTAGCCTAGGTAACGTTATAGATCCTGGGAGGGCGTGGCGCGTCGGCACAAATAAACTGATGTGGATTTTAAATTATTTTATCAACTTGAAATACAGGCATATTTTTGTAGATGTGTTCCTAAAAATATGCATATATTTTTAGGTCTGTCATGTTGGATCCATAGATATAAACAAACTGCTTCGGTGTGTCGCATAGATGTCGTCATCGTCTTGCTGCTCCCTCCTCGTTCTGTGATTGGTTCCCTTTTTCAGGGGAAAATCTGGTCCATGGTGTCCAGACTGCCTAGCACCGTGAATAAAATCGCGCTGCGCTCAAGGCAGCATGGGGAAACCCAGGCTAACTTTCGCCCCTGCTCTCCCCAATTCATTTTGTATTTGTTTATTTTATTTTTAAAGGGGTGGTTGATTTATGATTTCTCTTTTTTAACTTTAGTTAGTGTGTAGCCTAATGTTGCTGTTTGAGCATAACAACATCTGCAAAGTTACAACACTCAAAGCTAAAAGCAAAGGGATATTTGCTTTTAAAGAATTTGCTTTTTAAGGACTACAACAAAGGGCTGGTAGGGACTACACGATATTCCTCCCAGGTTAGTGACATCACAAACCCCAAAAATTACAAAAATCCCCGGGAACACGATTTATAGATTATCAAGACAGAATATGCTAATCAATGACTAGAAGATAACCCTTAACTCCACATCAGCTGCATAAATTCATCAACTTACCATTCAGAAGAGTCTCTCCATTTTTGACCGACCCCGGTTTAAACATAAAAGGCTAAAAGTTTTTGATATTTTCAGCGTGTGTCTGTGTAGGGTAATCGGAGCTGCTAACACACAAACACACAAGAGCTCTTGAAGCTCCGCCCTCTGTGACGGGAGCAGCGACTCATTTGCATTTAAAGGGACAGACACAAAAATGGTGCGTTTTTGCTCACCCTCAAAAAGTGACAATTTTAACATGCTATATAAAAAATATCTGTGGGGTATTTTGAGCTAAAACTTCACATACACACTCTGGGGACATCAGAAACTTATTTTAACATCTTGTGAAAAGGGCATTATACCAGCCCTTTAAAATCTGTTGCATGTTCGCCTTCGCCGGTTCCCATAACATCTGAACTGCGTTACATACTGCGTTACATACTGCTTTAATTCAGACAATCATTTAAATAAGTCTGTCCTTATGGGCACAAAATAAATACTGGCATTTTAATAATATTTAATATGTATAAGACGGTTGCCTGCTTCCTCAAAAATGGTGTAATTAACTTCTTTTGCTTTTAATTTTTTATTTTTTTTATTCTGAAAGCACATTATGTTTGGTCACGTACAAGGGAAACAGACGTGTCAAAATCCATTTTAAGCTTTGTGAATTAAGACTTCATTTCCTGTTCTTCTGATCTTGCTTTCTGAAATGAGGTGAATCTGGTGTTCTCGCAGGCAAAACACTGCTTCAGGCTCTTGGGCTTGTGTAAAATACCTTTGCAATCATATCCGATTGTTGTTTTCCCTCTCTGCTTTTTAATTTGTGTGCTTGAGGCATCCAGAATATCCTGTTGAGAATGTAAGGACAATAAAAACATTGTAATGAAAAATCTGCATGCACACACACACACACACACACACACACACACACACACACACACACACACACACACACACACACACACACACACACACACACACACACTTCATTATTCAGAGATATTATTATCTGACAAGAAATACATACAAATTAATACAGTGGTGGTCAGAATTAATGGCACCCCTGGTAAATATGATCAAAAATGGCTGTAAAAAAATAAATCTGCATTGTTTATCCTTTTGATCTTTCATTCAAAAAATTCGCAAAAATCTAACCTTTCATTGAAGTAAAAGAATTGAAAGTGGGGAGGAAATCACATTATGAAATAAATGTTTTTCTCCAAAACACGTCAGCAACAATTATCGGCAACCCTAGAATTTGTTTACGAGTAAAATATCTCTGAAGTATATTCCCATTATTATTTACCTTTATTTAGCACACCAGAGTGACTAGGAACATACAATTGTCTAGCTATGACTTCTTTTTTCACAGGAGTTTAAATATGATGAATACACAAAGGCCAAATTCCCTTAATCATCCATCACAATGAGTAAAACCAAAGAATATAGTCCTGATGTGCATCAAAAGATTGTTTAGCATCACAAAATAGAAAGTGGCTGTAAGAAAATAGCTAAAGAATTGAAAATCCCCATTTTGACCATCAGGGCAATAATTCAGAAGTTCCAATCAACTAAAGATGTTACGAATCTGCCAGGAAGAGGACGTGTGTCTATACTGTCTTAGTGCACGGTGAGGAGGAAAGTTTGAGTGGCCAAAGAGTCTCCAAGGATCACAGATGGAGAATTGCAGAGATTACAGTACTTGAGTCTTGGGGGTCAGAAAGCCTAAAATAAATTATCAAACAACCCCTACACTTTTTATTTTACCTTTAAATTTTTACAGGCAAGTCATTAAGAACAAGTTCTTATTTACAATGGCAGCCTGACAAGTGGAATAACCACTTAGGGAAAGGGAAGTAGGGCTAAAATAAATACATTAGAAATACATACAGGTTACAATTTCATAAAATACAATTTAAAACAACTCAGTAGACAACAGACACTTATAACCAGCTAAGTGTACAGGTACATAGAAGTGATAGTGGGTGAGTCATCAAAATCTATTTACTGAAAAAAAATAAACATAAAAAAAATGATTATGTAGAGAAGCAACTGCATATATCCGTGAACACGGATGATATAATAGTTTTGAAGGATGAAATTGAAATGAGTGTATCCAGTTTGAGAATATTTTGCAGAGCGTTCCAATCGCGAGCGGCAGCAGATTGAAAAGATGCAAGACCAAAGGCAGAGTTGGTTTTGGGAATGCTTAATTGAAGATGAAGTGAGGACCAGGTATTGTATGTGACAGGCTTTGGCTGCAGCAGGTGACCTAAGTAAGAAAGTGAGCGGCCGAGAAGGGTCTTGTAAATTAAGGTGAACCAATGAATTTTACGGCGATTGTGAAGGGAGGGCCAGTTGACAGATGAATATAGCGTGCAGTGGTGTGTATTGAAAGGAGCATTTGTGGCAAACCTGATAGCGGAATGGTAAAGAGTGTCAAGTTTTGATAGAGTGGACTTGCGAGCAACCCTATATATAGTGTCTCCATAGTCTAACAATGGTCATTTGAATAAAAGTAAGTTTGGCAGAAGTGGTGAAGGAAGAGCGGTTTCTGTAAAGGAAACCAAGCTTGGCCTTGACCTTGGATTGCAGCTTTGATATGTGGATGGAGAAAGAAAGTGAAGTTTCCAACCAGATGCCCAAGTATTTACAGTGAGGAAAATAAGTATTTAAACACCCTGCTATTTTGCAAGTTCTCCCACTTAGACATCATGGAGGGGTCTGAAATTGTCATCGTAGGTGCATGTCCACTGTGAGAGACATAATCTAAAAAAAAAAATCCAGAAATCACAATGTATGATTTTTTAACTATTTATTTGTATGATACAGCTGCAAATAAGTATTTGAACACCTGAGAAAATCAATGTTAAAATTTGGTACAGTAGCCTTTGTTTGCAATTACAGATGTCAAACGTTTCCTGTAGTTTTTCACCAGGTTTGCACACTCCTCCACACAGATCTTCTCCAGATCAGTCAGGTTTCTGAGCTGTCACTGAGAAACACGGAGTTTGAGCTCCCTCCAAAGATTCTCTATTGGGTTTAGGTCTGGAGACTGGCTAGGCCACGCCAGAACCTTGATATATTTCTCACAGAGCCACTCCTTGGTTATCCTGGCTGTGTGCTTCGGGTCATTGTCATGTTGGAAGACCCAGCCTCAACCCATCTTCAATGCTCTAACTGAGGGAAGGAGGTTGTTCCCCAAAATCTCGCAATACATGGCCCCGGTCATCCTCTCCTTAATACAGTGCAGTCGCCCTGTCCCATGTGCAGAAAAACACCCCCAAAGCATGATGCTACCACCCCCATGCTTCACAGTAGGGATGGTGTTTTTGGGATGGTACTCATCATTCTTCTTCCTCCAAACACGTTTAGTGGAATTATGACCAAAAAGTTCTATTTTGGTCTCATCTGACCACATGACTTTCTCCCATGACTCCTCTGGATCATCCAAATGGTCATTGGCAAACTTAAGACGGGCCTTGACATGTGCTGGTTTAAGCAGGGGAACCTTCCGTGCCATGCATGATTTCAAACCATGACATCTTAGTGTATTACCAATAGTAACCTTGGAAACGGTGGTCCCAGCTCTTTTCAGGTCATTGACCAGCTCCTCCCGTGTAGTTCTGGGCTGATTTCTCACCTTTCTTAGGATCATTGAGACCCCACGAGGTGAGATCTTGCATGGAGCCCCAGTCCGAGGGAGATTGACAGTCATGTTTAGCTTCTTCCATTTTCTAATGATTGCTCCAACGGTGGACCTTTTTTCACCAAGCTGCTTGGCAATTTCCCCGTAGCCCTTTCCAGCCTTGTGGAGGGTGTACAATTTTGTCTCTAGTGTCTTTGGACAGCTCTTTGGTCTTGGCCATGTTAGTAGTTGGATTCTTACTGATTGTATGGGGTGGACAGGTGTCTTTATGCAGCTAACAACCTCAAACAGGTGCATCTAATTTAGGATAATAAATGGTGGACATTTTAAAGACAGACTAACAGGTCTTTGAGGGTCAGAATTCTAGCTGATAGACAGGTTTTCAAATACTTATTTGCAGCTGTATCATACAAATAAATAGTTAAAAAATCATATATTGTGATTTCTGGATTTTTTTTTTTTAGATTATGTCTCTCAAAGTGGACATGCACCTACGATGACAATTTCAGACCCCTCCATGATTTCCAAGTGGGAGAACTTGCAAAATAGCAGGGTGTTCAAATACTTATTTTCCTCACTGTATATGCAGTGACTTGTTCTAGAATAGCCCCCTTGCAGGTGGCGATGTTAAGGGCAGGAGGAGGCGTAGTACCCTTACGGTAAAACCACATGATTTTTGTTTTGGAGGTATTGAGAGTGAGTTTGAGTTGTGTAAAGGACTGCTGTAGTTGGAAAAGGCTATCTTGCAGGGTAGCTTGAACAGCATCTGGGGAGGAACCTGTGGCATAAAGGATTGTATCATCAGCATATAAGCGAATGAGTGAATTACCAACTGCCTGGGGAATGTTATTATTATAAATTGAGAAAAGTGTAGGGCCAAGGATGGAGCCTTGGGGGACACCCCTGGTGACCGAGAGGGAATGGGAGAAAAGGTTTTCAAATCTTACACGTTGAACCCGGTGAGATAGATAATTTGAGAACCAAACCAGTGAGTGATCAGTGACACCAATCTGCTAAATCTATGGATGAGTGTGTTGTGGTCCACGGAGTCAAAAGCCTTTGCAAGGTCAATGAATATAGCAGCGCAGTGGTGTTTGGTATCTAACGCGGATGTAATGTCATTGAGCACTTTAGTGGTAGCTGTAACACAACCATACCCTGATCGGAAGCCAGACTGTGCCCCAGAGATGATACCGTTCACATTAAGATGATTGATTAGTTGTTTATTGACAAGTTTTTCCAGAATTTTAGACACACAAGGCAAGATGGAGATTGGCCCGTAATTGTTTAGGTCAGCCTGATCACCGCCCTTATACAGAGGATGCACAACCGCTTCTTTCCAAGAAGGTGGAATCTCAGCTGTATGGAGGGAGAGATTAATGAGGGCTGTTAGAGGAGCCACAATGACAGGGGCAGCAATTTTAATGAAAAAAGCGGCAAGATCATCTGACCCAGCTGCTTTATTGGGGTCCAGAGCGGTTAATTTCTTCAGGACTTCCCCCACTAAAACAGGCCGGATGGAAAAACTGTGAGGAGGTGCTGAAAGGCTGCAGGTATTAGAGGCTGCAGGGGCTGTAGCAATAGGGTTTAACACCTTGGAAACAAAGCTAGAATTTATGAAGTGGTGATTGAATGCTTCAGGCATGGAGTTTTTATTAGTAACAACAATGTCATCCACTTTTAGGGACAATGGTATGGTCCGGGGTTTGTTTTCAAGTTTTTTTTACCGTATTCCAAAATGCTTTTGGATTCGCACCACAGAGTGTGAACTGCTCTTTAAAGAAGCCAGCTTTAGCCTCCCTCACCGCTTGTGTGGCCTTGTTCCTGATTTGATGAAATAAAAGGTTGTCTTTGGCAGAATGTGACTTGCGTGCTTTGCGCCAGGCTGTCTTTTTGGTTGGGGCATGTTTGGGGCATACACAACCACGTTGTTTGGCGTTTCAAGAAAAATCCTCCTCGCTCCTCCAAAAAATAAACTCCAGCATATTCAGTTGTCAGACATGACTGGAACTTCAAAAGGGACTGGATTCTATGGTCAGATGAAACAAAAAAAGGGCTTTTTGGCAGCAAACCCAGCAGATGTGTTTGATGCAAACAGGGATAAAAAGTACCCCATGCCTACAGTTAAATATACTGCTGGATCTTATATGTTGTGGGCCTATTTTTTTGCTGGAGGTACATCTTGTTCAGATACATGGTATTATGGATTCTAGCAAATACCTACAGATAAAAAATCAAAACCTGACTGCCTCTGCTAGAAATCTTATAATGGGCCGTTGGATCTTCCATCAGGAAAACGGTCCAAAACAAACATCAAAATCAACACAAAAATGGGTAACTGAGCACAAAATGAAGCTTTTGCCATGACCGCCCCAGTCCCCTAAACTGAACCCTATAGAAGATGAGTGGGCTGAACTGAACTGAAGAAGCACCAACACGAACTTGTGAATCTGAAGGATCTGGAGAGATTCTGTATGGAGGAATGGTCTCTGATCTCTTTTCAGTTGGTCTCCAAACTCATCAGGCATTATAGAAGAAGACTCAGAGCAGTTATCTTGGCAAAAGGGGGTTGCAAAAAGTATTAACAGAGAGCTAATAATTATGGCCAGTGTTTTGGAGAAAAGCATTTATTTTATAATGTGATTTACCCCCCCCCCCCCCACTTTCAATTCTTTTACTTCAATGAAAGGTTAGATTTTTGCGATTTTTATGAATGAAAGATCAAAAGGATAAACAATGCAGATTTATTTTTTACAGCCATTTTTGATCATATTTACCAGGGGTGCCATTTATTCTGACCACAACTGTCCATATAATTATTATATTATATTATATTATATTATATTATATTATATTATATTATATTATATTATATTATATTATATTATATTATATTATATTATATTATATTATATTATATTATATTATATTATATTATATACTTAGTATGATCTTGCATGCGTTGCCATATTTTATCCAATAAAAGATTCATAAGGTAATAAAGATATATATCTCCTCCAGGACATTGTGAACAACAATTTAATTATTCTTTAAAGTATCAGCCAAAACACTCTTACTTTTCCAGGCACAAAGAATGAAACAGAAAAAGATGACAGGCAAGGTCATTTTGTCTCTTTGCTATATTTTTGTTTTTCGGTCAGTAGATTCTGCAGATGTGAACACTGGCCTCAAGACCACAATCAAATATGTTCACAGTACAAGTTACTCACTATGTCCTAATTACTCTGAAGAATCTTAAATTACCAAAAGATGTGCTTAATGTGCTTCAAAGTAATTTTTAAAAACTGTACTAGCAGTTAACAATTTTAATACAATAAAACACCACTTTTATTTATTTGAAAACATGACCTACAAGTTCCAATAGAAATTATATTAAAGCACTTTAACCATATATCAAAGACAACAGAATTATGAAATTATATATAAAGATGCTCTTCCTTAACTGGGTCAGAAGTTCAGCCGATTGCATTTCATATAAATTTAAACTATAATCCATTTTCATTTAATTGATCAATTAACGTGCAATTAAGTGTCTGAAAACATTCCATTTTTTTATAAATGTATGCTACTTTCAAAAGTTCCTGCAGCGATCTCCAAGATTGCAAAAGTTTGATATTTCAAAGAACCAACAAAGATAACGTCGATTTCACATTGCCTGATGTTTGCATCATACTGCTGGTATGATGTCATACTACTGTCACTATATAACCATGAATAAAGTGATTCTTTGATCTCGAAAAGCAACTGAGTATCTTCACTTTGCCAGAAGGTCAGAATTGATCAATTCATTAAGACCATATCCTCTCTTGGAAATTGAACCATGATTCAAGTCTCTTCTTGTTTAAATGAACACAGCCCTGTAATCCTTGATGTAGTGACTTATTCCCAGCACTTCAAGTGGTGAGGGATTAAATCAATGAACATCGATTAATTGATTTGTCTGTGATGAGAACTTGCTCGACACCCAACAAGTGCATTGTGACAGCTCTACTGGAAATCATCTCCCGGCATAAACCTGACAAACAGGGTTTTGTTAAAGCACATTACATTATGTCAAGGTCCCCCGAACAACATAATGTAGTGGTGCGATCGATCAGGACCATGTGACCTGGATTAAGAGCAGGCGAGGGTAAGCAACGACTGACGAAACACCCGGGCTGCCAGACGATCAGACCCGCCGAACATGCAGAGGGAGAAGAATGAGATTGCGCGAAGCAGTAATCGATAGGTTGTCTATGTTGAAGAAATTAATTCAGAGCTTTTAATATCCTAACCAACAGAGTATTACAGAGTCTTAAATCTCTAAAAAAGATGGGCTGCAACTCTTTAACCTTGGTTAGTGCTGCTCCATCTTCTGAAATATAAGATGGAAGTCAACACAAAATATATATTTTGCAGGCCACTCTTATTAATAATTGATTTGTGTAACCAAGGGCCAAATATTGCTCATGCGGCAGGATAAGTACTTGCTACATTGCTGTCATGCTGAGATGTCCCAACTGAAAATTGCACCAGGATGAGAGTCAACCTTGTGTGTGAATTTGCTGCAACCAATCAATTAAGATAATAGTGACTGAATGCAGCACGACTGACCGAGAGAGCGATCGCATGAGCCCAAGAAGAGTTTAATGTTGCATTGTTCTTCAACGCATGTGAATATGTCAGTTAAGCTCATGCATGCTTCATTCAATTTTAATGTTACCATCAGTCAGTGAGAGATTTTTCACCAGTGTAATTTCCAGATTTCCTCATACAATAATACCGAAGGTGAATTCTTGATGGATGCTCATGACTCTTACACTTGGGTTTCTCTCTCCATGTGGTACGAGGTTTGTCAGAGGGCATCAACTTGAAGTCATGAAACATAAACATCTTTGAAATATGTCAGCACGGTTCTTCAGGAGCTCAATGGCAGCATTTGTTTTTCACTCGGAGAGCTATTTGTCTCATAGCTGGCCTTGATGTTCTTTTTCGATGACGTTGTGTCATGTAAGAGCTATGGTAGTCCTGGCAGACAATTTTCCAGTTTGCTACCACATCAAAAGAATAGAAACTGAACCTCAGCACTTAAAGTATGGTTTGTTGCAGCTTTTAAAGGGATAGTTCACCCAAAAATGAAAATTCTGTCATTTACTCCAAACCTGTATAAAAAAAACAACCACCACCACCAATATTTATTGTGCAAGGTGCTATACAAATAATTTTAAATGATTAATAATTAGTTTCAATTCATATGTATAGATTACATTATTTTTAGCACAATGACAACATAAAAGGGCAATTATTTCATTCATAATATCACACTTACTTTTTTGATATGGGGGTCCCTGGCATCAAACTAAATTTGCTTTCTTGGGACTTCAGACAGACATCTCGACGAAAAAAAAGACCAACAAGGCTCAGTATTTATTTGTGCATTATATTACACATACTTTTGTGTATTTGTGGATTGTGAGCAAAGAATACAGCGTATTTGCACTTGGATAAAATACAGAAATCCTTTTCATTTCCCTAAAAATGTGAACTTGAAATCCCCCCTCGAAATTCACTTCCCAGACTCAATTTTACTTAATTTTCCACTCACACCTCTGAAAGGCTGAGGGGGGCAGAATTGCATACTTAAAATGTCAAATAATTGTGAAGGGACACAACAGCTAATAACTCGTGCAGTTCCTCTTAAAAGTAAACTTCAAGGAACTGATTTGCTAAACCCCTTAAGGTACTAGTTTTTTTTTTTTTTTTGACTGCGTACATTCACAGATGCGGGTAGCTAGGCACAAAACCCTTTTTGTTATCCGGTTCTACCACTCATATATTAAAATAGCACATAAAAACTAATAATAGGAGGACAAATAACAGTAAAATAAGGCTTAATAAAGACAATGTTTAAAGCATTCGACCTGAGTTTTTATTTGAGTGGATTTATGGTCATGCAAACAATGAGTAGAAAGGGGAACAAACCTACGGTTCAAGAATAGAATGTATTTGTCCAGACCAAACAACTGCTTCAGACTGCACCAGGATAACAAGATAACCAGAAAACGGCAGTGAAAATAAAACCGTAAGGAAATGAACCTCCATCCATCTGACATTATACAAATGTGAATGTTAGTCAAGATTTATAAGCAAACCAAACATGGACTGTATTTCACCTTTATGAGTGGAAAGACAGCATCTAGAAAAGGCATTGTGGAGTCAAGGCACACATAGACACGTCTAACACTACAAGAATCAGACACATGAGGTGTGTGATAATAATCCAGGCTATCCTACATGGACCTGAAAATATTGCTTTCAAATCTAAACCTACACTTAGGAATGCCTGTTAAACCCAAAGAAAATTACTTGGAGTTAAAAGCTTGATCTGTAATAATGATTTTCTGTAAACGAAAAATAAAGTTTTCACTTTCACTTAGCTGGAAAAGAAAAGTGTCCTTCACAAACTGTGTCCACAAAGATGGAAGTGCATATTGCTCAAAAATTCGCCATAGCATTAAAATTGGTAAAATTAAGGTGATGTTCATTAAACCCAATAATTTAAGGTATTATACGTTAGGATTATTGGCAGTGTAAATAACTGAAGAACTTCTTACTTGGCTGTTCAAGCAGATTATATGAAATAGTCTAGGGATTGTTCCTGGGACCCCAAACTGGGGTCCCAGGAACCCCAGGGGGCCACAATAGGCTGCACCGGGGACCACACAATGTGTATTTAGGGCTTTCAAAGTTAACATGCACTCAAGATATTAATAAAATGTTAACATAAGAAAAAAAACTGTTTTAGATTGTTCACTGTTAATTCAAACTGTAGTCAGTGTCACCCATTTCACTGTAGTTCTTGCTATAGGAAGTGTAGCAGGCATTTTGGATGCCTTTTTGGACACTGGCTTCATTTTTGAGAAGCATTGTAAATGAAATCCAGAAATATATGAGTAGGTGAGAGCACAGAAAGACCAAAACTAAAGGATTACGTAGCTTAATTAAAGATGGATGTTGAAAAGCAGAATAGACGAGTCCTTTTGAACTCTGCAGATTTCACAAGCTGTTGATATCCAGTAATGGCGTGTCTAATGGCAGCTTGTTAGGAAAATTGAGTTTTTGGCAGCAGAGATGCCACCTGCAGACTGCACAAATTCCACAAAGCCTTCTTCTCGTCTTGCCTGTTGAGCAGCGCTCTCAGTGGACTTCCTTTCAGCATTTCTGGAAATCACCCATCAGCAATGCGTTGGGTTACTCAAGACATCTAGATAGAAGAATTAAAGCCTTGTCAGTAGTTTGAGGTCTGCGTGCTCTTTGAAGCCAACACAAAACCGAGGGTCAGGAGGCTGCAGAGGAGAGACGCAAAGGGCAACTGTCAGGCTCAGTCAAAGAACCAAGAAAACTGAGACACAAGAAATACAGCAGCCTTATCGTCCAACAAAAGAAACTGAGCGTATGTATAAGGATGAGGATGAATAAATGATCAAAGAATGTTCATTCTGGGTTGAACAATTCCTTTAAAATACACATTCCTTTAAAATTTTTAACACAGTGATCAAATCATCATAATTCAAGTGACTGAGTCAGTCCAAAGACGTTTTATTAAAAACAAAGGACTCCTGGTTGGGTAAATGGTAACGTACGTAACAGTCAGTCCTTGGTTAATAAACAAGATTGCTTGAGATTAAATACTGGTCCAAGCGAAGGAGTGATATGGAGAAATGTCTGTTACCATCTGCACAGAATGGTAAAAAATAGCAATAGTAAAATGTATATTTAAGCAACATAAAATCATTTACATTCATTAATTTGGCAGACACCCTTAAACAAAATGGGTACGTTTAAGGTATACTGTACATTTCATCATGTGCATTTTCAACCAATGCTATGACCTTGGTGTTGAGCTATAGAAACTTAAAAAATGGATGAAATCCAGATAGCAGATGGGACATGTGGCTGCCTTAGAAGTCCGAATAGCTTGTAGTAAGATGAACAGAAATGCCTACAAATGTATAAAACACATTTACAAGAGCATGAACTATTATTAAACTAACTATAACAAAAACTATTTGTTACTGCATTGATTTCATAGTAACATTTATTGCATTTATTTTATTTGTAAGATCCTTGTTTTGGATTGGTACGATTTTTTATTATTAATTAAAAGAAATTAACATATTTGTTCAGCAAGGATGCATCAAATGGATTTAAGTGACAACAAAGACATTAATAATGTTAGAAAAGATTTCTTTTTTTAAATAAACATTTTTTCAACTTTCTATTAATCAAAGAATCATGGTTTCCGCTAAAATATTAAGCAGCACAACTGTTTTCAAAATTAATAAGATACGTTGAATTTCATGATCATCAAATCATCGTATTAGAATGATTTATGAAAGATTATGCGACAATGAAGACGAGTCATTGCACTGAAAATTCAGCTTTGCCATCAAAGGGACAAAATACATTTTAATATATATAAACATTTTATTGATTTTTTGATATTTTACAGTTTACTGTATTTTTGATAAAGTACATGAATAGCAAACAAAATTATGAGAAAGACCATTTGTATTGCAATCATATTTTTGTATATTATTATAAAGTTGTATATTATTATCATTCAAGACTTTCAAGACTCACTTTCTGAATTTCCCTTTGGTTAACCTATAGCTGAGATGTTTGAGCTCCAACAATCCCCTCATCGCATTTCTGAGCCCTGATTTCAGCTATATGATGCTGAGTCTCTGATGAGTGCGAGAAAACACATGCTTTCTCCAGCAGTGCAGACAACAGATCACTTAGGCTGATGTCAAAGGAGCTGTAATGAATTCTTTTGGAGTCAAAATGTCTCTCATCAAGAGCAGCATCTCCTGGTCTTAATTGAGGAGAGAAGAGTAATATAGGTGACTATCTGGAGTCATTTCCTCATCTCCTAACCACAGGGGAGCTGTGTAATTCCCCAAAGGAATCACTGGGATTGTGATTGAAAAGTGTGCAAATCAAAGGGAGGGGAGGACGCCTGGTGCAGATAAACACGACTGCAATCAGAAATCATCAAACCTGAGCTGAACAGTTCAACGTGAGCTTAAGAGTTCAACTCTGACATCATATATAAGGAAAGCTCTTGACAGCGATGTTTAAACACTCACAAGTTTCAGAATGACATCAAAGAGAATAATCAAATCACTGCCTGACGATTGAGCTCAAAAATGGTTGATCTCACTTTAAAAATAACTTGAAACATTCAAAACAAAGTGAAAATAAAATTTGAAATTAACTTTGCAAGACCGTAGTCTTTAATTAAACATCTAGGGCATCACAAAAATACTATAATGACCACTTACAGGCACTATTTTCCTTTCACATATAATATTAGCTGTTCCTTTAGAGCTATTTATTCATAATCCATTTCAGAAAATTCAGTGCAAAATACATCTCATAGATGAAGCCAAAAAAATGACTGATTTTAAATCTCTAATAGCTCTAGTATGCAGTCGGAGTCCCATAGTACATGCGGCTAATGCGCTTTGCTGGAGGCATGAATGGACACATTGAGAGCCTAAAGGCACAAAGACATTGTTAATGAAAAGTATTGACCTATTCCAGACATGTCACATAGCGAAATTCTTCTGGCTGTGCATAACAAAAAAGGAAAGAGGCGGAAATGATTAAGCACATTGTTGTGCTTTTGTGCAACGAGTTCAACAACACCTGGAGCAATCATTTGCTTCACTTCAATCCAGAACAATTACACAGACTCCTAATTGCAACTTATAATGTTAACAGCAGTTGTACACAGTGAGTGGAATCCCACAGTCACAAGGATTGCTAACATTAATATCAAATTTTTTCCCAATCTCAAACCGCTTAACAGAGACAGAGGGGTAACGTTATGCCTGCATAAGGAAATTAATATACAAATGAAAATGCATTATTAAGTACATTACCACTATATGTGTACTTTTAGACTTGCATGCAACAATATGAAGTGAACTACGAAGTGAGCCCAAAATTACTAGCTTCATTAATGGGCCCCTATTATGTTTAGAATAGGTTTAGATGATTTAATGTTCTGTTTTCATCCTGTCTGAACGCTCTTATTTTAGTTTCAGTTTCTGTAAAACCCGCAGCTGATTGGTCAGCCAGCCCCTGTCTGTTGTGATTGGTCGAGCAGTTAGAGCGTGTGTCAGATTATGGTAACGCCCCTAAACAAAATCATCACGCTCCAGCTACCAGTGCCGTAAACACTATTGGCGTTAGTTTTGCCATATCAGTTCTATCCTGAGTACAGTAATGATAGTCAAGAAGAACAAGCTGATCAACCACCTTCGCAAGCATGATTTGTGCAGGAAGTTTCACAGCAGTAATTATTATTTTTATACTTCGCTTGTATTTCAGATGTGATGTAATTTCTCCGTAACCATATTGACCTGCATGTAAATTGCATGGTTCAGGGCACAACAAAAGGTTGTTGTACTGCTGTAGAATACTGTAAAAAATATATACATACATACACAAGTTCCTCCTCCATTTGGAAGACCATAGGCCAGACCAGAGGAACGTTTTCATAGTTGGCGAAAGTACCCCCTCTTTGGAGTGTTCGCACCGCAGGAACTGGGAACGACTTTAGCCATATAGGAATGCCTTTTGTGGGCACTAAATTAGCTCATAATTAAGCATAGGGTCTAACCCAGCACAATAGGAACTAACAGTGACATTGATTGGCCAAACATGAAAAACACTGGCACCCGCCATTTGTAAAGTACCTATATATAATATATATAATATATAATATATTTACTCCACAAACATGGAAAACAGCGATGGATAGGCAGATGGCGAAATCCATGAAATTCTCAACATTTACGCTGAGGAGGAAATCCAACGCGAATTTGAAGGGACCAAGCGAAACATGAAACACGAAATTAGGCATCAACCACACGGCAAACGCTATAATACTTTTTCGAATACCGTTTACTTCCTATCAAATAACATTTTAGGACTGCTAAACAGATCGTAAACTAATGAAAATGGAGAATGGTAGCGCTGTGTGGGATCGGCTCAGGCAAAATAAATGTCCCGCAAAACAACCAGAGCGGCCAGACGTAAGTGATGGTTTATGTCATTTCAGAGTTCCTACTGGCGATGTGAATGCAACCAGGAAAATGGCCCTAGGGAAAAATTGTATTCTCAGGGGAACGCCCTGGTGGCTAGTTCCTATAATTGAGTTCCTTTTACTACCTGGCACAAAAGCCCCTCATGTAATGATGTTTTGCCCTGGTAGTGGGAGAAAAAAAACAATGTTTCCTAGACATAATGATAGTCCATACATGGCCTCATAACTATCTTTGTTTGAGGGCGAGCAAAGTAGCCAGCAGGTGGCATTTTGCAATGTGTTACACTGTGACATAGCCACGTTGTGAAAATAATAGCAGGGCTACAAACAAGGCGTTTAAGACAGGTGTTTTCTGTTGGAGAGATTAACTCCCTTTGCCGCTGACAGTAACTCTGCAGACTGTTTACATGCACAAACAGCTATATTACACACTATAGGAAAGGTAAAAAAAAATAGGTGCCTTTTTACACAATAGAACATCTTAAATAGTACATTATAAAATAAAGAAAAAGTTAAAAAAGGAAGCATTTTCACTTTTTGCACCCTAGTGCAAAAACAATGATTACGGAGCCCCAAACCGAACATGGTGATTGAAAAAAATTATGCTATCGGAGGAAAAAGCAGTGTCATATCCTCCCATCAACGTGTTCCTTTAGGGGCTCCATACAATAATAAAAGTTTTTGGGTGTTATATGACTTTTTGTTGGTTCTCATTTATCTTCATGGAAGATTGACACTTTGGGATATGCCAAATGTTTAATTTTCCATACATCCTAAATGTGCTTTTTGTCAGCACAAAGTACAAAGACATTTGGTTTATATGAATATTTAAATAAAACTGTAGCTCCATATTTTGTTGTTAGCAGTAGCTAAGCATCTAGCCTAGATTGTTTTATTGAATGTAAATTGAGCCTGAAGGAGAAAACTTCTGTCTTTAGCCTCGCTACAGCTTCTTTTCCAAACGCATGTGAACAGACTGGAATACTTAGTTCTAGCCTCCCACGTCTGCGAGCCAAGTTTAGAAACTTTAAATTGATTTGACACTCAAATGGATAAAAGATAGCGACTTTTCTGTCACAATGAAAGCTTTGTTTGTGCTTCTATGTAATCCTGCATTGTCAGACAAAACAGGCTTTAAAAAATTACATTTGAGTCAACATTAACCTATAAAAATAGGTTACCTGATGCTTATCTTTAACAACTGGCTTCAAAATACTGTCTTTTCAAAACTTTTGTCCGGTACAGCAAGTCACCTCTTTTGCATTGTTATTAGGAATCACTCCACCAATGAGCAGCGCCAATTAAGTCTTTTTGGACTCGGAGAGCAGTTTAGGAAGAGAAGTGAATTATACTAGTGTTGGTAGTAAGTAAGAGCTGGCTGTAAGTAGTAGTAAGTAATCAGTAAATTGTTTCCAAAACAGCGAAGCTTTTTCAGTGCCTCTTCTGTGCGTCTTTTGGGACATGCGCAAATTGCGCACAACGCCGAGGCAACCCGTTGTCCAAATGAAGCCCAAAGTATACTTCGGCTGTATACCGTCCAAAGTATACCAAAGTAATACCGTCCACGAGACGTAATTTTCATCATCAGGAGGGTCCACGGATGTCGCCAATTTTTGTGACCGCGCGCGTACAACAGCGCATGTGCGAGTGACTTGAGCGCTTGAAAACAAAATCCACTAGGCAGTGCGCTCGCGCTCAACTGTGCACAAGACAGAGCGGAACGCAGAAAATGTAGTAGACCTATACCGG
This sequence comes from Scardinius erythrophthalmus, assembly GCF_964197995.2. Classification (NCBI taxonomy): domain Eukaryota; kingdom Metazoa; phylum Chordata; class Actinopteri; order Cypriniformes; family Leuciscidae; genus Scardinius; species Scardinius erythrophthalmus. The sequence goes on from NC_138240.1 coordinate 18,503,139, forward strand.
GTGCTTTGTATACACACGTACGCGGACGAAGGCGAGCTAGAATAGCTTTATCTAGGACTATTAGTATGACCAAAAAAAGAAAAGAAAAAAGATTGGTTCGACTACTAACGTGAAATTAAATCAAAATTTAAATGTTTAGATTTAAATACATTTAGATTTTTTTTAATTACCTGAACTTTTCACACAAATTAATTAAGTGTACCGGTAGGTGACTGTAGGGCCCCATGTTTCATATGAGTAGTTTGTAGCGTGGCAAGCTACATTTTCAAAGGTCATCTATAGTAAGACATCAAGCATTTTTGCACACCTGGAGGCAACAGCTATGTGACCTTCAACTAGGACATTGAGAGATTTGGTGAGGGAAAAAAAGAAAAGAAACTCAGTCTTGTCAAGATTAGGCTTGAGGTGATGAGTAGGCAGCCAGTTTGATAGGCTATATCAGAGAGGCATGCTGAGAGATTGCATTTGTGAAGACAGAACGGAGGATAGAGATACAATTGAGCAGCATCTGCATATCAATGACAGCAATGAAACAAAAGAAAACATTTCAGTCTCTCAGACTCAGACAAAGAATAGATTCAAGTCCGTAGTGTAGCAAGGGTGTGTTTATTTTCCTGCAAAATTGCTTAGGAATTATAACTGTAACTGCAATAAAAATGATTTGATGTAAACTGTTTATCTTTTTGTAAAGTCATAAATATAGGTTTCTAAAAAATAAAATGTGAAACCATCGGCAGGACAAGTACGGGGTGGGGTGGGGGGGTGTATATAGGGTTAACATATTACTATTTGCTCTAAAAACAGTTTCAAGTAAAACCCATATGTGCTGAAAGTGATTTTCAGTGTGAACAATGTTCAGTCAATACCAAAACAATAGGATTGCTGTGTGTCTAACTGGAGTCTACCGGAATGTTCTACTTCACATAAATCTCCCTTGGCACGAACCTCCCTTACAAATCTGATCCTGCCAATGCCTGTCACTTTTAACTCAAATTCTAGACAATTTTTACTCCAGTTGAATGAAATCTGTTTAGATATTTGACTACACTTGTCAAGCAATTTAGATCTGTTTATTTAGCACTGTCCCAATAATTGATTTAAATAAGACAGCTGTAACAAGCAACACGATGGGAAACGAGGGTAGCTGTGAGGTGGAGATGGGCCAGAAACTTGTCTGAATGTCGATATATGGTAGCACCTTATTTTACAGTCCTGTTTCGCATGTACATACTGTATACATATTGTAGTAATTACAGTAACTGGGCAATTACAAGGTACGAGTTCTGAACCTAACCCTAAACCTAATCTTACCCATGTTGTCACCTTATATTATTTAGTACTTACTTGGTGAGTACACTGTAAGTACATTGAAAGTGCACTTCTTTAAATTAAAGTGCAACCCAACATATTTTCACTCTCAGAAAAAAGGTACAAAATCTGTCATTGGGGTAGTACCCTTTCAAACGGCAAATTGTTGTACATTATTTAGCCCTAAATGGTAGCCTACATGACACATATTAGTACCACCCTAGTGACAGCTTTCGAACCATTTTTTTATGATGAACTACAGACCCCCTAAAGGGACATGGTAATGGAAAAAATGTATTTCAACACTTTCACATTCTCAAAAGAACTCAAAGTTTTGCTAGCAAATGCAAAGTTTCACAGGAGAATGCAAAAGCATTGAAATATATTTCCATCATCAGGCTCCATAATCTACTATTTGTGGGTTCCAGGAAAATATTTGACTTTACTTTATGTTTTCCTGAACTTCGGAAAGGGTTTTAGTAATTGTATAAATAAAAATGCTATTAAAAATCACATGGTGTGCTAACAAGAGAGAACAGTAGATAATCACCTTATATAAGAGACACAACTATCTTCCCATCTCACATGATAAATAAGCACTTTCCGCATTAGTCTCAGCCTGCGGCAGATCAATGTACACTTGAACTGCTCCCTTAAATGATCAGGGTGACGGGTCGAACACTTCACTTAATTGATAACAGTATTTACCATTGAGTAAACTCTTATAATCTAGATGAACTGGAATGCTAAGGTCCATCATCAAGCATTGATTCCCAAGTCATCATTCTCAAGTGATTGCCTCACACTGAAGTCAGTCTTAATATAGCAACAAAGCACTGCATTGTGGGAACTGAACCGAGCGCTCATATAAGATGCTTGTTGTTCAGTGCTTGTGTGCCCAGAGGGGGATTTAATTATATCATAATTATCTCCTATACATTCTAAAGTCAATCTGTCCTCATTTCTTGTTATTTTTTTTGTAGTAATGACGCAGAATGTCTCCTTATCAGTGTGATGAGGAAGCTTGCCCTGAACTGTTTTTTGTTACATCAATCGCATAAAATGTGCGAAACCGAATGAGTTGCTATCCGTACAATAACATGCGAACCGTATTTTGCAGCATTGGTTCTCACCTTTCTTTTTGATTCCAAGTCCCTTGATTGTCAAAGACGATATTCAAAGGCCCAACATGTAGGCTAAAATATTTCTGGTTCTTCTGCTGTAATGAAAAAGCTGCTTGTTTTTACTTTTTTTTTTTTTTTTTTTTTTTTACAGAGTGGTAATATATGGAAATAATTAAAGTAAATTCCGTAATTGAAAAAGAACTGACATATTTATTTTTTAACTCACAAATAGCAATTTCTCAGAAAATTATTTTAAAATAATATTTTAGAGCTTTAACTAGAATTTTTTTTTAATTTAAATTACACTAAAAACAATTTGGTGTTTTAACACATTTAAATTAAACATGAAATTTTGAAGTAGAAAGAATAAAATACTGTCTTGTCAAACTTACTCCAATATTCTTTGATTCACTTACAACTTTGAAAAATTCTTTATAGTGTATATTCCCTGTCGAAATTTACTTTTTAATTTTTCATTAATCTCCTTGATTTTCCAGTTCTAAGAATCACACAAATTCCCTCACATATGCAGCTTTTCCAAGACTGTGGGAACCTTGGTTCTTAAATGTTCTTCTTGTTGCCTTTGGCTTGCTCAGTTGGGGATATTGAATTTAATTTAATCAATCAATAATACTATTACCAAACGTGGACGTTTTTTCCACTAGAAACAAACCTTGTTGTGTTATTTTGATTTAATACTGTGAAGCTGCTTTGATACAATCTGTATTGTGAAAAGCGCTATACAAATATACTTGACTTGACTTAAATGAATGTCTCGATTTTTTTATTGATTTTTCAATCATATTTTGAAATTATTTTAAATCACCATGTGGCCCCCTTGGAATTGTGCTGAGCCCCCCTAGTGGGTCCCTCTGGCTGAGGTCAGTAATCAATAAAATAAAAAGCAGTGAATGATTCTCTCATTTTCTTTTGCTGTTTGATTAACATTAAATGACACAGACAGCAGCAGGTTTATTAGGCTGCAGTCACTTTAAGACCAAATGCACAGATCTAATATAGGCAACTGACAAGCATTCGATTACCTTCCCAATTGTTTAAGTTCACTTAAGACATAACTGACTGCGTTTTAGTGAAAACTTGCCATGACGGACAATTAGAATTTTTTTTTGTGTATCTGTCCATTTTAGTATCAGACTGTATGTCGTGACAGTTTCGTTACATGATTTGACTGATTTGGATGTTATGCAGGAAGGGCGACAGCGTTGTGAAACTAAAAATTCAATTAATCGCACAGCCATAGTCATTAAATCATTTTTGAGAGCAAGGGTGGTTCGGGGGCCACCCTTCCTGTATAGGGAGGACCGACACTGGATTGGTAAATGCAAGATCGTTTGTAAACAAGACATTTATTTTGTACGATTTCTTAAAGCCTAATGAACTGGATTTTCTGTTAGTTACAGAGATTTGGCTGAATGCCGGGATACAAGCCACTTCTCTGAACTTGTGCCCACAAACTGTTCTTTATTGAACTGCTATAGACTCCCTGCCAGGGGCGGTGGACTGGCATCCGCGTTCAGAAACAGCTTTTGTTGTCGAACTCTTAAGACTGAATCTTTCTCAAGTTTTGAAGTACTTCTAGTTCAGTTGAATAACACACAATGTGTGGTTTATCGCCTGAAACCTCATATGGACTTTTCAAAAGAGCTCTCAAATTTCTTAGTTGACGCTGTTCTTAAATATAATAGGCTTTTTATTGTAGGGGATTTTAACATTCATGTTTGTTGTAAGTTAAACTCCCTGGCCAAGGATTTTATTAGTCTGGTTAACTCTTTTGATTTTACCCAAGTGGTAAATGGTCCAACTCACAAACATGGTCACACCTTAGATCTTGTATTGTTGACTCGTTTTTTTCAGTTCTTCATCTAGTGCCGACTTTTCTGTGCATTTCAAAGAGGCTTGTCAAATGTATAATCGTGACTCCTCTTCAAATATTTCAAATGTAGATGAACATCTTATGTTGTTAAACTCCATCTGTAATGACATCTTGAATTTTGTGGCTCCATTGTGAGAAAAACGAACCCTGGTTAACTAGCATGACACAAGAACAGAAGTGGGAAAAAAGATTAATTATAAGTGTCCTTTAAATACTGCACAAGTCATTAATCTGGTACCAAAAAAGTTAAAGCTGCAAAATCTCAATATTTCTCAGATATTATAGCTAAAAACTGTCACAAACCTAAAACCCTTGTTACTATTCTAGATTCTGTTGTAAGTCCAACTGGTGCGGTTTATTTTAATGCATCATCTGCAGAATGTGACAGCGTCCTTAAGTTCTTTACAGATTAAAAACAATTGACATATCATATCAGCATATTATACCTCCAAATTTTTGTCCATTCCCCCTATTTGTATTTCAAATTTTAATGAATTCCAGACAATCTCTTTGAGCTCTTTCCATGAATTAAGCAGCTAAAACCTATCACACATCCACAAGACATCGTTCCAATACGTTTTCACAGTCTCTTCCTACAGTGACTGTTCCAAAATACCAAAAGAATGTTTAAAAAAATCTAATCTTGACACAGCCATCCTATCAAATTATAGACCCATTTCAAATCTATATTTTCTGTCAAAAGCCTTCGAAAAGGCTGTTTTAGTACAACTGCAGAATTTTTTAAAAGTCAAATAGTATTTTTGAGAATCTGTAGACTCGGGGGACTCTATTGATCATAGAATCCTTATTTCATGCCTTTAACAATGTGTGGGTATTAAAGGTTGTGCTTTTGACTGGTTTAAAACTTATCTTGATGACAGAACTTTTTCTGTTTGTCTTGATGTTTTTTCTACATCTAGCTCTACCCTGCATTTTGGAGTTCCTAAGGGCTCAGTTTTGGCCCCCGTTTTGTTCTTGTTATATATATTCCTTTGGGGGTCCATTTTACCAAGCATGAGGTGTCATTTCATTTTTATGGTGATGACACCCAAATCTACCTTCTCTATGAAAAATGACAAAACAGGCTTACGGTCACTAGTTATGCATCTGATATCAAGTCTTGGTTATCTTTTGATTTTTCTCAATAAGAACAAAACAGAGGTCATCGTGGGCCTTCAGGCACCTCTGATTGTGATTTGGGAGATCTGGACTCCTATGTAAAACCTTCTGTGAAAAATGTGGGTGGTGTCTTCGATTCTGCACTTAAATTTGATAAACAGATCAATTCTGTAGTCAAATCCAGTTTTTCCAATTAAGACAGCTATCAAAAGCTAAGAGTTTCTTTTTTTTGTAATTTGTAAATTTTATTTATTTAGAAAAACAGGGACAGCGTACAATAAACATTAACCTCAAGGGGAGAGATGCATAGTACCAGGTTTTAGCTCAAGAGCTAATTTCCACCCGTAGTCCCTGGGCAGGCTGATGTCATAATAAAATACATAATACATCATACATACATGAATAATGGAATTTACATTGACCAAATAAATAATCATAAAAAATCAAGTCTTCACATACACAACATCGGTCACATGTGGGTGCAGGTTTGATTTGACAAAAGCCATTTCTTTGCCAGATGTGAGAAGGTGTAAGAATTTGTGCTTCTTATTAGCTCTATAGGCAACATATTCCACTTATTCCAATTCTCTCCGTATAAAGTCGAATCAAATATAAATTGTCTTCAGATGATTCAAAATGCAGCGACCAGACGTCTGACTGGCACCCGGATATTTGATCATATCTCCCCAGTATTATGCTCTTTGCACTGGCTGCCGGTCTGTTACAGAATTGAGTTTAAAATTTCACTTTTTGTTTTTAAAGCTCTGATTGGATCGACTACTATATATCTCTGTGATCTTTTAAATCCAATAATATCCGTTAGATCTCTGAGGTCTTCAGAGCGAGATCTACAGGGTGGGCCATTTATATGGATACACCGTAATAACATGGGAATGGTTGGTGATATTAAAGTCCTGTTTGTGGCACATTAGTATATGTGAGGGGGCAAACTCCTCAAGATGGGTGGTGACCATGGTGGCCATTTAGAAGTCGGCCATCTTGGATACAACTTTTGTTTTTTTTCCAATAGGAAGAGGGCCATGTGACACATCAAACTTATTGGTAATGTCACAAGAAAAACAATGGTGTGCTTGGTTTCAACGTAACTTTATTCGTTCATGAGTTATTTACAAGTTTCTGACCACTTATAAAATGTGTTCAATGTGCTGCCCATTGTGTTGGATTGTCAATGCAACCCTGTTCTCCCACTCTTCACACACTGATAGCAACACCACAGGAGAAATGCCAGCACAGGCATCCAGTATCCGTAGTTTCAGGTGCTGCACATCTCGTATCTTCACACCATACCATAGACAATTGGCTTCAGATGACCCCAAAGATAAAAGTCTAAGGGGGTCAGATCGGGAGACTTTGGGGGCCATTCAGTGTGTGAAGAGTTGTATCCAAGATGGCCGACTTCTAAATGGCCACCATGGTCACCACCCATCTTGAGGAGTTTGCCCCCTCACATATACTAATGTGCCACAAACAGGACTTTAATATCACCAACCATTCCCATGTTATTACGGTGTATCCATATAAATGGCCCACCCTGTAGATTAAAGTTGAAGGGTGACTGTGCTTTTTCCATTGTTGGTGGGCCAAAACTGTGGAATAGTCTTCCAGTTTCTTTCAGATTAGAATTAAAAATATCTCTTTTTGCCCAGGCTTATAACTGTTCCTAGAGTTTAAGGCTCCATCACTTATTTGTGTTTTGATACTCTCCTCCTCCTCATTGCATTGCGGTTTAAATTATTGATATTCATTTTTAAGCATGGTTTTGTACAGCACAGTGTTCAACTACTGTTGTTTTTTATTGTGCTTTTGATTTTGACTTATCATGAGTCAGTTGCTGTGAGAACCAAAACAGAAATGTTCAGAAATCATTTACTGGATATGTCGGAGTGAATGTACGCTGTCAGCTCCATATTCTGCTTTATTAAACAAAAAGGTTCAGCTGCCATGTTAGTTTTATGAGACATCAGTCAACAATATCCTTGTATGCATAGATGGATACACATCCAGACAGCCAATCTTATTAATTTGAATGAATTCGAGGTACAAATTAAACTTTTTATTGGCCATAAATATACTGTTAATATAAGCATGCAATCTTTTTCTTAAAATGTTTTGCTTATCAGAGTTATTTAGCTAGTTTTTGCATATTTCTGATTCAAATAAGGGTGTAACAGTCCTAGTCCACATATGGTGAACTTCTTTTCTCCCAAAAGATTATCTCACAGTTTTCTAAAATAGCCATTTTTCTGTGCAATCAAGCGGTCAGTGAACAGACTGTGGGCGGCCCCTGGGTGAGTGAGCTTGAGACTAATAGTTTAGGACTTTGATGCCAGGCCTATTAAACAATGGAAGTGATCTAGCAAAGGGGGGGAGGGAGGGAGAGGGGTGGGGAGAGTTTGCTTGAATCTCAGTAACCATTTTGCCTACAAAGCCACTTTATAAACACATCACACTTTAAAGGTGCAGTATGTAATATTAGGGTGACAGTGGCTCACAGTGGGTAGCACTGTCGCCTCACAAGAAGGTGTTCTGTGTAAAGTTTGTTTGTTCTCCCTGTGTCTGCGTGGGTGTTCTCAGGGTGCTCGTGTTTCCCCCACAATCCGAAAACATGCAGTATAGGTGAATTGGATATGCTTAATGTCCATATGTTGGAATGCATGTGTGTGCGTGAGTCCCAAGCCATGGGGAGGTTTGGGGAAAAACCTGGCAACCTACCCCGGAAAAATCACTTACAAGTAAATTCATGGACAGTTTCTCATGTAAAGCAAAAGACTGACCATAGAATCACCAAGAGTCAGATGCAACTGAAATGGTTAATGAAAGAATGTATGTAATATTGCCAGCTAGCAGTTGAAATTGGTACTGCAGTCCAAATTCAAAATATTGGGGAGTGTCATTTCCCACCCCCTCCTCATCTGATGTGGGTTGCCAGATTGAGGATACGCAAAAGGAACAAGCGCAATTGGCAATTGAACGCGCCTTACACACTGTAAGTTGTTGATTTATCTGCGTTTAAATATGCTTCTGGTCACAGAAATTTTTAGATGGATCTCTGACCCAGTTTGTTTGCTGGCATACATGGCAGCAATTGCACAGTGTTTTCTACCAACTTGTAACCCCGGGTGTCGAAATACTATTGGATAAATTGGCTGTGTACAGAATCACACAGACAAAAACAGATATTATGACACGGAACGCACATTTTAAAGTAGAATAAGTTTTTCAGAGAAACAAGTATGTGAACTTGGCATGTTTTCTAAACATCTAAACATATACAGTATGGTATTTTTATGCATTGGTACAGTAAAAAAAAAATGACATACAGCACCTGTGAGTCTCCCCCCCCCCCCCACATAACTAGCACCACTTAAGACTTCCGCTTTAAAATCACGTAGTAACCAGACTTGCAAGAAACTTGGCAAATACGGAGGATGATATTGAGAGACGTAAATAATAACAGTAATTCAAGAAATACCACATTTAATTGGACCTGATTCATACATCTTGCCACCAGGGAGTGTTTCTGGTTATTACATCAGCACGAAAGTGTGGGCTTTCAAATGGTGGGAAAAGGGAGATCGTTGGAAGCTGCCAGGCCAAAACTATTTATACTATTTACTCAAGTGCGTTTAGTTTTGTTTTTGTGCTTTATTTCATTATTAGAGCTATTTTTAATAATACACCAAAAAGCTCAGCTCTGACTGTCCCTGATTGGCGTTAGGGTCATGCAGTCAGAAAATGTCCACCATTAGGATTTATACAAGCAAGCTAACAAAGTGAGGTTTTCAGACTGTACTGAACTTTATTGAAGCTGCATCAATGAAAAAATAGGGCTCATATGTGAAAATAAAACTACAGAGCGAAATGTGCTACAATGTAACATATGCATGTCATTACAGATGTGAGATACAATATCAGGTGTGTTAGTGGTGGATAAATAAGGCTTAAAGCATAAGGCTTTTATTCAGACTCAAAAATCATTTCACAGTGACAGTCGTTCTTCTGTATGACTGTGCCTCTTAATATCCCATTTTCAACCAAAAACATTTCCATAAATGTATAAGCACGTATTGCGTGTCCTTAAAAAAGAAAGAAAGCTTGCTACGGCAGTAAGAATATTCACTCATACATTTGCACTGTACTTGTGATTTAAATAGACATTTGTTTCATTAAACTGATGTATTTGGTTCTTCTGATCTCCTGTGAACCTCATATGAGAGGTGCAGTGTTGGAGCATTAGCAGCAATAGTAATGGGAAGTTTAACATTTACATCCATTCACTTACCATTATGTGTATCTGATATGAAAAATGTTAATGACTTTTCAGTAGTTCCTGATATACTGATCTAGGAGTAAATGTGATTGGGAAAAGCCACCCAAGGAAAAAAAAAAGTAATGTTGTCATGCAGTGTATTTTACATAAATACAAAAATTACAACTTTTTATATGAAGACTGTGTAAACACTGCTTGGGCCCTTTAAATGGTGCTTTCAAACTCTTTTCCCATTACAAAAACTTAATTCACAATATTTAATTCATTCTTTTTTAAAGTGTCTCTTTTTCAGTCTAAGTAGATTTCTGCCCCGTCTCAAACTTTGAAAAAGGTGTGTTTGAGGAAGCAAAACAAAGTGTGTGTTTAAAAAATATGGAAGCTATTTTCTCTGGGTATCATTAAAAGGTTGGCATCTCTGGTCTCAGGACTGGTTTTAACAGTCTGTTGTCGTCTTATCCTTACATGCCCTTGATAAACTCTTGCAGCTGTCGCACAATCTCCGTATCCACCGTCTCCATAAGAGCCTGGAAGCTCTGGTCTCCCATCAACATCTGCTGAGCCTTCAGCTTCTCATAGACAAACTGCTGAAGAGAGACACTGTGCACAGGGTCCTCAAGAGCCAGCTATAAAGGAAAAAAAAAAAACATAGTATGAGGATAGCAAATGAACTCTGGTGCCCCATTACTTTTATTTATTTTCTTAAAGAGGCCACATTATGCCCTTTTACAAAGTCTTGATTTTGTTTTTGGGGTCTACTGGAATAGGTTTTCATACTTGAATGTTAGAAAACACTTTTTTCACATATTTTGCATTATTGCAGCACCTTTTTTCACAGTCTGTCAGTAACGCTCGGTTTAGTTCCAGTCTCTCTGAAGCCCCTTTTTCTGAAAAGCGCAATGTGCTCTGATTGGTCGGCTGGACCAGTATGTTGCGATTGGTCAACCGATTCAATGAAATGATAAAAAATTGTCACGGCCCTTACCATAATCACAAATTTCAAGTTACTACAATTTTTTTGCGTATGCCTTGGGCGGGAATTATTAAAAAAAGGGAACAGTGTGACGTGTACGTTCCTGGAAGAAAACTTGAGACGGCAATCAAGGTGTTTCAGAAACATTGCTTACATGTATTTCTTACTTTTTAATTTAAGCTAAATGATTCAACCCTGTAAATTATCATAATTTTTTATAACATTTTCCTTTTAATGTATGAGAAATAAGTTTATCAGTAGCTATAAAACAATAGTTTGTCCCAAATCTATGCTGTGCGACAGCTTAATTTAGAAAATTATATGAAATATAAATTAATACAAATAAATAAATAAAAACACCAATCAGGGTTTTAATGTATTTAGATACGTCCCAATTTTGGTAACGCAGGGTTAAAATCACTAACATCCTAAAATAAACACAAAAATCATGCATTATGTTTTATTTAATAAAAAATATTTAGTTTTAGACCTCATTTTAAACTTGGAACAACAAGCACTAGCTCACTCTTCATAAAGTCAAACAGAATGTGTGTTATGGGATGCCAGTGTAATATATATATTCTAGAGAACTAGGCTTTCAGAATAAGCCCATTGCAGAGTTAGTTTATAAGTGTGAATGAATTACTTCAATATAAGGATATGGAACTGCAGTGAAATAAAACACTTAAAGCTGTCACAAAGAGGGGATCATACAAAGATAAAAATATATGAAATACAATACACAGCATTAGAATGATGGATCATATAATAAAACGTCTAAAACTTTGAAAAAACAAAGTAAAATGACAACAACAAAAACAAATGCTAAAAAAACAAATGAAAACCTGAAACAAAAGTCTTTTTAAGGTCAAGGTGTTTTGAGTGTTTAAGAACTGCTTTGATAAGAGAAAAATAAAAATTAATAGTGATGATAGGGCCCTCGCACCTTTAGGAAAACAAAGCATGGTGGACAATATTTAAATAGGTAAATATAGGAGGACTACGTCAAAGTAATTTGTATTTGCCACTCTTCCTGCTGCCAGCTGGTTAGCACTATGACTGTAACTAAATTTTGGCATGTAAATGTCTTCAGGCCAGGTTTCTTATCAAGCATGTGAAGTTTGGGGCAGATTAGACATTGTATGCTTGAGTTACAACAACTTCCTGATTCATGGCGATAATAGCATGCTTTAGCACTCAGCTAAGTGTTTCTAGCATGCTTTAGCATGTTTCTAGCATGTTTAGCACTCAATGGCATATTTTAGTATGTTGCTGGTAGTGTATCACAGTTTTAAACATGTCACTTCCTGTTGCCAGGTGGCGGTATTACTTTAGCCGAATATTGGCGTGTAGATGTGTTCAGGGCAGGCTGGGGAGCGCTAGCCAGATGCTCAGAGTGAGTGTGTGGAGGCATCCGTACGTCCGGGACACAGCCACTGCTGCTCGCTGGCAATGAAAGAGGGGCCTGAGGATGACAAGGCATAGCATCGTCGACCACCAAGCACGCGCCCTCTTGCGACCCAGAGGTTTCAGAAACTGCTCTTTTGTTGAAATTGTGGGTACCACTGGCCCGGAACAGAAACAAAAAGAAACAAAAGGAAACAAAAGATTCTCCGCCCGATCCACCTCTGGGTCACCTGTCTCAGGGTCGTTTGCATCTTCGTTTGCCTCCCGGTTTGGCAGTGGCTTGGACGGGCGGGGTCGACTTCCTGCGGCTTGCTCCACGCTGAGACCTAGGTGGTTGCTGCTGCTGAGGTTTTCCCCCACCAAGAGGAAGCGGACGCTGGATGCAGCTGCATCGCAACAGCACGCTCCACCGTCAGGAGATCCACATACCCCCTTGGCTGCTCCGCCGTTGAGGGTGGTGAGGAAGGAGGAGCCAATAGGCCATGGTCTGGCACTATACGGTGCCGACCACGACCTAGTAAGCTCCTCATGCACCTCCGGGAAGAAAGGCACCGGGGCAGCACGCTGAGAACCAGCAGGGCCCGCCCAGAGAAACCAATCAACCAACCGAGAAGGTTCGGGATGTGGTGGAGGGTTCCACTCAACCCCGACCTTCTCGTGGATCAGACTCGGGCAACACTACACTCCCGAAGGGAGACAAATCCTCATCTCCAGAGGACTGAAGCTCCCCCTCCGATGCTGCGACTGACATCTGATCGTCAAGAAGAGCCCCAAAAGACACGACTGGTCGTTCATGAGAAGGGCCAGCATGTTTTTTTGGAAGCTCCTGTGGCGGCCATGTTTGTGAGGTGTGAGGGGCCCACGGAGATTGCCTCGGCGAGGAAGCCCTCAAGTAGGCCTATTCTGTGGTGCAGAATAGACACTAGATTGGGGCATAGGCGAGGGTACTGCACCTGCCTTGAGGTAAGTGAGTCTCGATTTTAATGCGCCATAGTCATATTCCCACAATGGGAACATGAACTATTCACAAAAGCTGCCTCAACGTGCTGAATGCCCGAACACGAGAGGCAACTATTGTGGCCGTCTGCTGGCGCCAGGGAACGACTGCATCCAGAAACGCACAAGGCGGAATGACATCCTGAAAAGGACGCAGTGCCACGCCTGTGTTGCTCTTTTGTGAAGAAAAAAGAAAATTCTTTCCACTAACTCACCCAGGGAATGGCCGCTGTGTACTGTGTACACCGAGGGAAACGCCCACCGAACCGACACAAGCTCTTAGAAATGCTAAGAGAGAAATGCACAAGCTCAAGTTGTTGAACATAGAAATGTTTGCGGCCACTCGCTGCACGCTCCGTCATACCTACACCATTTAGAGAGTCTTCAACACTCAGAAGCACTCCGTAGATTTCAGAGATGAACAGGAAGCTCGGATTCGAATTGAAAGAAAATGTGTGCGTGTGCCCGCTTCCTGTTTATTCCCGCACTGCGGGGCGCGTGACTGACGCGATTCATGCACGCCAGCGGCCATTGGCTCGTTCTGTAGACACTCAAAGATATTAGGGCTTCCCTGAAGTGATCTCAATTACGATGTCACGTCGATGTTACGTCGAACGTTAGCGACTAAAAGGGAACTGTACAAAAATCAGCTGAAATTAAAGGAAGAAATTAAAAACAGCTGAATTCATGTTGCGTTTAGGACTTCGCCCCAAGAGACTTTTTTATAGGTATTGGGACGTCACATGTATGTACTGAATTTCGTATGCATCTGTGAAATGTAGTGGGAGGGGCAATTCGTTGAAATTTTATAGATGGCGATATCGAGCCATTTTGCCACACCTAATTCTGAACCCATATGAGATGTACATTTTCGCCAGTTCTGACGCATGAGCAAAGTTTCATCATGAGATTGAGCATGTTTAGGCCCTAAAAAATGCGATTCATTTCGAAGTGGAATAATAATAAAGGGAGCAATTCCAAGAGCACTTCTCTTCGAAGTGAACTCTTCGAACTCTTCATACCTAAATGTGTTTAAATTATTAATGTAAGATTTGTGGATATAAAGAAATACAAGTGCAAAACCCTCTCGATGCTGGAACATGATCCTAAGAATTGTTTTCTGTTCTCCCTTTTAATAAGTCAAATCTACTTGATATCTATATCTGTTCAGCACATTTTTTTGTGACAGAGACATTGAGATGTCAGCAGACAATTGTGAAGGAATTTTCTTGGTGTAGAAGAAAAGGCATTGATCCGAGTTTAATCAAATGTGACTTAACTCCTGAAGAAAGAAATGAAAATACAAGACATCGATTCCCTCTCAGTATTTATATGCTAATCACTGCTGTGGCCGACTGTGCTAAAACAAAGGGCTGACGTCCCCATCCTCATTAAGATGAATTCATCATTCCATTGCGTAGACAAAGAAGTGTCACCCTTTCTTTCTGTCATACACAGGAAAACAATACATTATTAGGATTTATTGATAAAATGACTCAAATTAACCATCTATGGGAATATTTTAAAATACTTATATATTTTTAGGTGTATGACCAGTCAAGCTGTCATCAATTTTAAAATTAGATCATGTTTCAGAGGGTGAAGTCTTTAATAATTTGTTACATTTTTAATGATGTAACGTAATCACTGCACTCATACAGTGGCAAACTGTAATGCCCTTGAATACCACAATGTAAGATATAAATAATGCTCTGCAAATGAAGAGGGAGGGACATGGAGAGAGTGATAGAATGAGAGAGAGAGAGAGAGAGAGAGAGAGAGAGAGAGAGAGAGAGAGAGATTAAAATTAACATCGCTGCATATATATTAATTTGATGTTTTAAGCTCTATTATGCATCAAATGACCGGAAAAATCTAAGTAAATGTAACATTTAGGGAAGTCTATTTAGGATGGTGTAATTTCAACCCTCTCTTTGACACATGCTGATTGATGTATTGGCACTTGATGCTTTCAGTAAACCTCAACAGCAATGTTATAGTTGTAAATATTGCATAAACATCGCATAAGTATATTTATTTAAAAAACATTAAGATGTGTCATGGAGCGTACATCTGTCAATGTGATGAGCATTAACAATGCCAGCTGTGATCTTTGGTGATTATAATTCACACTAAATTAACTCTGGCAGCTAAATTTTATGAAAAATAAAAGAGGAACAAAAAGTCATTTTCTGCAGTACTTTTGGATTTAATGATTTCAAATGCCACCATCTGCAAATTGATATATCCTCCAAAAAGGTTAAATATGACAAATGTCTAACACACAGTCTCTCTCTCCACATAATATTGGTGTAAAACACAAGACTCAACATTTACCCTCGCTGAGACATTTGCACAGAAAGCTTAGCCCCAGTGCTTACATCTTCCCCTGAGATGTTTGATCACTGATTCATCTGATTCCCAACCACCAGATCAGAAGCGTCATTCTCATTTGTGCCCCCAATAATTTTGTAGGATTCTTTTTTCACGATTCTGACCAATTGCAGGATGTGGAAGCAAAGAACCTTGTGTCTGTGAAATTCGCAGCTCAACGTTTGATTAAAAGGGTAAAAGTGATGGTTATTTTTCCCACACTTGTAGTCACGGCTTGATTAACAGTTTAATAGTTGAGCCCAAGCATCCCTTGCCAAATCGAAAATGTCACTTTAGAACTAGCAAAAAAATGTGCTGCTTCAGTTAATAGTATTACTGAGTAGAGTATTATGAAAGAGAGTGTGTGATTACCTGTGTCTGGTATAGCTTTCTTTCTCTAGGTCAAGTAATAATTTTGTAAAAATAACAACAAAATTTGCCATGTCAGTGTGCACTGATAATATAATGTACTAACAATATTTTTGTAGTAGCATCCTTTCAATGGTTAAGGGGATTTCACATGACAGGCGTCAGCCCTGGTCAATGCATTGATCTCTATGAAGTGAAGCATCAGATTCAGCGTAACCCCGCGCCACGTCGCTTTTCAGTTTAGCCTCGCTCAAGATGGTGTGAAAAGTTCAAATAACCCCCTTGTTTAAAACCTTGTTTCATTCAATCAGCATTATTTAATTGACTGATGTAACCTGCATTGAAGTCACTGAAAGGTCCCCACCACTAACTTCAAGTGTCTTGGAGACGTTGCCACAGTTTTTCTGGATTTAGTCTAAGTTTTTTCTGTTTCTTTGTGCAATCCCAGACAGACTCGATGATGATGAGACCAGATCTGTGTCGATATAATTGTAATAATCTCAATGGATTATTACAATTAATGGCAAAAGGAATGTTTGGAAATGTTTATATGTATATATACTGTATATATATTAATTTTGTACAAATAAAAATATGGTGTCTAAGAAAACAATGAGATAATATTTCCCCATATTACTGTGTGAGCTCTTGACATTTAGTCCAGAGGGATTTAGCCTTAATAGCAGCTTATTTTTCTTCCCAAGTGAATTTACAAGTCACAATGGATTGATTTCACAGAGAACTGCTTTGACACTGCTGGCAATACACACAGTAATATACACTAAACAAACTATAACCCAATTACACCAGATGACATTTTAACATTTCACGATGCAACATGCTGAATGAATCATAGTGTTTTAAAGCCAAGGCTCTTCTGAGGAGTTTAAAGGTACACTGAGGACTGAAAGTAGCATCTTATAGTATTATTATTATTATATTACTAATATTATATTACCACTTATATAAATAATATAATACCATTCAGAAATTTGGGGTCTGTAAGAATTTTTTTATGTTTTTGAAAGAAGTCTCTTATGCTCACACCAAGACTGCATTTATAACAGAAATATTGCACTGATCTATATGCTCATGACCAGTGTTGGTTAAGTTACTTTAAAAAAGTAATTAGTTTTAGTTACTAGTTACTTCTCACAAAAAGTAACTGCGTTAGTAACTGAATTACATCATTACAAAAGTAACTAATTACCAGGGAAAGTAACTACTGCGTTACTTAAAAAAAATATATAATTTTTATTAAATATAAGAAATTTCTTGGATACCCCCAATATGAAATGTTAAATTAATGAAATGGAGACTAAATAGAACATCTTATTATTATAAAACATTGTACACTAATCTACACTAGTTTAATGTTGCTGCGGGACAATGTGAGAGACACCTCTTAACTTAAATATTAAAATATTATCATTACTATAGTGGAACAACAAAACACAGTGGTTTTAGATGGTTTTAAAACTTTTTATATTTATTGCACAGACCACAACTGGCCAACAAATAAGTCTAAAAATAAATTATGCTTCTTAAGAAATGTACCAAAAATAAATAAATAGAAATAAAAAATATACATACACATACACTAGTGCATATAATTAAAATTACATAACTCACACACCTTTACCACTGGTAGACATACTGTATAGCCTACTTGAAGTATTTTCTTCCTCACAATAGTAAGTTTAACAAAAAGTGCTCTCAATATAATACTGAACAATGTACCAACATAAATAATTATAATAAAATATAATCTTTTGGGGGTTTATTTTTATAACCTACAGAGAACGT
The DNA here is from genome assembly GCF_964197995.2 of Scardinius erythrophthalmus. NCBI lineage: Eukaryota > Metazoa > Chordata > Actinopteri > Cypriniformes > Leuciscidae > Scardinius > Scardinius erythrophthalmus. Next base: position 18,520,796 of record NC_138240.1, read on the forward strand.
CATCATCAGAGGTTATTTTAGCCAAATTCTAGTCGCTCAAACAAAGATGTTTTCTTTGAACGTTCCCTGCAGGTTATTTTGGAGTTTTATGTTATATAAACTAATTAAAACATTGCATATGATACCAATATGCTACAGAGATTATTCTAATGCTGAAATGTGTCATTTATTTATAAATATAATATTTATGCTCAGACACATTTAGTCTCTCTCGCGCACTGTTGAGCGCGCTCGCGGCGTTAGCCTCCCTTTTGTCCAGTCCAGCGCCTCATAAACACACACACACCAGAGAAAAAACTTTGCAGCTCCTATGGCTGAGAGACAGCCTACTCGGATGAAAACCGCTTCAGTGAGCTCAATTATAGTAACGGCGCATTTTATTGACGGTAACGACGTTGTAACTGAGGAAACAGTTTGATTATTTAGTTTGATTACTCGTCACTGAAAAATATAACGCCGTTAGTAACGGCGTTTATTTATAACGCCGTTATTCCCATCACTGCTCATGACTCCATAAAAAGTGAAGCCACCATGCTGCCATATTGGTATTCCCTAGTATACCCTCACATTCTTTTGAATTAATAGGAAATCATCTGATTTTAATGAGAAAACATTACCTAACGAGTCAGTGTTTTTATAAGTCTCCCTCTACATCCTTACAAGGCAAACGTTCTAGACATATAAAAAAGGTATTTGTTCAAATCGGGGATTTTCACTGCTTATTAAAAGCTATGTTCATCTTCATTACAGTAGCGAATATCAGATCAGATGACGGGTGAAACACCTCAGCATTTGTATTTCAAATGTCAAAATTATTCTTCTGATATCTGAATAAAGATTTATGCTTTAAAAGGTATGCGCATTCAACTTAATTCATTATGTACAGTTATTCACTATGGTTATGCAAATATGCCGTGTGTGGGGTAAAACGTCCACCTTGCAACCTCATACATCTATACGATTTTTAAACAAAACAAACCAAACCACTTTTATAAATAATTTTTACACAAAATCTGTTGCTCCATAAATGTTCAATACAAACATACTGTATATTTTTTTTCTGCAATCATTTAGTACGAGAGTAGTGAAAAGCACATTTTTGTTAGGGTGTTTCTTTAGCCCCGTTGTACCCTGTTTATTAGAAAAAAAGAAGAAAAACTATATTGCTGGTAATGTAAAAATAGCTAAAATACTAACCCATGACCAGGGGAAAGGTGCATCATGCGGTGCCTTTTAAGGAACGGCCTCATAGTTACAGTATCAAAGTTGAAACATAGGAATCAATAGACAAATGGTGCTGCTTGTGACCTTGGTAGTCAAACAAAATTGTACATAGACTAAATCAGATCTCTCCAGTGATCCGATGTAACCTTGATGCTTTCCTTGGAGCACAATCAATACGTCTATCAATTGCAACTGGACAGCTTCAAAAAATAAAAAAATAAAATGCGGTTTTAAATTCCACCACTCACTCCAAGCAGCATTCATGAGCAAACATGCAGATCGGATGACAATATGAAGCAGCATTGTCAGCTCTCACACAGGAAAGACCCTGAATTTCAAAGGGTGTTAATATCTCTAAGAAAAATTTGTTAGTTTATGGAGTGAAATCTGTCCTCAAAGTCATCAAAATGGTTTCTTATTGTAGGACATGGATCATTCTGCTTAATCGAAACCTCCAAGACCATAAATTGTTGAGACCTAAGTGGCAGTTAGACACAGGAAGCGCTAGGACCTTGAACAATTGAAGGATTTTGTTGAAAAACAAGGATGGGTTTAAGGAAAAAGGCAATCCAAAAAGGAACTTTGAAGTATTATTCTGAGCCAAGCCAGTACTATAAAGCAGAGAGGCCTCTGGAAGAAATCCTGCTCGAGCCACCATGAACTTTTAAAAGATTTTCCTGAATAATGTCAAAAACTTTGAAGACAAGATGTGTAAATGCCAATATTCAGTCTCAACTTTACTTAAAAGTAAAGGCAGTCATCTATATTTAAGCTTGACTGGACCCTTGATCTCCTTTTCCAGTGTCTTCGGGAATCCCCCACATAGACTTTAAAGTTAAAAAAAATAAAGATTTACTTAGTAACACTGTATAATAACTTTCATTAAGAACATTACAACACTAGAATATGTTAAACAGACATTAGTCAGGAAGTTAGAAAATTGATAATAGCTAGAAGTTCATGTACTGTGAGCACCCCGGTACTTGCAACACTTTGCTTAGATTGTATTTAACAACTAACTTCTATTAACTAAATCAAATTAATATTTGGTGTGTCCACCCTTAGCGTTTAAACCAGCTTTTCTCCAGGTAGGTTTCTTCAAGCATCATCTGTCATCTATATAAGAGTTATCAGATTAAAACAGTCATGATTTTTTTTTCAGTTTCTTTCTAACGTAAGAAAAATATTGTGCCATATTCATGAAAGACTATGCATTTCTGTGCAAATCTTTCATAAATACCTTGTTGTGTAAATCTTCCCAGTGATTTGATTGCAAACATTTAAGCAAGAATAGTTTTACGTATATACACAGGAAATTATTCAGCTCATTTTTCATAAATTAAGCCCAATGTGACACCTTTTCACAAGAATACAAAAAAGACATTATTTTCTCATTAATGCCTGTAAAACAAATGATTAATTATAGTAGTAGCAATAGTAGTAAGAGTGTTAATAGGAAAATATTTTTGGTTTGGTGTCCATGAAAGGGAACTGATGAGGCTGTGGGGGTGTAGAAGATAAAGAAGATTTTGAAACGTAATAAGCAACAATTTCAGTCTCAGGGAAAACAACAAAAACAAAATCATTTATGTACATTTGTAAAAGAAAAGCCATTAGAGAAAATCATATTATGGGCACTATCTCATATAGCCATAAAGTGTCTACTCCACAAAAGAAAAGACATCTCAGCTATCAGAAAAAAGACTGCAGAACCATTTGGTGTCCAACACAATCTCAAAATCTCAGTCTCTAATTCGCTACAAATCAATGTTCATTCAAATGGTCCTGAGATCTCATGCATTAAAATCTCTGCTGCAGATTTTGCACAAGCAAGTTTCTAGATTTATTAGAAACCCCCCCCAATACCATTTGTACATGTGCAAACTTTCATGCCCTTTCTGTCTCCTCTGAAAAATAACCAAAATGGAGATTACAACACCTTTTTATTATGCATAACTTCGTCTGCATGTCATTTCCTAGTGCAATTTAGAAGGCATTTCCCAAGAGCATGACTTTTAGGAGTCGAAATTATGATAAGCCAAATAAATTGGCCATACAAATATTTTTATAGCTTTTTTATTATGCTATATTATATAATATTATATTATATAACTATGTTAATATTTATGTATTGATATTTTACTCAATTATATTATTTAAATAAATTAATATTTATTAATAAAGATTATATTCATATTTAGGATGGACTCAATATTAACTACTCATCTTCACAATTTAGTCATGATCTTAATTTTTTCATTGTCTTATTAACAAGAAATACTTTAGTAATTTATTAAAAAAAATATTATCAGTATTGCACAAACAAAACTACATCAGGGCACTCTGCCCTTTGGTTTAAACCTCAAAGCCAATAGTACGGCCACTGACTATAGCTGTACTGACTAGTACTGTAAGGTATTAAAAGCCAATCCATAAATCCATTTTCCAAAAGGAAAGGTCAACCTCACTGTTTATGTAGATCAAAATTTTCAGGGATGATGGGGCAGCTGTAATTTACTTCCCGAGTTGCCAATAAATCTTGCCTTACCTTACAAAGTTGTCTGAAAGGTTAAGCCCACGTTTGCTTACTGTGCACTTCCACCGGCTCTTAAAATAGACTCTAAATGATATTAATGGTGTGCTTTGCATCCACTTTGCTGGGCTGGTAATGAGGGAGTGGATCAAAGAGATGGAGCCATGCTTCATGAATTTCTAATTAGAGTTTTAAGCCTCATCAAGTCACTCAAAGAAGCCATGGACTAAATGTAAGCAGCGCTTTCCCATACAAATTGTGCATTCAGTCATTCAGAATCAACCATCATCCTCTTCTGTGAGCGACATTGTCTTCCTCTGTGTTCTTGACAAGCAATGGCTTTTCTTTAATCTGTTGGGTCACACAGAAGGAAAAGGAGTAGCGGGTGGCCCTACTCGGGCCAGTGACTTTAATATCTCCCGCTGACAGACGTGTCACAGCGCCGGATCATTTAATAATGAAGGGAATTCTCCAAGTGAAAGGCTGCTGTAGTCTTAAAGCCTTTGGAGAGCAAACTGCTTTTCACAATGTTGTATCCATGTTTAACATCGAGTCAAAGACAAACGCTGAATTGCAGCTATGCTGAATTTTCTTATGTCATGAGGCTGTTATACATTTTATCCATTTAAGCTGAACTGACAACAATATTGAGGATGGATCCACAAAACATTCTTATGCATAAAATTCTTCTTAATTTTAATTTAGCAGTCAACCAATCATGAATTCAAATATTATGGCCTAGTCATCATAGGTAAGTCGCAATGACAATGCACTGGGATTAGCTTTTGGATGTCAGGAGATTTTCCGAGGATACTGTATGTCATCAAACGTAAAAGCATTACTATTTAACCCTCTGAGGTCGACAAACGCGCGGGCGCGTTTTGCTGGATTTTCTCCACATTGTAGCACTATAAACTTAAATTACTCCGTCATTTATGGTCATACAGAAAAAAGAAATATAAAAAAAGAATCTGTGATATTTCTCCTTTTGTATGTGTCCACTTACAATCAAATCAAAACATTGTGCTTTTGTAAAATAAAGAAAATAAACAGGGTGTGCGTTCTGCCTCTCCGTCGCGGTGAACTTTTTTTTCTTGAGCACGTCTATAAACTGAAACAAAACTCAGCGAATACTTGTCACACATTTATGAGCCATATACCTTTATAAACATTTAAGTGTGTACTTTTAAATGATCGGATTCAAAACGAAAACAAATATTCTCTGTTTAAGTAATTTGTATAAAACCAACAAGATGTCCAGCTTCTCAAACGCTTGCTCATTACAGTTAATTTGGCCACGCCCACTCGCGCAAAAGATATTCACATGCAAATCTCCACATGGAACGCGGACTCGCTCATTACCTCAACAACAAAACACTTCATTTCACTTTTCGTCGAGTTTGAAAGACGTGCCTGAGCTTACATTGGATTTAGGCTACCTCAGAAGAAGAAGAACGCGATTTGAAGACAAGAAAGATAAGGTAAGAAATTCTTACATATTAGTTTGTTATTGTTGCATAAATGTCACGTTGCAGTTGAACTGTTGCTAGATATATGGGGAATATTATAATTTTTAGACCCGTGTTTACTGTTACTGTGTTTGAGGATATCTGCTCAAACGTAGATATATATATGGTAACCATAATGTTTTATATTTGAGCGCGATCGCGTTTAAATGTTTAATATTTTGCTGCGCGATCGCGTTTGAATGTACTGTATCATATTTTGGATGAAAGCAAAACGCACCAAACGGCTTCATGTTTTTATTATTATCTCATTTCATATCATCATAACGGATGGAAACATTTGATGTAACATGATAATCAATATATTTTTCTCTAGCTTAGTTGTTACTGAAATCTTTTGGAAGATTTATACTGCTATAGGTTATTTATTGTTATTATTATTTTATCCAGCACTGCGCATATACCTTATGCCTACAAGGCACAACAAACCTGGTGTTCATTATATTATATATTGTTGGAAACATTTGTGTGTGTGTGTGTATTCTGTGAATTTTAAAAAGGAATTTTAAAAAGCAGTTTTAACCAGAAAAATCTAATATTTATTTCCAAAATCGTGCAGGCCTTTCTCTTGATATCAGAATGTTCACTTTTTTTTTTCAGGGCCCAGATGCCACTGAGGACTTCAACATTCACATGAGTCTCTGTACGTGAACACGGTAAAGTGAAAATCTTGGAAATGAAAGGTATGTACAATGTTTTTAGGAATGGCACAAAGGTCTCTGTCTTTGAAGTGCTTTTTTGGTATTTGTTGTGTATCTTTGGATTATGTTGTGTTGTAAATAAATCCAAACAATTTAAAAGCCATTCTTTTTTAAATCTCCTCATTTACAGTATGAACGGCCGCTTCTGAGGCATTATGACTAACTTACAGGTTACAGAGTTTAGGAACGCATGAACAGAAACGTTAAAATACTGATTCTGTTTGGAGTGAACTTTCTGATTTTTAAGCCCTGTTCTTAACTGCTATATTTAATATATTTATAACTTTAGAGCAGTTTTAAGAAAAAATTGTAAGAACTGCACTGCACTCACAATGATATGGAAAAGTACATAATCAAATTCATAAATATTACACCATCTGAACATTTTTAAAAATACATACAGTACTGAGTGACAAACTTCTTTGTCACAGAATACATGTGCTTGTTCACATTGAGCTTGAACCTTAAATACTCCTTTATTTTCAAGATCTGAGGTGAATTATAGCTATAATATAACAGTACCTGAGATTATCATTGCCATTGTATGTTCACATTTCACAAATTCACATATCGCGTCATGTCTGGTTGGGACAAAAACTTTGATTATATATAATTTTTATCGTGTGTCGCACCGTTGCATCGCACCTGGTTAGGACTTAGTGTAAGAGGTTTATTGAATTACAACATAACACTAGCTGTAGCTACATAAAATACATATTACTATTACTAGGGATGTGCATGAGTACTCTGAAGATTCTTGAACTCTGAAAACAATTATTGACAATGTAAACAATGATCGATCATGTTTACCCATAACGTAAAGAAGATGCAAGAAAAACAGAGTGCAAAGTAACTCAACAAACACTCAGTCTTGAGACAGGCCCTTTAAAAAAATATTTAAAATTCACTGCCCATTAAAACCCCAATGACGAGTGCTGAAATCCCATCAAGCCAGTTGCGACAAAAATAGTGTGCTTGCTTATGATTATTATGGTAATCTGCAGTCAGCACAAAAAGACTGTTTTTGAGCTGTTTTTTTTTTCAGCTGATCAGCAAGTCTTAGACTGGAACCTAATGTACAGTACAGTACAGTACAATAAAAATATATTTTTTAAGAAATCCACTTAGGAACAGTCTTATAAACGTCTTAGAATTGATTTAGCTTCTGAAGATTTTCGTAAATCCGGTCCCTGCTAAAATCACATGGGAGACTGCAATTCTGGTTCACTAAAATAAAAACTGCAAATTGTCCTGGCGGTTTAACCCTGCATGACAACTGAGAGATGAATGACAAAGTATTAGCAATGTTACCCGTTGTGCAATAAAACTGTATCCCTGTATTAATTAGCTTTAATCCCACTGCTAATCAAATTGTCTGTTTAAGCAGAGTCTAGCTATTAAAGCAATATTGTACACTGTAAAACAAGAGTACATCAAAAACCATCCCCTTTCACTGTAACTGTCCGATTAAAAAAGAGAAACTTCAAGTCTGACATCTTATATGCAACACTCATTTATAAATTATACTACCGAATTGTCAAAAAAAAAAGAAGAAAACAGCAAAAATAAATAAATAACTTACAAAAGATAGATGCTTCTTTCTTCACACATTAGAAATTGATATCACTTCTCCGAAGAGATTCACTGTCAAAATGAACTCAGTATATCATAAAATATAATCTGGATTATATTTCCTTTCCCCACAACTGTGCTTTACAGAGGGAAAAAGCTAATCAGGCCATTTCAAAGGTCTAGATGAAGTTAACATTCAACATTTAACACCGTTATTTGAAATTTCTCAAGACTAAATATACCCCTGAAGCAGGAGATTACGAAAGGTCAAAATTAGCATTTTTGGCACGGCAGCAGCATAACAAAAAACTCTGCTACTACAGAAAAAAGAGATTACAGACTGAAAATAATTACTTAAACTGAAAGAAAAAGTGGCTAGAACTAATTGTTTATCAATTAGGTACGTGATCGTGGGGCAAGCGGTGCCAATTTTAACTTAAATTGTAAAGCTATTAAGCCTAATTATATTTCAGCATGTCTGCTGAAATTAGAAGCATCTATATCACAGGACTTAAAAAAACATCTAAAAAAAAAATAAAAAAAAATAAAAATATGAATAAAAAAATCTATAACACAGGACCTTAGAAATAAGAAACTACATATAAAAATACATCAAATAAAAAAAAAATATATAAATTGATTGTCATGACAAACATTATGCACTTTTAGCTAGATTGAGGTGACAACTTTCTAAAAAAAATATTTAAATGTATTAATTAGTTAAACAAAAATGGTCACAAATAAAAAAATGAATTGCATAAATAAACAAATAAATTATGTCACATGACAAAAATTATTCACTGCTCGCTATATTCACTTTCCCCATTCTCCCCCATAAGCCATTTAGCACAGTGTTCCCCAACTCTGTTCCTGGAGGCACATTTTAAACGTCTCCCTTCTCAACCCTCTATTTCTGTTCTGTGCCCAAAATTAAATAACTGGGAAAACCCAGCTAAAATATATATTTTTTGTGATTCACTGTTTTCTACATAAAATCATCCTACATAATGTAAAGAACATTCTGTGAAAATATAACCTTGATATTTTTAATACTGACTGAATAAGATCAAGTAAAAAAAATTGCTGAACTCACGTTTTTGAGAAATTCCAAGTTTAAGTACAAGTTTATTTTTAAATCTGCAACACATTTTAACCAGAATTATCCTGACTATGTGCCATATACCATATTAAAGCTGAGATTCTCCCATTTTCAGTGATATATGACACATTTACAGGAAAATGTTTATTTATTATGATGTGCATGTCCAAAAAGCGTGAAACATTGAAACGAATGGGGAGGACCATATAAGAGCTTGATTTGAAACCGAAACATCAGACGCAAGTGCTTTACTTCTGAAGGACATACACAACTATATATAATATGCGTTCTTTATTTACCCTAACGATTATAAAAACGATTATATTCACAGCTCTAGTCATCACCGAGACTGCCATGATTGTCGCTCGTGCGGATTGATATTAAGGTCTGTTTGCAATTTATAATTGTAGAAAAGATGTTTCTGAACCGAATGATACAAGAATCAGCAGGTGTTTCTGTGCTGAAAGTAAACCCAGACACAAATGAAATCAATGTTTAGGAAGCCAACTTCTGGTATTTTTTTGCACAAAATAATAAAATGTAGTGTCAATAAAATGATTAATTTCAGTATTTATGATGTTATAAATGAAAATGTCGGTACTGTATCTCAAAGCCCTTGGTATAATCTATAATTTTTTAGAGCAATAAACACAAAACACAATAAACACACAAATGTTTTTGTCATTTTTATGGCTATGACTACTTTGACACTCTTAATCTCATTATTAGATTCTGCGACTTTAGCCGGGGTTTAGACAGCGAGGCGAAAACAGTAGGTGAAAAATCCCTGGATGAGCAATTACTTCCGCCTAGATTCTGAAGTGCGCATTCGATGGACACTTTACTATCCCATGAGGTCACGGGTGAGGATTTATGAATGGCAGTGAAATGGCGCAACTGACGCTGGTAGATCATGTGACTAACAACATGGCATATGCATTTTTAAGATAATGCTTATTTGCCAATTACAGGAAAGCTTCCCATGGGGCAATTTGAGATTAAGAGTCAATCGTGACTCTAGTGGGAACACTCTGCTGAGAGCTGCCTACTGGATACCAGAGACTCTGTCTGTCACCAATGAATTAAACACACCCTCTAAATGTGAGAAACACAAGAAAGAGATCAGCCTTGCATGATGCTTCCAATAAATGAAGCAAAAATGTGTCCGACACCACTTATTAACTTGACTCAAAGCACCACTGACACAATCCTCTCAGTCACTTGAGGAAAGAGAAGTGCTGCTCGATCCTAAGAGGCAGCTCTAGAGGACAAGAGTGCTGTTATGCTAGCGCCGCTAATGCGTGGCCACGGAAAACAGAAGAGAGTATAGAACGCTTGAGAGGGTTCTCAGTATGGTCCAATCAACAAACTGAAGGTTAAGCTGTCTGAGACATGCTGAGAGCTCTTCATTTAGGTGTGGAAAAGGTCAAAGACCTTTAAAATGGTTGCATGGAACTACAGAAAATACAGAACGGTGACAAACAAAACCATCCAAATAAAGTTAAAGCCACAATGAATGTTGATTGGAAACCAACTTATTTGGTTTATGTATTTAAAAGACTAGAACTACAACCCAAAGTTTTTCATTTGGTATTCCACAGAAAACAATCGTAGCATATACGGTTTTGGAATGACACAAGGTAAACAAATGACAAAAGTTTCAAGTAATTTAACCAGGGTCTTACACGAGAACTCTGATACCCACCAAAACAGTCATTAGGTCCATTAAAAAGCAAAATACAGTACCAGTCAAAAGTTTGGAAACATTACTATTTTTAATGTTTTTGAAAGAAGTCTCTTATGCTCATCAAGCCTGCAGTTAAAAAAAAAAACAAAAAAAAAAAACAACTAATATTATTATAATTATAAATATTATTAAAATTTAAAATAATGGTTCTCTTTTTTAATATATTTTAAAATGTAATTTATTTTTCATCAGCAAGTACTCCAGTCTTTGGTGTCTTATGATCATTCAGAAATCATTCTAATATGATGATTTGATACTCAGTTATTATCAATGATGGAAACAGTTGTGCTGTTTAATATATTTTTTTGGAATACTTTTTTCAGGATTCATTGATGAGTAAAACGTTAACAGCATTTATTCATAAAAACAGCATTTATTCAAAATAAAAACATTTCTAACAATATAAATCTTTACCATCACCTTTTATCAATTTAACGCATCCTTGTTGAATTAAAGTACTAATTTCTTAAAAAAAAAAATAGTTATTGTTCCCAAACTTTTGAACGGTAGTGTATATTGTTACAAAAGATTTATATTCTAAATAAATACAGTTCTTTTTAACTTTTTATTCATCAAATAATCCTGAAAAAAGTATCTCAGGTTATAAAAAAAATATTAAGCAGCACAACTGTTTCCAACATTGATCATAAATCAGCATATTAGAATGATTTCTGAAGGATCATAAGACACCAAAGACTGGAGTACTTGCTGATGAAAATTCAGCTTTGCATCACAAAAATAAATTACATTTTAAAGTATATTAAAAAAGAGAACCATTATTTTAAATTGTAATAATATTTCATAATTTTACTGTTTTTTTTTTTTTAACTGCAGGCTTGATGAGCATAAGAGACTTCTCTCAAAAACATTAAAAATAGTAACGTTTCCAAACTTTTGACTGGTACTGTATATAAAAGACAAAATGTCCATTTAAGTCCTACTATAAACATTATTCTTCATTTTGCCAAAGCAGTGTGAATATCTTTCTTTCCCATGTGCCATTTTCCTCTCCCTTGCTGTCCAGTCCAAATTAGCATATTACTATTATGCTATGATAACAATCACATAATAATCTAATTAGACTAACGGCATGAGGGCCGGCTTGAAAGTTTTCATAGGCAGACTGAAGAAAGCTGTTATTATTTCATAATCATTGTATTTTTATGTGATTTGCAAAAAAACCTGAAATCTTGAGCTGAATACATTACTGATGATTGTCTAACACGATTTTGAGTTCTAATTTAGTTTTGATTCCCTTAATAATAATATGCTAATGCAACCATCTAATATGCTAACATTAATGATCTGGAGAGAAAAAAAAAGTTATACTAAAGGTTCAAACTAGGCTATAAAATATTTGAATGTCGTGCTACAAGTGTTAGTAATTTCACCAAAGTAAACTTAATAAATTTTTTTTTAATAAAAAACCCTGTCACAGGTTAATTCCTCTCAATAATAAGTTATTTCCACTGGATAATAAGTTAGAATCAATGGGGGAAAATATATTTTGCCATTTAGTTTGGGATCAGTAGGTACTTTTATTCAGCAAGAATGCCTTAAATTGTGCCCTAAAAACATTTATAATGCTACAAAAGATTTATTTTAGATGTTCTTTTGAACTTTCTATTCATCAATGCATTATGAAAAAATAATTGTATCACGGTTACAACAAAAATATTAAGCAGTATCAACATTTATAATAAGAAATGTTTATTGTGCATCAAATCAGCATATTAGAATGATTTCTGAAGGATCATGTGACACTGAAGACTGGAGTAATGAGGCTGAAAATACAGATTTGCCATCACAGGAATAAATTACATAATATATATATTTTTTATTCTAATAATATTGTACAATATTACTGTTCAAATAAATCCAGCTTTAAAGGGGACATTGGATTGCCCCTTTTTACAAGATGTAAAATAAGTCTCTGATGTCTCTGAGTGTGTATGTGAAGTTTTAGCTCAAAATACCCCCCCATATCATTTTTATAGCATGTTAAAATTGCCACTTTTTGGGGGTGAGCAAACAAACACAGTTTTTGTGCATGTCCCTTTAAATGCAAATGAGCTGGTGCTCCCAGGCCCCTTTCAAGAAGAGGGCGGAGCTTCAAGAGCCCATGCAACAACATAAAAGGATAATCTCACACACTTAAAAGGTCAGCATCTGTCAGTAGCGATATTCAGCCTTATATGTTCGATCCGGAGTCAGAGAATATATCCAGAGAATATATGCTGCATGGGGAAAAACTGCAAGGTCTCGTGACGGGGCTTTTAAAAATTATTTTAACATGAGCGCTGCATTTTTAGAACGGCGAGTCATGCGCGAGATGCTGCAAAAGGTGCAAGACGCGAGGGCAGCGGTTAAAGATGTCCGTCTAGTATGTTTACATCAAAAAACATCTGGGAAAAAGCGTAGTGGAATGGAAAAACGCGTTCTGTGTGAATGGCCCCTTAGGTAAGCACTTCTTTCATTTAAAAAACATTTCAAAAATCTTACCGACCCCAAATGGCAGTGTAGGCTTCTGCAGCAAGTCTAAACAAGGCCATAACACATTTGGATGCAGACGATATCAAGAGCCAATAATTTAAAACAATCACATTTTTTCACGCCCGCCCCCAGGTCAATGAAAAGTGAAAAATTAAAAGTGTGTGAAATTAGGAGCGTTTCGCTCAGAGTAGTATTAAATAAAAAAGACATTTAACAGGCTGACTGGCACACCCTGGGATTCACGGGTAATAAATCAGAGTGAAATGTGCTTACTAAATAGATGGATTTGGGTTATGCAATATCGCATCCCGGAAAGCAAACGGTTTTAATTCGGTATTCTTGTTTTGACTGACCTTCAAACCCTGAAGCATACAAACAAATAATGAGAGAAGGCAGGCACTGACAAGAAAAAAGAAGGCAGGGATGAGCCTTAGTATTGAGTTTGACTATGACAGAGACACTAATGTAAGAGGCAGCATCAACAGTAAAAGATTAAGCATATTTAACCTATCCTGTTCACATCATCAAAAAAAATGACTAATACAATTCAAATAAATAGCCCTGAGATGCCATATGCCGTCTTGGACGCTACTTGTCAGTATGAATGAGTGTAAGCAAAACCATCTTCTTAATTACACAATCTATATTTACTTTCACTGAGTCAGGATAAAATACAAAAACTAAAGAGCTTTATTATAAATTACAAAAGATGCCAGAGGGCCGAATGCCTATAAACACACCAAGGGGAAACCATTTCAGTTCCATTTCTTTTTATAATGGCAATGATGCACACTACACATCAGTTGCAACAGAATGACAGTTTAACCAGTTTGGGAAACAAGGTTAAACAAGGTTAATGCCGCCCCTATTTCAGAACTATCCCGCTGTCTAAATCCGCTGGCACCAATTTTGTGTGGGACTGACTGCACAAATATCACCCTGTCCGTAACATCATGACAGTTGGGTGGTTAAATGGATGTGATGATTTGAAATAAAACCTTTTAAATCTAAACCTGCTTCATGCTGGGAAAAGTGATAAAAAAAAAGTACATTTTTCCTTTTAATCCATTTTGTGCATCATTAACCAGGGGGAACTTGCACCTTCCCTGTGTCAGTGTAGATTTGTAGCGTAATACATCTCTTTGACTTTATCTACTGTCTGTTGGGCACCCCACCGCCTGTTATGTGCGGACTGATTGCTCGCTGTGTCCATTCCCTCGATTAGTTTCCTCTCTCACTGCAATATGAACTCCGGTCCTCCTTCGAAACTGCTCTGAACACTCTATGACTTTCTGCAGAACACTAACGTAATTTAATATACCACTTCCGTGTCAAAGCGTTCCAGGTATGTGTCCGATAAAAAGATTATATGATCAATACGTTCACCATATCTTTTTACACTGGTTTAACTCACCAAAATAACTTTCTTTTTATGTTAAACAAGATTCAACAATTTTTTTATTTAAGTCAGTTTAATATCATTTAAGTTGAAATGACTTAAACATCCAAGTTGATTGTACTTAAAAATGTAAGGCAGCAAAATTTCTTTAGCTTAAATACACCAAAAAAACAAAAAACGAACTTATTTGAGTTCCATGGTGTCTAAGTGGTTATATCATGCCACTAATGCAACTTGGATAATAACATGTCAATCTCATCCCTCCTACTTGAAGCATTTCAGTCTTTCGGGGACATAGGCGTGAGACTGCTTATTAGGGAAGAATATTTTGGTCATTTTGTCTACTTGAGCACTTGACAGACAAATCGGAGGTGGTGGTGTCCATCTGCACAATTGTTTAATTATTGGCCAATGGATGCCTAAGGGGCCATTTTTCTGCATTCCACTGCGCTGTATTTCCCTTGTTTTTCTATTTAACCCTCTGGGGACCAAGCTGTTTTTGGGGTCCTTGAGATGTTCTGACATGCCTTGATATTTGTGCTTTTTTCAGTTATTTATAAACATGTTAATGGCTAAGGTGTAAATTCACTCTATATAGCACAAACAGGGCTACCATAATATGCGAGCAACGTGTATGTAGATGTTTGTATTTTTAAGAGAATAATGTTTATGCGTGGTTATTGGAAAAAAATAAAATGAAAGTTGCTGATTTAAGAACACAAAACACATATTAAATATGTGTCCACAAGACTTTTGAGTAATTGATGTTGTTCCTTTGAGTTCTAGCTTCAAAATTATGTGAAAATAGTCTTGCTTTATTGTTCACAAAAAAATACATTGATTTAAATGGTGTAAAACAGGTTTTGCTTGGAAAGCCAATATGCGAGGGGGAGGAGTAGTTTACACCTTAGATTACAGTGTCCCACACCCACTCTGCATAATTAGCCATTCATTCAGGTGTGACACTGACTGAGCCACAATGCAAAGACAAAAGATGTATTTAGAAGACTTATATTGACCATTTAAGATTTCGCTTACATCTCTCTTGTAAATATGTTTTGCTATTTTATTAAAAATGTTACAATTACAACAATAATTACAATTTCAACAATATTTCAAGTGTACTCTTTCTTTAAAAAAAAAAAAAAAAAAAAAGATTATAGGCCTACATTTTATCATATGTATTCATTAGTTTGAATATAGCCAACATTGGAACATCTAACATCTTAGTCTATGAATTTATTTTTGACAAAAATAGTATTTTTTTGCAGGTTAATATGTTGCTTATACAAATACATTTTATTTCAACATATTCCAGTCGATTTTTACTCATCTCAGTAGGCTATAGCAAAGCAGTTTATTCTTTCACAAACAGACGCGCGATTCATATTTAGGCTAAACAGTCTTTACAAATATGTCACCTTCATTCATCTCACAGAAAGGCGAGTCATATTATAGAAATGCGATTCATCTTTTTGCGGTTTGCATTGGCCTACACTAACGTTATTCCATAACGTTATTCCACACGTGAGAAAAGAAAACAGCCTACCTCACTTCTCAGCGGGATCTGCTCCTCATATCAGGATATATTGCTCCTCATATCAGCACTGTTCTGAGGAAACTTTTCTCCATAAGGTAGGCTATAATGTCTCACTCGCGAGGAGTCGCGACGCGCTTTGTTTACAGCTGATGTGGGCGTTTCACAGCTCTGAAATAGTTCTCAGAATTTGCGTTTGAATAGCACGCGCTCTCCGGGGAGTGGTCACATTAGTGTGAATCATCTCGTAATGAGGTCGACTGGAGTCGCTCTCTTTTTATACAGATTACAGAAGCTGATAATATTTGTTTTTTATATAAGTGACTTCATTTAACAGCTGCGATCTCAAGCTTTATGCCCGTGGGTCTGTTTGCCTGTTTGACTGAATTTTCGCGGAGTTATAGATCATTTTCGAACGCGTTTCAAATGGGAGTTTACTGATAGAGGGAAGGCAGAAATCGCATCATGTTAAAGTTTCTTTATTTGTCAAAAAGCAAAACACTTTATTTTTATTGTGAGTATACAGAAAAAAAATTGAAACTGAACAGGATCGATTGATGTATAACACGGAAATTAAAGATCAAAATTAACAGAGCATTATGTGTTTATTTTTCATTGCTAAAAAAAAAAACGAGCAAAACGCGCCGGCGCGTTTTTGGTCCCCAGAGGGTTAAGCATGAGCTAGACAGAAGCTTTTAAATCATTGCGGTCACGTGTTGCATATTTTGCAGCATCTCACGCACGACACTAAAGAAACTAGCTCTAAAGACATGGCACTCAAGTTAAAATAAAGTTAACAATAAAATAAATAAAGAAAATATAGAAGTTAACACTATTAAACCAGGTGTGTAGTCACCGACACATCCAAACAGGCTATATACACTCACCTAAAGGATTATTAGGAACACCTGTTCAATTTCTCATTAATGCAATTATCTAATCAACCAATCACATGGCTGTTGCTTCAATGCATTTAGGGGTGTGGTCCTGGTCAAGACAATCTCCTGAACTCCAAACTGAATGTCAGAATGGGAAAGAAAGGTGATTTAAGCAATTTTGAGCGTGGCATGGTTGTTGGTGCCAGACGGGCCGGTCTGAGTATTTCACAATCTGCTCAGTTACTGGGATTTTCACGCACAACCATTTCTAGGGTTTACAAAGAATGGTGTGAAAAGGGAAAAACATCCAGTATGCGGCAGTCCTGCGGGCAAAAATGCCTTGTTGATGCTAGAGGTCAGAGAAGAATGGGCCGACTGATTCAAGCTGATAGAAGAGCAACTTTGACTGAAATAACCACTCGTTACAACCGAGGTATGCAGCAAAGTATTTGTGAAGCCACAACACACACAACCTTGAGGCCAATTGGGTAGGGCTGCACGATTAACCTTTATCGCATCGATATTGAGGTTTTAACTCCCGCAATAACCTAACCTCAGGAGTCTGAGGTTTTTTCCCCCGCCTCTGACATTTGAGTGACAAACCTATTAGCCAATCAAAATGGTCGAATCTCGCGTTCCTGGCTTGCTGGCCAATTAGAAATGGCAATGGAAAGTTACAAGGTTGTATGCAGTGCACCGTATTTCTGTCAGCAGCAAAGCAGCTAACACACAACGTGTACCTCGAATTGTGCCAATAGAAAAAGCTTGTAACTGCGCAGAAATGGCCGAAATATGCGACCATTTTTTGAGAATGTGCGAGTTAAAATTTTATGTGGTCGCATTTGTGCGAGTGCATGGTCATGTAGCCTACTAAGTTAAATTCACGCATGAATTTTCTGCATTGAACTTGTTTTAGCGCCCGCCAAAGTGAATTTTTGTCCCGCCAAAGTATTATTTGATCGGTGAGTAATGTAGATGAACTGCTGCGCTTGTGAGTGACAGGGCGCATGTTTGACAGAACGAGCAGAGAGAGAGCCGGTCGCGCGCGCGCGCGCATTCTCTCTCTCTCTCTCTCTCTCTTCGGAGCCTGGCGAAAGTGTAAACAAGACTTCACCGTCTCCAAACTAAGCGCTGTCTTGCTCTCTCTCCCTCGCACAAAATAAATCGACACTGTGGTAAAAGGTCGGAAGACCAAAGTTTCATGTGGATCATTCGGAGATTTTTTTTCCCCTGAATTACCGCTGGGTGTGAATTGTGCTAAATAAATTGAACTGAAAAGCGTTCCGGACATTTAACTGACAAAAAAAAACTCTTTAATTAAACGAAAAAAATATCCAGTGATGAAATGTTTTCTGTGTTGACAGAAATCTTGGATGTCCATGTCCTAACTGCTGGGATAATCACACAACGCGCATGACACGTCCAATTCGCGAACTAATGACTCCTTTGAACCGATTCATTTTAATGAATGGTTAAAACAACTGATCTTTCCAACAGTGAACTCAGGAGACGTCTGAATCGGTGTATAACTAATCAGTAACACTTTACAATAAGGTTATATTTATTACATAAATTACATAAAAAGTACAGTTTTAAGCTTTAAAATAAATAAAACCAAAAAAATCGAAAATCGCACCGCAATCGCAATATTTGTCAGAAAAAACGCAATTAGGTTTTTTCTCAAAATCGTGCAGCCCTACAATTGGGCATCGTTTAAATGCCACGGCCTACCTGAGCATTGTTTCTGACCATGTCCATCCCTTTATGACCACCATGTACCCATCCTCTGATGGCTACTTCCAGCAGGATAATGCACCATGTCACAAAGCTCGAATCATTTCAAATTGGTTTCTTGAACATGACAATGAGTTCACTGTACTAAAATGGCCCCCACAGTCACCAGATCTCAACCCAATAGAGCATCTTTGGGATGTGGTAGAACGGGAGCTTCGTGCCCTGGATGTGCATCCCACAAATCTCCATCAACTGCAAGATGCTATCCTATCAATATGGGCCAACATTTCTAAAGAATGCTTGCTTCACCTTGTTGAATCAATGCCACGTAGAATTAAGGCAGTTCTGAAGGCGAAAGGGGGTCAAACACAGTATTAGTATGGTGTTCCTAATAATCCTTTAGGTGAGTGTACGTTACCGTAACTCTTCAAAATGACTCAACCTACTCCACACGGAAGTGGTACACAAACATGTTCCAGCACCTCCTGGACATTACAGTGACCAATAGAATCATTTTACACAAATAGCTGTGTGCCATCTACTAAAAGCAGGGTTCCCACACCTTGGTTAACTTCAAATTCAAGGACCTTTCAAAGACTTTCCAAATACAATACCCTCAAATTCAAGGACTTAATGTGGGGACACATTTCAAGTGAAAGCAAGGTTACATCGTTTCATCTATTATCATTATCATTATTGTTATTTTATTTGTTTGGTTGTTGTATACATATATGTATGCATTGGTATGTATATATATTTATATGTATACAAAAATAATTAAACATGTTATCTCTTTTTATTTATTATTTATTTGATAATACTTCTGTATTTGTATTGCTCTTGTGCATTTTTTTGGACAAAATTAATAATAACAGAGTTGGAAAAAAAGAGAGGAACAAAAAACAGTCAAAACAGTCTTACCGGTACCTATAGAAAATTACCTATCTTAGCTTCATGTTCTAAAGTGCAAAAAATATATAGTTAAAATAAAGTTTGCATTTTTACACTACCCTGCATCTCACATTTTCAAACAAAATGTGTTCTATGTGAACGGCCCCTTTGGCTGTTGGATCATATCTTACTGGGTTTTTTTTTTGCATCTTGTGGTGTAAAAACAATAAATGAGCATCTGCGTTCAGTTTGATTCAGTTGCACTGACTATCTGTTTTAAAACACTAGAAAGCAATCTTGGTAAACGCTACGCTTTGGCCTCTGTCTTCATGTCACCGGGTACAGTATTGATGCAAATTGTAGTCTGCAAAAGCAAAATATCGTCAAAAACATGTATATGATATGTAAAATATGTTGTATTCCATCAAAAACAGAAAAATGAATCCCCCGGAGTTGTGTTTTGATTAGTCACAGCTGTCATTTCCGAGTACTCTGGTACTGAGGATCATCCCACATCATTCTCTAACAAAGAAACACCGTCATATAAGACCAGTGAGAAAAGGTTGCCACTTGCAAGCTCAAAAATGTGCTTCATTTCAAACCAGCTAGCGGCTGAAAGTATCATAAACCACCAGAGCCGTTTTATCATACAGACAATTAAGAGAAATTACTCACTTAAAACCGAACTACTTGAAAAAAAAAAAAAACTTGAACTACTGCACTTCACATGATTGATTTGATCATTTTCAGCTGTTGTTTGGAAGCTATTGTTGTTGGCAGATTTTCTATCAGGAGCCCCACTCAGCTGAAACATGCTCATGTGGGTGTTACACAAAAATAACATTAGGAAAAGATAGACTGAGATTTCACCACAATTCTCTCCAAAACACAGAAATGGCATTTTATTCTCTCATTACAGATTTTATCTAAACACTATGGGTGAGACAGTTCCCATAAAAAAGAAGTAAAACAACAAAACACTGTTTGCCACCCACCATATGGCACTTTTGTACCATGGTTCATCTAATTTGTAACTTTCCATTTGTTAACATTAACTAACAGTTAAAAATACTTCTAAAGCATTTATCAATCTTATTTAATATTAATTTTAGCATTCACTAATTCATTATTAAAATCAAACATTGTGTGTAAGTATTATTTAATGGACTTTAATGGAAGCTAACATTAACTATTAATTAACAAGTATGAATCATTACTGTAATAAATGTATTACTGATTGTTAGTTGATGTCATTTGATGGCAGGGTTCCTACACATTTTCTATTATTTCAAAATTCTATACTTTTTCTATACTCAAATTTCCAAACCTCTGTAGATTTTTCAGACCATATTTAACACAAATGATTTTTCAGCATTATATTCGGTATCCCTAAATATTTTTAGTTTATTTTTATTTTTTTTCATTGGTTTTCTTCAAGTGATAACATGCTTAAATGATGAGAAGAAACCTTGAATGTTTTAAAACCTGTGTATATTCATCTCTGACACATCGGTTAGATACTGTAAATGTGGTTTGATGTTGCACGATCAGCAAAGTCTAATTTAGATGATCGTTTGATCCCTTATCTGTTACATGTTTTAAGTGGCACACGCACATTCATTCATTCTTATTTTAATATTTTAGGAAACTGAATAGAGGCAATAGACAAAAAACAAACAAATATTTTTCCATACTTGTGCAGACCTGTAAATTACTCAAATCTAATTCCATACTTTTCCAAACTGCATAGTAGGAATCCTGTGATGCATTAAAGGAGAACTCCGGTCAATTTTAACATTGAGCTAATTTTTTTTGTACATTTGGAGTGCTGTCAATACAGAGAACAACGACAAAAATCGGTGTTGTTGCCTACACCGAGTTATTCTATTTTTAAAATTTGCACCCTGTTGACTTCAATGGGGCAAGTACTAAACCTGCTTTTAGCCTCTTAACATCCTTGATGTGTCATTACAAGTGCACAGAAAATGTGAGTGATTCCTTCTGAGTGAACACGAGTGAATCTGACTGCAGTAGATGTGAAAGATATGTATAAAAATGATGTTATTTAAGCCAGCGCAAATACCTGTGTTTACATCCTGTTTTCGGGTGAAGTCTAAAGTAGTCGATTGCCGAGTTCACGCGCATAGGTTTGGTTACCTATGATCACGCGCGTGAACTCGGCAATCGATTACTTTAGACTTCAACCGAAAACAGGATGTAAACACAGGTATTTGCGCTGTCTTAAATAACATCATTTTTGCAAAACAATATATGCAAATTAGTGCATATTTAATTAGAAATTGCCTAATTTTCATATTTAAACATTAAATTACAGAAAACTTGTAATCATTTTTTTTCTCATCTTAATTTATGTAATCAACTGGGAAAGTTTCATGGTGATATCTGCTAGTTAATAATTTTACCCTATTCACCTGTAGTGTCTCGCCTTAAGAAAGAAGACAATAATATTTTGTTTTAAAAAATGTTTGTATTCATAGTAGAAGTATTCATATTCGAATTCATATACGAAAAGAACGTTCTTAATCATCCTAACCTGTCTTAAATACCCAAATTCACGCTTTAAAAATAAATAAATAAATAAATAACGACATAATTTGATATGGCGCATTAAAAACACGACGCTGAGTGATTAACGCCCGTCAAGCCAGTCATACGAAAGCCTTTCATTTTCTTGTTAAGAAAGAAATGTGGGTGTTCTTAAGAAAATATTGAAGAACTTTCCAAGAACTGCACATAGCAACATTCTTATGAAACTTAGAATTTATCTTAAGAATTTTCTTAACTTCTTTCTGAAGAGGATTTTCGTGAATCCGGCCCCAGGACCATAACCTCAGGACAGAAGCATATAGTGAACCGTGAGAAAATTGAACCTTCAGACCCTTATCCTTAGGATAAGTTGGATGTTCATCAAGCTTGTTCATGAGAAGTTGAGATCTCTGAACACATTAACACCCTTTGACCTCTTTGTTTGTGAACTGAAGTAGCAATGCAGCCAGTTCTAATTGTCCAATCAGTTTTAATGTACTATTTCAATCAACACCCACTATAACTGATCAATAACAGCCACTTTGTGACATCTGTCATCAATAGGCGAGCGTAACATCTGTGACCTTTGAGCCGGGGTGAAACTCACCTGTTTCCTCCTCTTGTCCTGTTCTGTTGGGGGTTCTTCGTCATCTGTCAGCTTCGGCTCTTCAAAGTGGCTCATCAGCATGCAGCTAGAGGACAGGCAGCCGGAGAAAGAAGGTAAGATTGTGAAGTGTGTGTGTGCGCAAAGAAGAGAAATTACATTCATGTTACACTTTCACTTTCTTACATTTCTAAAATGTGCCATTTTCCCCCATTTTCCAGCAGCTGTGTAATCTCTCACTGCATTTATGAACACTCTTTTGACACCTCACTGAAGTATGTGTGAGGAAATGATAAAATGCCTTAGGAGATGAACATAAGGGTATAGCACTACATCCTGAAGTCATGAAATATTTGCAACCTCACAGCATCATTCACATTTCATGACCAGCTTTATACACACAACCCAAACGTATACATAAAACAAACATACTGTATACCAGGGGTTGGCAACCTATGGCACGTGTGCCAGAAAAGAGATATACATTTCCAGGTAATCATTACTCATAGTAATACAGCTTGTTTTATTAAGGTAGGAGTTATAAATATGATTAAGGTGTGAGAATTGAACTGTGCAAGTCAATGAAAGAGGGGTTGTGGCACTTAATGGCAAACAGTTAGCTGGCCAGGTCCTGCAAATTCTTCAGTTTTCCAGCATCTTTTGTATATTTGAACCCTTTCCAGCAGTAACCGTACGATTTTGAGATACATCTTTTCAAACTGACGACAATTGAGGGACTCAAACACGACTATTAAAAAAGGTTCAAACATTCACTGATGCTCCAGAAGGAAACACAATGCATTAAGAGCCTCATATATATAATATATATATTAGTGCCGTCAACGTTAACGTGCGCGATCATTTTTTTTCCAGTTTAATGCATTAAAACTATTTAATGCAATTAACGCATAATAGTTTTTGTGTCATCCTTTGGCTAGCATTACATAAGTGTTCACGCTCTTATTCATGTAAATGCTTTTAAACCATTCAAGCGCAACAAGAAAAAAGAGAACGCACTGTCTGTGAATATCCTGTCTGTGTGACACACACAACGCACACAAAAGCGCACGCAAGTATAGATTTATCTTTCACGCTTTACAAACAGTAAAACACAAAATGTCCATTTTGTCAAATATCCTTATAAAAGTAGTCTTAAATGAGTTAAATAAAGTCTTAAATGAATGGAAAGAGTTGTGAGAAAATGAGACGGGTGTCAAGGTCTTAAAGTGGCAGCAGCCAATAATGCTGTCTGTCATTAAAGTTAATCAAAGAACAAAGGTACCATCTATATTTAATTTGTAATTTATGCAGTGCAGACTGTTTGATAACTTTATTCAATTTCTGTATATTTCCTACCTGTTAGACATCAGTAGCTGTATAAGTATCAGTGATAGTAGCCTTCATTCATAAAAAGATGCCATTAAACAAGTACTTAAAATATACTGTCTTTAAGTTGTTTCTACATTAATTTGGCGATTAACTGTGAAATTATTACATTATAAAATATATTAGAAACGCCTAAAAGCTTAAGTGTTTTTAATCTCAATTAATTGAAAATAATCACAGAAAAAAATGTGATTAATCTAGTTACATTTTTTTTAGTGATTGACAGCACTACTACGCACACTAGGGGTGGGAATCTTTTACCATCTCACGATTCGATTCGATTCCGATTCTTGAGGCCACGATTCGATTCAAAATCGATTTTCGATTCAAAAAGATTTTCGATTCAAAACAATTCGATTTTATTCATAATGATTTCTAATCAGGTTTCTGATCATGATCTACTCTCATCTGCTTTGCTATACAGAATGACAAACATAATGACAGACATTAAAGTGTTTTTTTTTCACATTTATTAAGTTCAATTCTCAGGGAGTGCCTTTTATCAAAAACATTGAAAAAATGTTTTTACTTGGTACTTTTAAAGCAAAGTATTTATGATGACCCATAACGAACTTACCTCTAATACTTCCTATATTAATTGTATTAATAAAACAAATGGAAGTGATTTGGCAAGTCAACTGTAAGGTTACATTTGCCAGCATATGTCCCAACATTGCTGAGAACCAACAGGAAAATAAATGTGTGCTTGTACTAGCAGCATACTTGTAGTAAATTAATACAAACTTCAGCATATTCTGAATCTCTAGCATAGTAGCATTTAATAATAGACTTCTAACCAACATCCTCTTGTTATTTCCAATTAGCAATATAATCCTTCATACAAAAAAAAAAAAAAAAAATTTTGCTGTAGCAAATTCACAAACAGTTTTCGTTCAAAAATATAGAATTATGTACCAGAAGCTATCATAACGTATAATGCTTGTGGACTTATGCATATTCTGAATAATTAGTAACAAACAAAGTCGCTCTTGACTTCTAGTACACAACTAAATAATAAAGAGTTATGACTTGAAATGTTTGCTGTATACCACAATCAAAAACAGCTTATACAAAGAAAGTGAATGAACATCTGCAGAGAGTAACTTACAGTCAAAATGTAACTTTTTGTGACTGGCATTGCACATTTGGCGCTTAAGGCCAATTTATACTTCTGCGTCGGGTGCGCGTAGAAGGTACGGCGTAGCATACGCATTGACGTGTACCATACGTCGTACCCTTCGCCGTACCCTGACGCGCACCTCCTCAAAAATGTAACTACGCGTCGCGGCGACGCGGACCGCAAGATCTGTGATTGGTCGGCTGGATAGCATCGCGTTTCCTCCTACGCATTTCCGGAATGATCTTCTGCACTCTGCACCGCCCGCCCGCCATTTTTAAATTCCGAAGATCAGTGAAGAGCCATGGAAATAGACCAAGTGACCGAGAGATTGCTTAAAGAAGTGCGGAAATACAGCCATCTGTATGACTCCTTCAGTCCGCCATTGCTCGTAGAAACCTAAACTCAAAACAGCCGCGAGGAATGTAAACACAGTGGAACATTAAAACCCACCCGCGCCAACTAGCGTTTCGGCGGTGAAACTGCAAAGCAACACAGACATTCGCAGAAGTATAAATGCTCACGACGGCGTCGCCTACGTGCGTAGCCTACGACGTACACTACGGCGTACACTCGACGCAGAAGTATAAATTGGCCTTTAGCCATCATGCGTCCGTTATGTGCGCGTCTCTGTTATGTGCACGCCACAGACTGTCCGCGCACGTGCAAGTCCGCTTCAGAGTTCCGCCTTTTGCGTTCCGTCAATGTTACGTTATTAGAATTTTTTTTTTTTTAGAAAATCGATTTTTGACATTTGTGAATCGATTCAGAATCGTCCACGTCCCGAATCGCGATTCATCTAAGAATCGATTTTTCCCCCACCCCTAACGCACACACACACACACACACACACACACACACACACACACACACACACACACACGCAACCTGCTATAATAATATATAATCTAACAAATACAAACATTGTGATGCACATCACGATCACTTCTCTTAATGTTGAGCATTTGTTTCATGAAACCCTGCCATGACAGCGTGTGCCCTTGTCCACCAGGTTTTCCAGGTCATTAGGCAGACAAAATGCCTCTGTGGAGAAGTGTCATCAAAAAGAGAGAATCAAACTTACTCTTTGAAGGTAGCCGTCTCAGGGTCTTCCGTCATAACATCGTGCAGCGCCTCCACGCTGATGTTAATGATCCCGCAGAACTTGTCCTGGATCACGCTGAAAAATGATTGCAGTGGAAAAAACGTTATTCAGAAAACGAACACAGCGTTCCAACATTCAGAGAGCCATGTTGTGAGTAATGACACGACTGTGACAGAAAGATGTTTTAGGGTGTCTTCACAAGCCTGTGAACAGGGAAGTCATGGTGGAAGTTTTAGTAGTCAGAACCAAAGGGAGTGAAATTTCACAATACGATACCACAACAGAAAGAAATACGCTATTCAAAACATTAATTTAGCTAAAACGTACTGTATAAACAAATGGCATAAAAACAATAGCCTTCAAGTATTTCTCAATTAAGTAAACTTCATTATCTTTATTTTTATTATTGCCACACCAAGACAGCCATTTCGAACAAGAAATGCCTTTGCATGCAGGCAAATACGCATGTAAGCGTTCAAAAGCAGTCACCTGTCAGTCTGACAGTGCGTGGGTATGGAGTTGATACTCGCCTAGCTAAACTTTAGAAAGACTGCTATTGTTACATTTTTTTTTTATTAAGTTAAGTTTTAGCATTGACTTGGTTGCAAAGCACCGGTACTTTCGACATCCTTGCCCATGGGTATTGAGATTTTCAGTCCGAAAAAAAAAAAGCCTGGAAAGCCTTTTCAGCCTGGAAATAGCTTGCACTCACAAAACCTTTATGCAAGGAACAATCATATAAGAAAAAATACTGTCTGGCTGAGTGTTCAAATCCAAACTGCACTCAAGGGATCTAAACATGCCAATAAATGTTGAATGTCATTAGATTATTAAACCCTTAATGCAGATGTTCTTTATGCTTTCTGTTATGTAACAACAGTTAGCACTTTATGAAGGACAATCTCACCTTTTCACAGTCACATGAGAAGGAATGTAAAAGGAATAATTTACCCAAAAATGTAAATTCAGTCATAATTTACAACCCTCATCATGTCACTCCAAACACATACTGCATGACTTTCTTTTGTGGACCACAAATGAAGAAGTTTAGACAAACGCCTGAGCTGCTCTTTTCTATACAGTGAAAGCTCCAGTAAAAATAAAAACACAAACAAGTGCTATTTTAGTATTATTTATATACTATTATAGTTTTTGTTATTTTTTGGATTTGCTTTTATTTTTATATTTTTCAGTTGTCATTTTCATGTTCATTTTATTTTTTGTAATAGTCATTTTTATATATTTTTTAAACATTACTATTTTATTAGTAATTTTAGAGATTCAACTTATTTCAATTACTTGCAAATGCAACAGTTATAATTTTTTAAAGTTTTATTTAACAATATTAACCTTGAATCATTCGACTTGTGCACTATATTCCAAGTCTTCTGAAGCCATATGATAGATTTGTACTTGACTGAAATTTGATTCATTATTCACAGCTGTCGTCACCTTTCACATCTCCTTTTGCATTCCATGGAAGAAATCCATTCATATGGGTATCGTAAGATATGAGTGGGTAAATAATGACAGAATTGTCATTTCTTTTATCCCTGATAACCTGTAAGAATGAAAACATCCTAGGGTCTTGACCTTGCCAGCACCTTCCCATTTCTCTTCTATCCTGTGTTTAGCCCTTTCCATCACAGCCTTCAATATAATCCCCCAATGTCTGATAAAAATTGCTTCATTCGTCACTCATAGATCTGGAACACACAAGATCCTTCGACTGTCTACTTAGAACCCTGTGAAGATTCTTCCTCCGCCTCAGATCTGCTCATATGCAGCATTCAATGAAAAGCCAGATAAGGAAGGTCAGTCCTAATTAAATCTCAAAAACACTGCTCGGTGAAATGAACTAGTCGATACCATTTCTAGAGCAGGAATCACATCTCTGCTTTGGAAGATGATGAGGTACTGAGGCTGCTAAGGGAGAGGGGCACAGCCGATATGACTTAATAACAACAAATTGGTCAGAAATGAAAGACGGGTGGTATGAAATTACGATTGTGATACGAAGTGTGCCTGCCTATTACCCATCTGCACCCCAGTACTGGGGAATAACTTAATCCAAAACGAGGTGTTCACATCATATTATATCTACGTTTTCATTCATTTTTACTACATAAAAGTAAAATTCTCAATATTGCATGCGCCTCACCATTCAAAACTGATGACTAAAAAAGTTTTAAATAACTCAAAATGTGTCATGCTAAGCATATATTAGAATATATACTGTAAAAAAGCCAATTAGCATTTTGCCGGAAGACACCCTGTAAGTCAGCTACAAACAAACCTGGCAAGCACCAAAGCTAGCAAAATATCTACATCAGCTATACATTTATTAAAGCTTACAGCTGTAATATTACATTTTTGTGTAGTATAATACAGGGTAGGAGGCAATCTTATCTCAACACGCCAATATTAGAGCTACAAGAGCTGTGCTATTGATCAGATGCATCATATTAAAGATTTCTTATCACCCTGCTTGGACCTGAAAAAGAGGCCTGTATACTACCTAATAATGCTAAAAGCGGCACTTTTGGACAATTAAACTAGCAAAAAACATTTTTTTATGGGACAACATATCAGAAGAATTGCATTAATGTAAAACTACTGTAAAGTCTTTCAAATCAAATATAATTTTATTCTCTTTTTTTGTGCACTTATAATGAAAGTTGAGGCTGGACCCTCAGACATTTGACCTTTAGAATTAGAAAAGGGCCGTGTTTTAGCTACTGTGCCTTTAAATGTGAAATCATAGTAACAGCATCACTAACAGGTCATGACTGTTATAATATAATTTCTCTATTAAAGTGAAGTATCAATGTGAATCAATGACACTGCATTTTTTTTTATTAAAAAAGACCAATAAACTAAAAATTCCTCTGAAATAGAGCTGCACAATTATGACAAATATCAAAAAGGGAGATTAGTGATTGAAAGATTGAAACCTTGTCAAAGAATGGAAAGAAAAAGCTGAATCTATTTACCTGTGAAACATGTCTTGTGGTTATGTAAGGGTTAATGCCCGACGAGGAGTCCATTATCAGGTATTAATGGACGACGGCGAGGCGTGAACCGTCCGAGGCGCAGCGAAGTCCATTAATACCTGACAATGGACACCTCGAAGGGCATTAACCCGCTTATACCATGGTCACTTACGAAAGAAAGAAATATTTAATCAATTAATAATACTTTAATGTGTTTTAGAGTAAAAATCGTGAGGGCTTTTATTTATTAAGTCGAGCGCACTATTTAATATCTCCCGTATACAGGCGTTGCCAAGCAACGTGGCCACAGCGACCCGACCGCAGCAGTTGATCAGTGAGTTTGAGCCAGCGCAATCATTTAGAACTGTCATCAGGCAAATTGACGGGACGCCTTCCTAGGTGTACATTATCATTTTTTAATGGACACCCTGCAGCCAATCAGAATCGAGTATTCACCCAGACCATGGTATAAGCTACTTGAAATTAGTGATAAATTAACCACAGTCTAAATCACGTAATCCACTTGGCTTTCTTTATGAATATGTATTCCAACTGTAATCAAGCAAGCAGGATTGCTCTACAATGTCTAAATGTTCTGGCAAAGTCCAACATCATTATTCCAAAGGCAGCTGGTGGAAAACACTCTGGACGGTTCTACTTGTGCATGTGTAGAAATGAAAACGAAAATCTGCATGTCCCATTTTTTTTGGCCAGGCTGTATGCACAGAGATCATTACATCATTATTATCATCATCTGTTTATTCCGCGCTCTCCAAATGACTGAAGCAGAGACAAATCTGTAGCGTTTCATTGCTGTCATCAACGTGGTTATACTTCATTAAGGGGTGAAATTGTTTGTGACGTATTGCACCTCAGAGAAGAAACATTCAGTGCCTTTGGCATTGCTGTGAGCCCACAGGTGTTTATTCAGAGTGAGTCAGAACACAGCAAATAGAATAGTAATGGCAGGATCAGAAAATGGCATTCATAGCGCCCTGAATGCATTTGAAAATTAATATGCTGGACCTCATTTCATGCAAGCCTCTCGGCACAGCTAAATATCCTTTCAGAGTCAGCTTTCATAATTTTCTCTGCATCGTTCAAGACACACAAGTATAAAGAAACGAAAAGGCACCTGAATATGGATGATTGTTGACTGGTGGAGCACAATTCCCCCACAAAATAAGTCTGTATATTGCAATATTGTATTATCACAAATATTAAAATAGTATTTTGAGGCACACCAGACAGAAAATTCCCTGTTTTGATCAGGGTCAGAAATTAAGGTGAAATTAAAGGCAAGGATGATTTGTAATAGCGATTTTACACTACCATTCATAAGCAAGGTAAAATTTCTTAATGTTTTTGAAAGGAGACTCTTATGCTCACTATGGCTGCATTTTTTTTAAATTAAAGCTTTACTATTGTGAAATATTTTTACAATTTAAAAGAACGGTTTTCGATTTTAATAAATGTAAAAATGTAATCTATTCCTGTGATGGCAAAACTGAATTTACTTCAGCATCATTACTCCAGTCTTCAGTGTTACAAGATCCTTCATGAAATAATTTCTAATATGCTAATTTGCGGTTCAAGAAACATTTCTTATTTTTATTATCAATGTTGAACACAGTCGTGCTGCTTTGTTTTTGTGAAAACCATTAACCAGTAATTTTTTTTCAGGACTCTTTGATGAATATAAAGTTTAAACATCTTTATTATAAATATCTTTACTGTCACTTTTGATGAATTTAATGCATTCTTGCAGAATCGAAGTAAAAAAAAAAAAAAAAAAAAAAAACTCAAATTTTGAACGGTAGTGTATTTATATTTGAAAATTCTGATCTAGGAATGTTTGGTGTTTGCTCAGGCATCATTTTTCATATTATTATGTTTATTACTCTCCAGCTAAAAACCTTTTATTCCAGGGTTTATACAGATTCTGTAAAATGAAATTCCAGGACTTTCAAGCACTACTTTTTTTTTTATTTCAAGGACAACAATCAACACTTATCAAACAATATCTTTATTATTTATTTATTTATTACTCAAATTACAGATATAAGGTATCCAACGTTTCACTTAATAGAGATCAATCCATTGACCAGTGCTGTCAGGCATGGGAAATCACATAAACCATTGAAAGGATACTATGACAGAGATATCGCTTTCCTCATTCAAACTGATTTTTTCCCCTTATGAATATCCGATTGACCTGAAGAATGAAAGCTATATCATATACTTAAGGGCTGCAGCGTTAATTTTGCATGAAAATATTGTATTTGTGTTTTTTTCCTAAAAACTGAAACACTAATTTCATATACATTGTATGTCAACAATTCGAGCACTTTTCAAGTACCTCTTCAAAAATAAAGATGTTTTCAAGGGTTTTCCAGGACCTAAATGTAAAAAAGTCAAATTCAACTACATCAAGCACTTTATACTCCTTGTACCTCTTATTCAGAATATGTAAAAATCTACAGCATTATTTAAATTTATAGGTAATCATTTTCAATCTAATTAATCAGAATTAAAATGTGGTATTTGACATATGTATATTTATGACATGCATCATATTTATTAGTAAATTAGTCAGAAAAAAAGTATTTCAAAAATATTCCCCTGAAATAGAGCTACAGTACACAATTATGACAAAAATTAACACTGTCATTTATCGCTCTTGAAGTGTAATTGCAATTCTTAATGTTGATTAATAGAATATTCATTAAAATACCTTAATCACTAATGAGCTGATGTCTTTTCATGCGCTACCTCTAAATAAAATGTTGGAATAATGCTTTCATGATCAGTTAAAAACGGTAGCGGTCGTAATTGCAATCTATCTTATTTATTGAATGACTGTGCATTCATACCCTGCCTGCAAAAGTAATGGAAAAGATCAATTCTGACACTGGTTTAGATACGAGCAGAAAGCAAGATGTGGCAATAATGGAGAAAACAACATCGTGTTCCTGAGCTTCAGAGACTGAGGCTCAGAGATATCGCTCACGGATCCAGGCTGTCTCTACAAGCGTGATAATGCATGGCTAGCCCACTCTCTCCCCCAAGACTCAGGCTTAAGCCGCACTGGGAGCCTCCTGCGTATCACAGTAAAGCCCTGACAACTGCAGATGGAAAACAAGGCCATGATGGAGCTATCATTGTTGCCAGTTAATCATTTCTTTGGGTGGGAGGGAGATTGACAATGAAGGGCTCTGGTATGATGCCATCATTGATCTCATAGAACAATGACCCGTAAGATCAATCTCAATGAAATAAGGTGACAACAGACCTGCAGCGGCACCACAATCGATTTCACTGGTCCGAACGCAATTCCATAATACAAGATTTCAAGATGGCCACATATACAGACAGATACATGCATACAAAATGTGGACACATACAGTACGATAGACAGGATAAATCCAGAGAGTGAAATATTTTGTAGATGAACGGCCACCCTTCAGAAAAGGGAAGTGTGTTGTCCAGACATGAGCCTGCATGCAGAGACATGCTCAAGTGTTTTCAAGCGGCCGGATTGAATATTTATATTGTAATGAGAAACATGAATGTGCGTCAATCATGAATTTCTGTACCATTTCTCTTCCCCTGATAGCCTGCACATGGTACAAAAGCAATATGACTGGTCAGATTGTCTGGTCTTTAAAATGGCCAGGGGTTAGCAACCTTTTGACATGAATTTTAAATAATTCTTGTTAATCACTGTGCCACAATGCATAGAAAAATATGTTGTGATGCGGTGCAGAATGCTTGGCACTGTTTCCCAGAAAGATAAAAAAAAAAAAAAAATCATGCAAATTTCCACCTCATTGTGTGTTACTGCATCATTTGCACTTGTATTTGGGATGTGTGTTGTGGAGGCAACTAAGTTCATCACTTCCCTTGATGCTATTTTGAGTTTCAACGTCACTGCCAGGATCATGTATGCCCAGTTGAAAAGACTGAAGAGAAGTGACTCAAGCAGATGTGTTATTCTGCAGAAAACCTTATTTAAAACATTACTCATAGTAACATCTAATTTATTTTTTGGAGAGCAAAAAGAAACAGAAAAAAAATCTGCTCACAGAAAGTCATTTTTGCTTTTTGTTGGTCAACGTGCCAAATCTGCAAGAACAATTTCTACCCATTGTGAAATCTGTGTAGCCGAATCTTTCTACCTCACAAGAAAATTCCTAATTGCGTGGACTGCAAAAATTCACTGCACAACGGCAAATGTGGCTGAACCTTAATATGTAAATATATCTCCATAAATAAACATATAAACTCGCATTCAATTAGTTATAAAGTCAGAATTGCGAGATATATACTCACAACTGTGACTCGCAATTGTGAGAAAAATACTTTTTTCCTTGCAAGTTTATAGCGCGCAATTCAGACTTTTTCTCGCAATTCAGACTTTTTTCTCACAATTCTGACTTCAGTTCTCACAATTATGACTTTATCTCACAATTGCGACTTCATACAATTGCAAACTACATACTTATAAAGTTATGGTTAGGGTTTGGTTTAGTTACTTGTAATTGGGGCTGGGTATCGCTAAAAAAAAATCTTTACCGATACCTTGACTTCGATACCGGCTCCTGAACGATACTTTTTTCGATACCAATTTTACAAAAAACAATATTACATTACATATTACCTAAAAAAAAAAAAAAAAACCTTTGGTTTTAGTTTTTCAGTTTGTTGACTTTTTTACACTCAAAGACTAATAAAGGCCACTAGGGGGCAGAATATATGCCTCACGCACAAAAAGTATTCTCGTCGCTTTATAAACTTAAGATTGAGCCACTGGAATCACTTGGACTATATTAACATTGTCTTTAATACATTTTCTGGGCCAGCAAGTTATAGTGTCCATAAGCCTGCAGGAGGAGTGAGACAGCACTCAGATTTCATCAAAAATATCTTAATTTGTGTTCCGAAGATGAACGAAAGTCTTACGGGGTTGGAACAACATGAGGGTGAGTAATTACTGACAGAATTTTAATTTTTGGGTGAACTAACCCTTTAATTATTTATTAATACACTAATGTTTTGTGAGTCAGTGTTGGCTGCAAAGGTGAAGTTGACGATGCTGACTCGCTATCTCTGTAGTATAGAGAACACGCACGCACCTACAGTATAGAGAGTAGGGGTGGAGCCGAACCCGAATACGGTATTCGGAAAGGCACAAATAATGTGTTTTTTACAAATACTTATTTCGAACAAATACTTTAAAAAATATATGTTTACGGGAACAAGAAAAACTTTATATCAAAAAGCTGCGTTTCCTCATGAGACATGGCGACCGGCGGCGCTGCTGATGTGGTGGCTGTAAATCCACTTGTTGATAAGAAAGGAGGAAAGAGCCACATATGGAAATATTTTGGATTAGGCTAATGTCACGTTGTCATAAGGGGCCATTCACATAGCGCGTTTTTTTGCGCGTGCAGACTTCAAATGTAGGCGCGCGGCAAGCGCGCTTATAATATAAGAGAGCGGCGCGCTCGTTTTTCCAGGCACGCCTATGTTCACGGTTGCATAGTAACGACAGACGCCACGAGAGAACAACGCTTGTGGAAAGGAGAAAGCGGTGCGAACCTATTTTTTACAGTCTATGGTGCGAACTCATGTGCGAACTGCGCTCTCCATGATGACGAGGAAGTATCAGCAAAGAATTAATTGATTTCTAGCCCTTGCATTAGCTTTAGATATATTTATGGAGATGAGAAATGAAATAAAAAGCCGTCATTATGTAATTAATATCAGTCCGTCAGAAAAGCAGTTCTAGGCTTATTCTTGGCTGGATAACTCTTAGCAGGTTTAAAAAGCCCTTTTAAAATTAAATATGAATGCCGTTTTGAAAAAAATATTTTACATATTGCATATCCATAATTATTATAATAGATATAATTAAAGAATACTTACACTGTAACATAATTTAGAAGTGTAACGCAAAAAACCTGGATTTTTACACCTATTTTGAATTTTACTCGAATACAAATACAAATACTTTTCCCCCCTCAACAAATACAAATACAGATACAAATACCAGCTGCTTTGCACACCCATAATAGAGAGAAAGGCACCTTTCATTTGGATTACATAACCAGAGAATATTTGTTTTCGATTCAAATTGGTTCCTTTAAAAGTAGACATTTCAAGCTTTCTATATGCCTATTTCTTATGTCTGTGAGGAAAGTAACCTATACGCTGAGCTATCATTCATTTGTGACGCACTCCAGTTCTTATTGCAGTCGAAGACAGAGCAACTTTCTGCTCAAGTTTATTCATCAGATTTTTCGTGTTTCCGGTCTTGCCAGCAATTATCTTGTTGCAAATATTGCATTGAGCACTGTTGGCATCGAGCCTGGTGAATAGCCACAATTCTGATCTTTTCCACATCTTTTACATCTACGGGGGTTGGGACACTTTCACACTACAGCCTCACATGTGAGCCATGTCTCTGTGCCTAACCGGCATAAACTAGTGTTTTTCCTCACTGACGCTGACGAGATTAACCCCTTAGATATCGAAACTCGATACCCAGCCCTCCTTGTAATTATGCAAAATTTACAGTTATTACTAAAGTAAGTACATGTAGTAACGTGAAACTATGTCACCTTAAAATAGTGTTACCTGAGTTTGGTTCATGATCACTCTTGTCCTCTATACTTAAAAAAATGAGTAGTCATTTGCTTGGTACGTTTCTATTCTATTACATCAGTAGTAAAAAAATATTTACCTATGAGCCATGGAAACTTAAATTACTTGCAATATTATAGGCAAAATGACTGACTCCCTTTTACAACACCTGACATCTCAATTAGATGCAAATGGAACCTTGAAACATAATAGCTATAACTTACAGGCTATCTCACAATGTGACAAGAGGGATGATAATGGGGCTATCACTGACATCCGAACTGCTGACGTAGCTAATACCAACATGCCATTTCTCCCGACAAGTCCCCATTATGAAGAGATTTTTCATTCGTTTTGGGCTCTGAGGTGAATGTCAAATGATTTGTATAAATGCTTTCATTTGAACAGCTTGCTGATGATATCTACAATATCAGCTTCAGGCATTTGCATGCAAATGTGATAGGATTCTCCTGCAGTGTTTATAAGATGACGAACCTGTTGTCAGACGGTAAAAGCGACAGGAGCGCCAGGGCAGAGAGCTTTCTCCTGTCAGGCTGGGTGATGTTGTCCATGCGGTCCACCCACATCTCAATCATACTCCCCAAGAGCTGGTCTGCCTGGGAAGCAGAGATCGCCATGATAAACAATCTTGTTCATATAATTCTCATTTATAATTTAGCTGTGAACAGGTAAGTGAGGCACACTGGGAACAAGATTAATACATCCTTCATAAGATAAGAGGAAAACATTAGGGTACGTCGAACCGCCTGACAGGCCGAATATATAAAAACCTCCGTCTTTGAAGTTGTTTGGCTGAGACTGTAAATAATAAAGGGGTCTCTGCGGGAAAGATATTTCTGGGATTAAGGGAAATTAAGGAGAATACTGATATATGCTGAAACTACAATAGTGCAAATGAGTTCGATTTTTCAGCAGGGATATATGGCCCAGGGTTTAAAGGGAATGATTCTGTGTGGGCGGCTCAGCAAAGCATTCGGGTCCACTGGGACCAAATTACAGTAAGATCAGCTCCCACAAACACAACTAAAGATACGCTGCACAGAGAAAGAAAACTAGGCCAGGCTTGAGAATTTTTAGTTTGTTGGTTGATTTCTTGCTTCAGTCTATTTGACCTTGACATAAAGATATACAGTATATATATAGGCGGGGTTGAATTTGATATATTTTTCAATTGTAGTCTTTTAAAAAGGCATCTGAAATAAAAAACTAAGTGCAATGTAGCATTGTGAAAAATATAGATTTTTCAATACATATCGACACTGAAATATCTGAAATGCTTCCAATACTCATTTTCTGCAGAATAGATGATAACATGATTACAGCTGCTCTTTCTCGCTCCCTCATCTCTCCGACAGCAAGTTGACACACAAACCCGCCTCCCCTCACTCACTCGTTATATTTACTACGGATTAATATTGTTGGTGATACAGAGCTTGAATTTCGGAGTAGGATTGCGCATAATTTTACTTATTCCCACAGATGTGCGTAAATAAAGCCGCCTCTCATTACTAAATTGAGTCCTTTTTCTCTGCTTATTGCACTTAAACAGTCAAATACAAACAAAAATAATGTCAAAATGCCAGTCTTGGCAATTATTCACGTAAACACTGTTAGTTATGTTTTAAGTGAACGTAAACAGTCGAGAAAGAAAACACGTTTAACAGTATAATGGATCAGTGTGTGTCAGGTCTTAAAGTGACAGCAGCCAAATATTCTGCCAAATACTATATCAATAACAATATCTATATTGCATTTTTCCTTATGGTATCGAGGTCTATATTGTGGTCTGTGAAAATGCTGAGTGGCTAGTAACTTTGGGAAACCACTAGCCACAGTGGCTTGTGAGCAAAAAAGTTAATGTCAAGCCATGTATGTATGTATGTATGTATATAAAATGAACTAAAACCTTAAAAAACACTTTTATTCATTTAAAAAATAAAATAAGAATGAACTGAAATAAAAAACAAATTTATTCAGCTAATTGCAAAAAAGTTTTTAGTTTAAAAACTAAAACCTAAGTGAAAATAATAAATACAATAATTAATTAAAAAGAATTCAATGAAATAATTCAATGATATACAGCTA
The DNA here is from genome assembly GCF_964197995.2 of Scardinius erythrophthalmus. Classification (NCBI taxonomy): domain Eukaryota; kingdom Metazoa; phylum Chordata; class Actinopteri; order Cypriniformes; family Leuciscidae; genus Scardinius; species Scardinius erythrophthalmus. The sequence continues at coordinate 18,558,633 of NC_138240.1, forward strand.
AGTGAACAGGTGTTTCATCAGAACTATCCATTTTAAAATTCACTCTATCAGGCAAGCAAATGCTGGTGGCCTGGCAAGTCATCCTCACCTCCTGGTTGAATTCCACAGCCATCTGAGTGAGAAGTGATGTAAAAAAGCCTGAATTCTGCAGGAGAATCCGACCCATCACCCCGAGGTATGTAGACATAACCACAGGATACCTCTGCAGTCAAACACACAAGTTTGTGCAAACATTGAAAACTGGAAACAGAGGAGTTTCACTGAAATGAGGTTAGTGCAAGATGAATACTGTAATAGACTATACTGTGTTCAAACTCACTTCTCCTTCAACAATCCCCTGTAACACAGCTGGCAGAAGAGGCTGAAACATATGGGAGCCTAATATAGGACTGACTTTGATGGCAATTTCAACAACCTGCAAGAGGCAAAGGGAAAGAGAATGAATTGATCACTGCAGAAAATATACCACAAAAACGGAAAGAGTAGAAATAGAAAGTATAATTGCCTAGAATCCTCAAGTGCTCAAGGAGTTACACAACAGATGGAAATCAAATAGTTAAAACATCTGAGGATTGCGGAAGATCAAACTCATTTTAAAGCTGTGGAAAACAGGTAAACGGGACTAGAAAGAAGTTTTGGAAGAGATGATAAATAGTGGCTGAATCATAGTAAAAGGCTGATGGATCTTATAAGCAGGAATCGGGTGGTGAGTGATTTGAATTCTCATCTTTAAATCCCTCAGTTAGATGTTCTACTGTGAAATCATAACACTGTTACTACTATATTATGTTTTTCTTCAAAAACATAAAAAAACATGTTTTCCACATGGATTGGGTGAAGTTTTATTTAAATCGATTTAAAATGTATGTATTTATTCAATATAATATTTTATGATATATAAATATATGGCATAAACAAACAGCAACCTACTTTTTAATTGGTATTTTATTGTCTACAGCAATTAAGAACAACTGTGGGCATACACACAATAGATACAAATGCATGCACACGTCTTTCAAAAAAAAGTAGGGAAAAACAAACAGCAAAATAAATAAAAAATAAATAAAATAAAACTACAGAGAACACAACAAACATCTAATATACAGTATCTACATGCATATAACCTACATGTTTTTATAAGCAAACTGTAAAATTAGAGCAATACCACATGGCGATTTTTGAAATGGAAATAAATCAATGTTATTTCTTTTAAATCCCCAAACTAATTTTATTTGCAGTACTGAGGTCTTAGGAACCCCAAACATAAAAAAGAGATGTTGAATCTGTCAATCAGAACAAGAGGGTCATATGCCTTGTTCAAGGGCACAATGGTGGTGGTACAAGTCTCGCTTCTTGCAGGAGTCAAACCACAGGGACTATATTAATATTTCTGAACACCATCATACTCGTGAATCGAGAAGGAGAAGGCCTGGAACAAGCCTAGAGGCATTGCCTTTAGGAAACGTAATGGCCAAATAAAAAGCATATTGAATCACCATGTTTAATATTACATACCAGCAAAATCAGATTGAAGCCCCGCTGCACAATTCTGACCTTGAGGACAACCAAATAATTTTCAATAATCTCAAATTGCCTTGTCGCTCTGAAAGAGAGGAAGAGAAGCTTGTAATTGTGTGAATTCTGTTGTCAGACTATGTATTGGTTCGAGAAGGGATCTTGGCAGCCCAAGGCCATTAACCTCCTGTTCCACCCTCACTTTGACAGGATGCAGGATGAACCGCTCCCTGAAGGTGCGCTCCTGTTTTCATTTTTCTTCTTCAAGCTGCTGGTGCACAAACATCCTGGCACATGGGGCAGAACTTTACTTAACTGATAGCAGTCTTAGTAAAGTGACAAAGCCCACTTCGAATGTTTTGGTGTCCCGTCATGGACGTCAATCAATTTTTTTAAATTTTTTGATAGTTATGAACACCAGAGACTCCAAAGAATTTTTCTGCACCGGTCTGGTTCAGATTGGTTGAAAAAAAAAAAACTAGTACTAGCTCACAAAAGTATTTTTATTTTTTTTAAATACCATAAAATTTCAACCATTGAATCTGTGACGTGTTTTGTCTGCCTTAAGTCAAGGGTTGCAAAGGAATAAGACACTTGAGTCTGCGCCGAGCGGTTTAGGAGTTATAAGCCATTACGTACTTTTGACCACTGTAGCACCACCATCAAGCCGATTGGGGCAAGCCATGGTGACGTTGTAGACGGAGAGGGTACTACCATCCCTCAAAGTCTCTACGACTTACGTTTCGGTCTGCCCAATCAGAGAGAAAGAGTGAGCGGGTGGAAAAAACAGATGGATTATGGAATTTAGAAGGGAGGAAGATGCTAAATTTACCATCTCTCACTCAGCAGCAACATTAAATAGTGTTATAAATGTACATTAAGTTTTTTAAAAGAAGAAAACGAATAAAAAACACAATTCTGTAATATTAATACTGCTCTAAAAAAAGAAAATAAAAATTCATATACATTACACTGGGACTTTTGGGAAATTTGATGTAAAACTGCAGGAAGATAACTGCTTAGTTTGTAATAGTTTTTAATTCGCTTCAAACTAAATTCTGTAAACCTCTGCACACAATAACTTTAGAGATTACGCTAATGTAAAAAAACAAAGTAAATCTAGCATGCCGTGTTCTAAATGCATGTTATAAGTAACTCAAGCTCACAGCAAAGGCAGTGATAGAGTTTGTGTGGACTGGCATTTACTGTGAACCGAGCCGCTCTAAAACACTGTACGCCCATGTGCAACACAGTGACATGGTTTTGTGATTTCGAAAATAAAATATAAATCTTCACTGAAACATGGATTAAAGACATTTTAATGCAAACTAAGGACTTATTTTTACATTAACACCACCCTATAAAAATAAAAAAGGGATGAGTCAAAATGATTTCTTGTGGTAATCGACTTCATGCTACAACTGTTGACAGAGCATGACCTTTTAAATTTCTTTTACATTCCATCATATAGAGATGCACTAACCACATCAGTTCTGCTAAAAGCAGCTGTAAGAATGTTTCTCAAAGGAAGGATCTGGGCACTGACAGTATGCAGGCTGGTGGTCAGTGTGTGTGTGAGCATCCAAGGATGCCCCTACGGGCTCCCACTTGTACTTGGCTCCAATTGCACGGTTTGCTCTTCAAATCAATCACAAACTACCACATGTTTCCCAGCAGACGTCCTGGCCAGGGCGGATAGAAGGCCAAAAACATTTTCCTAAACTTCAATGAAATCATTCAAACTAGCCTGACATGCTGCCCTAGTTTCATGCAAGTTTCCTTAAAAAGGCAATTTAGTTTCATTTACTCACTTTCATGTCATTTCAAAACTTGTGCACTATTTTACAAATCTTCTGAATTTACTTCAGAACATACCGAATTTACACTACCATTCAGTTTTATTTACAGAAAATAATAATATTAATCAATTCAACTGACAGTAAAGACTTTTATGGTGCTTTTGTGTCCATTTTAAAGCTTGGAAGCTTTAGTTGTCATTGTAATTTAATAGAAAAGTTCAGAGCAGATTGTCCTTTTTTTCCACAGAAACAAAAATTTGCAACAACATGAGGGTGAATAAATGATGAAATTCTTTTAATTTTTAGCTGAACTATCCTCTTAAGCCTGACAAATCCTATTCACACGGTGAGCAACATCTCTGTCTGATTTTTGAGTATTACAGAAGTACCTTAAAATTAGTTCCTCTTGACTCTGTCATGAAATGACATGAACTGTATAGTCCTTGAATCGTGTACACCATAAGAGAGTTAAATGGTCTGTCATCTCTCATTGTCCTTTAGCCTTTGACTTAACTGACATCTCTCCAAACACATTTTACTGAGAAGATTAATTAAAAACATCAATAAAGTGAAAGTAGTGCCTCCAGATACTGCTAATATAACTGAACAGTTAATTAGGGAGTTACAAAGCTGCTGTCCATGGGTGATTGGTGATGATTTACGTGCCAAAAATGCTACCTGTGGTGTAAGTAGGCAGGGAATGCTCTGTGAGGTTAATCGAATGGCTTCCCACACGTCTGAGACTTTCACTGCCTACACAGTTGCTTTAATGCATTCAGAACAGTTCCCATGTAGAGAAGCAAACGGAGAGGTGCAAGTCTGAAAGGTTGTTTGATACGTACAAACTCAGTAAATGTTAACAGATCAACCATTCAACGAACAATTAGTTATTTACTCATTTCAAAGCTGTATTATTGTACACAAAAGAGAGATATGAAGCAGAATGTCCTTGCTTCTCTTTTCCATTCAACAAAACTGGATGGTAAATTATATGTTCAAGGTTCAAAAAGGGTAGAAAGCATTTACCTTTTCTATTCTATACAATATATATATTTTTTTTCTGATTAAAAAAAAAATAAATAAATAAAACTTGCCATGTGTACTGTGCTAGACTAACTAAGACTTGTTACAGCACTTGTATACTGTTACCTTCTTGTTGGTCTGGGCTGGATTTCTAGAAACCTTCTTAACGCTACGTCGTTCTTAAGTTACACCTTAAGCTGTACTTTATCGTTAATGCGTGTTTCCCGTACTTAGTTAAGTACACCTTCTGCAAGTCATACATTCGAAAGGTTGGTCTGGACCACTCTTAGCTATACCTTATCACTGTTGACAGTCTATACGAATATAATTCTGAAGTTGTAATACACCCAGTGTGTAATTAGGTTAATTCAAGTGTTTTCATGCAAAGAATAAAATTGTCATTACACTGATTGTTGTTAGATTTTTAATTATATTATCCAAAGGTACATCAGCTGGCAAACCATTAGACATTAAAGGCTTAGGAGTCTATTAAGGGAATGATTGTGGTGAGGAGTTTGCTCAAACTATGGCAGCGATACAGCGAATAGTTGTGCTAAATCAAAGATGGCGCCGTCCACGGAGCCCTTTCAAATGCCAGTAAAAGCATATAGGCTACTGCCGGTTAAGCACTATTCGGACGCTAACTGTTTCTCATGGGGTCGTACGGTATTTTCAAACATTTACAGGGGTTAGTCCGTGATTTTATTGCAATCCGTATTCCAGAATGTCAGTGTTTTTCTCCCACCACCCGCGTAAAAATCCCCGGCCGAATTACCTTCTGTTTCCTTTCTTCTGGTGATTTAATTGCCGTCCGAATCCACATCTCTGAGTTTACAAGAAAAAATCACTTCATAATTCACTGTTTAAATCCTTTTTGATCACTGCCGAGCACCGTACGTACAATGTACACTTTTATTACTGAAATGCTAAGATGCACGCTAAAACGAAAACGTTATCGGGAAATCCAGCCCAGATTGCTTCTATTGTTCTCCTCATTTGTAAGTCGCTTTGGATAAAAAAATGTATCTGCTAAATGATTAAATGAAAATGTAGAAAAAAAAAATTGCTATCTTTGAGTGAGAAACATACCGAGATTTTTTTTACTGAATAAAAATGTTAGTAAATACATTTATAATGTTACAAAAGATTTCAGTTTCAATTAAATATTTTCTTTTGAACTTTCTATTTATTTATCAAAGAAATCTGACACAGTTTCCACAAAAATATTACATAGCAAAACTATTTTTAACATTGATAATAATCAGAAATGTTTTTTTGGGCACCTAATCAACAAAAAAAGCTGAAAATTTTGCTTTGCCACCACAGTAATAAATAATATTTGACAATACATTAAAATAGTTATTTTAAATTGTAATATTTCACAATATTACTGTTTTTACTGTATTTTTTTATCAAATAAATGCAGCCTTGGTGAGTAAGACTTTTCAAAAACATTAACAAAATCTTCCAGACCACAAACTTTTGAACTGTAATGCAAGCTGTTCACTGCTAATGTTCCAATTTGTCATCTCTTTCAAATCTCATTTGCAGTCGTATTTGTAGCAAACTCATATGTGGAGCTCTAAATCACCATTAACTTTCGGAGTATGGAAAAGAAGAGCTTGGACATTGTGCCAAAATATCATTTTGAGTTTCACCGTGGGAAGAATATAAAGTGGAACGATATGGGGGGAAAAAAAGATGCTAAATTATTCATCAGAGAATTAAACAACTATGCTTTTAATATGTTTAAAAAAAAATCTGTAAAAGACAAAAAATAAAAAGACATGTTGGGAACAAAACGACCACTATAATTGGTTCTGAAAGTATAATACTGTATACAGGGATTCAATGCAAACAAGTTGAGAATGCTGTGGATTTCCCACCTAGCATACCATTACTTGTTATTTTCAACAAACGTCTTGTAGACGCAGATTCCCACCGTCAAAAGGCACAAAACAAGTGCATGTCTCAGATAACCTTGGGCTCGTTTTTTCCAATTAAAGTTGCCTTTACTCTAGTGGAAAGATGCTGCCTGTTGGCACAACGCAAGACGCAGAGCGCGTAGACGTGTGCACACCTGCGCTCTATGCTACTTAGGATCTACAGAGAAAAATGATTGAAGTTAATTAGAAAAGTTTCACAGTATACCCTGAAGAGATGACAGAACAATGATGCAGTCACAATACAATGCTAACATAAAAACAAATATCCAAAACCTCTGGTAATGCATTCCAGCTCTTCCTGTGGGGGCGCGAAGAACGTTTTATTCTCCAAATTGGCTTGGGGTCTCCGATGAGCATCTGCTAACCTATGAAGGAGCAGCTGGAGGCCAAAGCGAAAAGCTTTATCTGTAATGGCAGCATCCTGACAGCCACTCTGTCTCTCCACCTCCAGAGAGGACCGGCACTGCAGTGCAGACAAGAAGCTTGCTTTGAAGCCCACCTCAGACAGGCTTCTTGCAGTATGACCCCTGCAAGATAATTATCTGTGCTACAAGGTCCAAATGGTCACATGGCAAAATTAAAAAGCAGGGTCCTGCAAATAGTGCTTTCACCGTTTCTTCTAAGTAGAAATCCACCCCAACTGTTGGTGTGGAAACGAGAAGTGTTTGAAAAACGGAGGGCGATGTCAAAGAGCGTGGCTCTTCTTGTCAGATCTAAGAGCTTTAGTGCATAAGGTAAAGCAAGCAAAGTTGAGATTGGCTTCAAAAAAAAAAAGAAAGAAGCTGAGCTGACTGTGGTCTACTCAAAACCAAAATGACAGAGTTGAGGAACGGGTTCTCTAGTCATTACTGCAGCAGTGTCAGGGCACTTCATTTCAATACGGAGCGTCAAGAAGACAACCACAAAAGAGCCTTGCGCAGGAAGGATGGATCAGGCTGTTTGCGAAAGAGTGTTAGGGATTGAGTCGTACCTTCAAAACCTGGACCTGTCCTTCTGTGGTGATGTCTCTCAGAAGTTCACAGAAAGATCTGCAGAGAGCTTCAGCATAGTTCTAGAGAGAGAGAGACGAGTGTAAAAACAGGGCACAATCATTTCTGTTATGAAGTACATCATGTACTGTATTCTTATTATATTGGATAAAATATTGACATATGTGGTTGAACACATTTTAAATGATTTTCCTGCTTTAGTTTGAGAGACTGTTGCCCTTTTTTCCATCAACTTCTATTCATTTTAAAAAATATTTTATGAGAAATATTTCAAATGTTTTAGAAATATCCCACTTAATCAGCTGAGTTAATTTAAATAACAACAGGCGGTTTATTAGACAAATAACATCATTTCTTCAGAAAGCAACACCATTTTTGACGGGAAAATGACAACCTAAACATCATTATGTATTAGCAATGGATTTAATTAATTCTAAGTTGTTCTGTGGTGTTAGTCTGGTTTTAATTTAAATAATGGTTTGTTAAAACATTTCATTTCGTTAGTTGTTATAAAATGAAAGAAACAGGTGCAGTCAATTTTTCCAACCAAAAGATGGTAATAAAAAAATCTAAATGAACTAAATTAACATGTTACCATTCTCATTTAAGCTAACTTTAGCTTTTTATTAACATCATGTTACACATCCTGTTCGTTTACTCATTGTCGTGTACATAACTTACTTAGAATTTATAAATTGCCTAAGTTTGAAAGTCGTTTAGTAATGTATTCTTATTTTTTTCGTTACAGAGCTAAAATGATCCTCCAAACAGGAATGATCCTGTAGAAGTCACTGATTATACGCAATAATTAAAACTGAAACATCACACACACACACACACACACACACACACACACAGTAGTCCGTTAAGATTTATTCCTTTTGAGAAAGTGCAAATAAGGTTACGTTCACACAGTCATTCCAATCTTCTTTGAATTTCCTCTTATTTGAAGTCGTTTTTACTCCTACCTGTAAGAAATCTGTAGCAGAGAGATAAATGTAGGCATTGATGATCTGAAAGCAAGTGCGCACATTCTCCGAGCTCAGTTCTGAAATAGAGAAACAAAATAAGAATGAAACCAGGGTGAAGCAATATCACAAGAGTAATATCTCAGAGAAAAATAACAGTTGGGAGAGAACATGAACACCAGCAGTGAGGGAGACAGAAGCGGTATGTGGAAAGACAGACATTTCATAAAACAAAACAGCAGTCTGGAGCACAGACAACTTTAAAACACTGCTACTCTGACTCATCGATAACTCGCACTCCTTTATGGAAGACAAGATAATAACTGCAGTGGCAAACATTACCTTCACTTATTACATGGCTCTGTGAAATACTTGATTCTGATTGGTCACTGGTCAGGGAATTACCAAGACACTTGCACAAATACTGTAGATAAAGTAACTTCGTACAGAATAGCCTTCCCCAATTTGCAGACAGCTTTTTTACAGAAAGAAGAGCCAGTGTTGTTCCACTCAATGTTAATGGCTTAAAAAAGCTCATGAGTGGTTGAAAAATGTCTCCCAGTTCATCTGAGCTTAATGCGAGACCAAATATTCACTATTTATGGTTCAAATCTGGACTCAGATCAAAACATGTTCTCAAGCCACTTCTGGGTTGTCTTTGCAATTTGGACAAGAGCATTGTCTTGTTGAAAAATAACATCTGATCATTCCTCTTCAGATAACAACTTTTCATTTGTGGGAAGCAAGCCATTCTGCAATATTCTCTTGTTCTTCAAAGCATTAAATGACTTTTCACAGTGAAGTAGCTCACCGATACACAATGACACAGTCTCTTCCTCCATGCTTCACTTTTAATAGAGATACATTTATTTATATATTTCTCACCAGATTTTCAAAGACACCGCTCTGGAGCATCACCATGCAACTCGTGTTTATTCAACTCTGCTGAACCACGCTGAATAAAACTTCCAATATTCTGCCAAAAACATTCTGTCTGTGATGTTTTTCTGAGATAGCAGACATTTTGTTAATTTCCTGACCAATAGTTTGTAGTTAAGAAAATTAAATGCTTTGTGTTTAGCCATTGTTTTTTGTCTAGGAGTATGTATGTATATATTTGTGAGTTTGTGTATATATTAAAATAATTTTAAAAAGTTTAACAGTTAATGCTTGTGCAACATATTGCTAGATGCATTTATTGAACTCGTCTACTGTACATTTGACAGTATTTTGTTTTAAATAATTATCAAATAGTTAATTTTGATTAGCCCTTGTTCAAATTTCTCTATTTTCCCTTTGGGGTGCTAGTGAAGTGCATAAATTAAGGTTACAGTACACTAAGCTTTAAGTAGAGAGATAATCATACAGCAATTACAGTAATAATTATATCAATACACATTGGCACAACAATGAACAAGAAGGAAGCCACTCATCTACTGCTTATCTTGCTATGCATTGCTACAGTTGCGATGGAATCCAAAAATCACCTTGCCACAGTTTTTTTTCAATTAGATGAAGCTGATCTTATTGAGCTTGACTTGTGGCCTTTATCCTGTTAAATATGACTTTCATTTATTTTCAGTTGGTTACTGTGAAAATCAGGACACTGCGAAGGCCAACTGTCCCGGCTTCCCTTTGCAGACGACCTTGCACAAAGCCAAGGTCGACCTCAGCTGAAAAAATGGTGCAAAATGTCTCAAAGGCTGAATAGGATTTGGGGTGAATTCCAAGGGCTTTAGGATGGGCTGACCCTTATATTGTTAACAGTAATGAGAGATGGCAGAATCACTGCTTCAATTGTGCCTGGAACCGTAGCGTGTTTTGTACTTTTCTGAGGTCAAGAGGGTCTCCATTCTGCACAACCTCTCGGTGACACACACAGCACTACTGCCATCCTCATCTGATGATCTGAAGATAAAATTGCTTTTCTGAGCTGGTTAAGTTCAAACGCAACATCACAAGCCCCTTCATCTGTAGGATGGACAGAAAAACACACAAATCGCCAGTGAAAATCCAGTGGCTATTTTAAAGGAATCCATCCATTCACTTGTGGACAGACATATACACACACACACACACACACATACATACATACATACATACATACATACATACATGTATGTACGTATACACACACACACACACACACACACACACACACACACACACACACACACACACACACACACACACACACACACACACACAGGATATTACACCATGTCATTATTTATTTAACAAAAACTAGGCCAAAATGAAAAAGCCATGGATGACAAACTAAGTACACAGGGTAAGTAGTAGTCAGACAATGCTGATCAAACGCCTTTGATTAATTGATCATCAGCAAGCATGATCACCTCTATAAAAGCAGAAGTTTTGGCAGTTTGCTGGTCTAGAGCATTCAGGTGTGTGTTAACACAATGCCAAGGAGGAAAGACATCAGCGATGATCTAAGAAAAGCCATTGTTTCGGTCCATCAATCTGGAAAGGGTTAAAATGCCATTTTCAAACAATTTGAAGTCCATCATTCTACAGTGAGAAAGATTATTCACAAGTAGAAAACATTCAAGACAGTTGCCAATCTTCCCAGGAGTGGACATCTCAGCAAATTCACCCCAAGGTCAGACTGTGCACTGTTCAGAGAAGTCGCAAAACACCCAACAACTACTTCTCAGACTCTACAGGCCTCAGTTAACATTTTAAAATTCATGGTAGTACAATTAGAAAAACTGAACAAGTGTGTCTTGTTTGCAAGGGTTGCAAGGAGAAAGCCTATTCTCTCTAAAAAGAACATGGCAGCATGGCTTAGGTTTGCAAAGTTGCATCTGAACGAACCACAAGACTTCTGGAACAATGTTCAGACCAAATTTCAGACAGATGAGACCAAAGTGGAGATGTTTGGCTATAATGCACAGCGCCACGTTTGGCGAAAACCAAACACAGCCTATCAGCCCAAACACCTTATACCAAGTGTCCATCACGCTGAAAGAAGGTTGATGATTTTTGGCTTGTTTTGCAGCCACACAACCTGGGAACCTTGCAGTCATTGAATGACCATGAACACCTCTCTATACCAAAGTATTTTAGAGTCAAATGTGAGGCCATCTGTCCGACAGCTAAAGCTTTGCTGATATTAGGTCAAGCAACAGGAAAATGATCCCAAGCACACCAACAAATCTACAACAGAACAGCTGAATTGTTGCAATGGCCCAGTCAAAGTCCAGACCTCAACCCTATTGAAATGCTGTGGCGGGACCTTAAGAGAGCTGTGCATAAACAAAAGCCTGCAAACCTCAATGAACTGAAGCAGCGTTGTAAAGAAGAGACGGACAAAATTCCTCCACAACGATGAAAGAGACTGATAAAGTCATACTGAAAACATTTCTTTCAACTTATAAAAGCTGCTCTACAAGCAATTGAATCATAGGGTGTACTTAGTTTGTCACCCATGGCTTTCACATTTTTGTTTTATTTTTGTTAAAATAAAAAATTATACTGTGTAATATGTCATTTTTTTTGTTCATCTGAGGTTGTATTTACCTCATTTTAAGAATTGTTAACAACCAGATAACTTTTATGTTCTGATACGTAAAACCATAAAATTCTAAAGGGTGTCCTTTCTTTTTCACATGACCGTATGTATATGTATATATATACACACACACGCAAGCATATATACCCTGACACTGATCAGATAAAGCAGCTGGTTTCTCAGAAATGGGATTTGTTCAACTGTGTTGAGTGGTCCATTTCCTGTACAAGAGCACTTTACGCTTCCTCTTCATACCGCACTATCATGGGAACGCAGTCCGCAGACTGCTTGGATTTCAAATCATTTTAATAAAATTAAAATCATTCCCATTTTACAATAAATAAATGAAATAGTTCCTGAAGCTCCCCCGCTTTCCCTCGCCGTGATTCGCAGACATCTAACAATGATGAGGTACGAAACAATTTAATTTATACCATCTCGTGCAGTTCATGAATATTGATGTCATCAGAGGAGCGGCAGCTCTGCTCAGCCTCTAGAGCACCGTAACAAGTGTGTCATGAGCACTGTTATTACACAGATACACAATGAGCTGAACAACTGAAAATAAGATGGAGGGAAAAAAGAACTTGAATCTGAATCAGGGAACATACTTACAATCCTGCTATTTCACAATTAGTCAGCAGTGATTTTTTAGACTTTGGGTAAACAAATCTGATTTAATATATGAACCGGCACAATGAATATTCTGTAAGTGGAGGTCTGATGCTGTGATTTCCGTCAAAGTGACGTCAATAGACCTTATTCAGAGCAACACCATGACAGGTATGAAAGCGAGGTTGTGAGGGATAGATTTACCGTGTTTTCAATGGCATCCGCTGTAAAAAGCTATATAAAGCTCCTAGATCACTTGTTATTTTCCACAGCTCATATTGACTGGAGTTTTTTTTTTCTACTGAAATTTCTCAGAAAGATATTTTTGCAGTGTTTCATCAGCAGAACAATCCAAAAACACATTAAATAAAAGTACAACCCACTGAGAGATGTCCATCCCTCACAGCCACACTTTCATTCTTGTTTAACATCAAAAAAGTATTTAAAAAAATAAAAAGTAAATAAAATTGTATTTTTTTGTGTGAAAGCAATTTCTATCATTTCAAATTATAGTGTGTTTAATAGAATTCTGTTAATGAAAATGACAGTTGTGGGACAATCAACGCTTATGATATATATATATATATCTCATTGCCACTCAATAAATATTGAAATGTTTTTTTTTTTTTAGATGTAATAACTTAAGAATATAAATCACCCAAAGGCATAAATGTGCTGTAAATTGAAAAAACAAAAAACACCCCCATATAAATCAAAATAGCACCATTATTGGCAAAAACAACAATAACATCTCTGCCCACTACCATTACCATAGTTTTTGTAAAGACTTGCTTTGGTTTTCTTTATGCTAAACTCTGAAGTGTTAAATTTATTCCTAATGCCATAGCAGGAGTATTTACACCACTAATTAATTTCTGCTGTCGCAAATTGAGAAGTTAATTACATTCCTGAAAACCTTATTAAGCTAAGTGTCAACATTTCTGAAGGCCACATGGAGTTAGAGCTCATAATGGAAAAATGCTGATCCCATGTCATTTTGCAGGTCTGGTTGCACAGATTAAATCAGCCAAACCAAACACCACTCAGAGAATATTATACATTACAATTAATATCAGATATGCATTGTTAACGGTCTTGCCATTCATCATCTCTTTCAAAGCTTGTTTTTGAGATCGAAAAGCTGGCAATGTCTGACAGCAAAGTGTGACGTCAATTTAAGCGTGACAATGCAACTCATACTGTATAAATCAAAATGAAACCACTTACAAGCAAACACAATCGTAATGTCTGCATTCATTGCCATCACATTACATCACTTATTGTAAAGATGCCATGGAGGACTATGGGGTTAGATTTCAGTCAGAATTCTGCGCGCGCACGATCACATTTTGAGCGTGCAAAATGGCATTTCGCACGCGCGTGAACTGAGTTTTGCGGAGAAATGTTCGTCTCGCAGATAAGAAAATATTGCGAGCGAACGAAAATCAATTTTGCATTTAAAATAAGTATTTGGATGTGCGCGGACGTTCTCTTTCGCGTGTGCAAAGTTTCACTTTCTTGCTCCTTTCATACCAGCCGTGAGCGCTCTCTAAGCGCAGACAGCTCGCTTGCTCAACACAACCCAGCGTTACAATATGCCATAATTCCAGCCAATCAGAGATAAGACTGCTAAATTCTGATTGGCTGGCTTGAAAACCAATCACAAGACTCCCTGCATTACCGACTGCGGAAGAGAACTAGTGCAGTTGAGTTTATTATTTATGAAAAATATTCAAAAACTTCACTGTAATTCACTGTATTGTTGGCAATTTCAGTTCACACATCACCGCTGTCCTGATGGTTATACTACAAGACTTATTTTGTATAAATATTGTTTTGCGTATTTTTTATGATTATTATTTATGAAAAATATTTAAAAAAACGTCAATGTAATTCGCTGTATTGTTGGCAAATTCAGTTGACACATCACTGATGTCCTGATGGTTATACTACAACACTTATTTTGGGAAAAATATATATTTTAAATTATATATACAATTGTAAATGTATAATTATTATGATTTTTATGAAAAATATTCAATAACATAACTGTAATTCACTGTATTGTTGCCAAATTCAGTTCACACATCACTGCTGTCCTGATAGTTATACTACAAGACTTATTTTGGGGAAAATATATTTTAAGTTGTATATACAATTGTACATTTATGATTTTTATGAAAAATATTCTAATTTACTGTATTGTTGCCAAATTCAGTTCACATATCACTGCTGTCCTGATGGTTATACTACAACACTTATAGGCAAAATATATATTCTAAATTGTATATACAATTGTAAATGTAGAATTATTATGATTTTTATGAAACATATTCAATAACTTCACTGTAATTCGCTGTATTGTTGCCAAATTCAGTTCACACATCGCTGCTGTCCTGATGGTTATACAACACTTATTTTAGGGAAAATATATATTTTAATTTGTATACACAATTGTAAATGTATAATTATGATTTTTATGAAAAATATTCAATAACATAACTGTAATTCACTGTATTGTTGCCAAATTAAGTTCACACATCACTGATGTCCAAAGTTATTGAATATTTTCATAAAAATCATTTAAAAAAATCATAAATTTACAATTGTATTTACAACTTAATTTTTTTTTTTTTTTCAAAATAAGTGTTGTAGTATAACCATCAGGACATCAGTGATGTGTGAACTGAATTTGGCAACAATACAGTGAATTACAGTAAAGTTATTGAATATTTTTCATAAAAATCATAAAAATTATACATTTAGAGTACAATTATATACAATTTAAAATATATATTTTATCAAAATAAGTGTTATTGTATAACCTTCAGGACAGCAGTGATGTGTGAACTGAATTTGCCATTGAATTACAGTGAAGTTTTTGAATATTTTTCATAAATAATAATCGTAAAAAATACGCAAAACGATATTTATACAAAATAAGTCTTGTAGTATAACCATCAGGACAGCAGTGATGTGTGAACTGAATTTGCCAACAATACATTGAATTACACTGAAGTTTTTGAATATTTTTCATAAATAATAAACTCAACTGCACTAGTTCTCTTCCGCAGTCGGTAATGCAGGGAGTCTTGTGATTGGTTTTCAAGCCAGCCAATCAGAATTTAGCAGTCTTATCTCTGATTGGCTGGAATTATGGCATATTGTAACGCTGGGTTGTGTTGAGCAAGCGAGCTGTCTGCGCTTAGAGAGCGCTCACGGCTGGTATGAAAGGAGCAAGAAAGTGAAACTTTGCACACGCGAAAGAGAACGTCCGCGCACATCCAAATACTTATTTTAAATGCAAAATTGATTTTCGTTCGCTCGCAATATTTTCTTATCTGCGAGACGAACATTTCTCCGCAAAACTCAGTTCACGCGCGTGCGAAATGCCCTTTTGCGCGCTCAAAATGTGATCTTGCGCGCGCAGAATTGTGACCGAAATCTCACCCCATAGAGGACCACCAAAGCTAAATCTGAGTATTATAGATGTTTTTTTCTGGGAAAGAACAAAGTGCTAAGATTCTCTGAAATCTATTATTGATGCCACAGGGAACTGTAAAATGAACATTTGTGGAATTCAAATATAAAAATTAGCTGGGAATTCTTGGACTAATGCAGTCAGACAGAATTATAAGCTAATCTTGCTCTGACTAAACCGGGCTCCCTCTGAGAATATAATGACCACTCCATTAAGGCATGATTAAACATGCTGCTATTCAAATCTATTTCAACTTTTTTTTTTTTTTTCAGTTTTATATAGGCTTTATAAGAAACCTGAATGGCAATTAAATGGCTTTTACCATTTAACTATGAACTTCTTTCTTTTTAAGTACTTAAATCTTAAGGAAAATGCATTACTGGTTAAATGACTGAATTACTGAAAAAAAAGTTCAAATCTATGTTCACTTGATTGAACATAGATTACAAATGACAAAAAGAGCAGGTAATTATCAGACATGAGCCAACAATATTAGCAGCACTGCAACAGAAACAAGTACAATTACATATTTTAAACCTGACTAGTTCGCCTGAACAACTAGCTGACTTGCGTGCTCACCTGACCCCAAATCATTTCTTAGGATGCGGACAGACACATACAAAATGGCTGGCAAGAGAACAATGGATTAAAATAGAATGTTTTTAAAACTACTAACTTAACTTAACACAATGGGCCCTATCTTGCACCCAGCACAATTGACTTTGTACACCGACGCATGTATCATTCCTATTTTGCACCCGCGCACAACGGACTTTTCCCTCCACAGAAGCACGTCGGTTAACTAAGAAATACACTTGCGCTCCTAGGGGCGGTTCAGCACAAAGAGAAGGCGTGTTCCGGCGCAAACGTTCCCTGATGCTATTTTACAGGTTTAGAAAACAATTCCGCCACTGACCGAAAAAAACTAGTTTAAAGTCAGTGGCGCGTTGCGCATGTTATATGCTATTTTAAGGGCGCATGCTTGGCCATAATCAATGTAGGCCTACCATGTGCACAACGCGCATACACTTTAATTCTCTCATCTACACAGAAGCAGCAGTTTTCATTTTTGCAAATCATACATTATTACGATAGATAGATAGATTATAATTATTATAATTATAAAAGCATACATCTAGCTTACACATTTACCCAAATTATCATACGCCTGTTTAACCTGTTTAATTTGGGTGTGTTTCTCCATCCCCAAAGCCACTTCTCTGTGTTTTATGGCCCTGATGAGAACATCGTCCTCCTTGGCTGTGAACCGCTGCCGGCGCGCGCCTGGCAAACCCGCCATTAGGAATCCGCTTTAGAACAAGCGCGTCTGCTCTTAAAGCGAATGTGAGATGACGCTCTGATTGGTTTATTTCAAGTTACGCCCAAACCACACCTATGAATAATGAAGCTACTTCAGACCAACCCATTTTAGATTTGCGTCGGGCGCAAGAGTCATTTATCCCGCCGGTATATTAGCAACAGCGCCCAAGACCCGCCCACAAGGTTACTTGCGTTTCACGCTTGATACTTGCGTTTCAGATTGTTAAAATAGGGCCCGATGTCTTAAATGCAAACTCATGGTGTGAGACACTTAAAAAAACATTAGTGAATGCAACGATAATCAATCCGTACTGCAATGCCAAAAAGGTGAGTGCCTTTATTTAATATAGTGCTTAAATTTGCAAGAATTATTTATTACTATTTAATAATAGCTGAAAAAGTAGTAGTGGAATTTTCATGAAAAATGAACAAAAAAAAACTGAATAGTGCTTACTATTAAGCTATTTGACTGTTTAAATGCTTAAGGACAATGAGGGACAGATACAAGGTCTTCCTTGTGCACCGAAGTGAAACAAATCTCAATTTCATCCCTCGTGCCAGCTAACATGCTTTTAATATTCAGACATTGTTCCTTGCTTCATTAAGACATTAAGAGCTGAGGTCTTCAGAATTGTTGAGTTCTCAAGAGTGCAGGCGGCCAAGGGCCAAAGGCATGAAGGCAAAAAAATAAAAAACCTGTCAGCTGAACAGATGTGTGCAGGGCACTGATAATGCATTTAGATGTGAAAATGAAACAAAATAAACACAACTCAATAAATTTCACATGGCTGCCATTCTTTCCCACTGACATTAAATCAAGAAAAGCGATATAACCTCTCGAAGAACCAACCCAAGCCTCAGTGGATTTTTGTCATTAAATTATTTCGAAAAAGGTCACATCTAAGCTATAGCTTGAGGCAACGAACCAAATGTTATACATTAAGAGTGAACATATTAGCTTAACAATTCTAAATATCAATGAAATCAATGTACATACATAAGAAAATCCGTGTCAGGTTTTAAGACTGGTCTGGTCAACATGAAGCCACACTTATAAAAGAAACTCAAACAAGCTAACAGGGAGAAATTTGCCATCACTGTTACCAGACCAGAAGCTTTACATATGCATTCGGTGGCTTTCACAGAGGTGATGATAATGCTACATTAATTTAACTGAAGTAGAAAATTAGATGTACCCTGTGAAGAGCTCCACCTGTGTGCGAAAATTTTCTTTTGTAGAGAAAATTATGTAAATTGCATTTCAATATGTATGGTGTGACGCTCTCAATTGTTTCCTTGCCAGCGCTTTTAAGCACATAGTGTTGAAACCACAAATACTTTTTCATGCTTTTCATGACAAGCTAAAGGGCATAATGTTAGGCAGTTTGTGTTTTGTTTTATTTAGTTTTTTAAACTCGTCTCTGCATATTATAAGTGCATGTTCAACTGATAGGAAGCACAGTAATCTTTTCATTCAGAGATGAAATCTTTGATAATAAAAAAAATATATATTTCTCCCAGTACGACATCAAATTGATCCAGATTTTCTGTTATGATGATTATAGACTGTCCTCCCAGTATAATCTATTGTTGTGAATAGACATACAGGACGCACAAGACGAAAGACATCACAGATTTCTCAGAATACAGATATTTTAATATATATATAATATATATAATAATATATATAATATATTTTTATATATACGCACATATACATACACTACCGTTCAAAAATTTGGGATCGGTAAAATTTTTTATGTTTTTAAAATAAGTCTCTTATGCTCACCAAGGCTGCATTTATTGAATAATAATAATTAATAATAAAAAAAACTGTAATATTGTGAAATATTAATACAATTTAAAGTAACTGTTTACTATTTGAACAGATTTTAAAATGTAATTTATTTCAGTGATCAAAGCTGAATTTTTAGCATCATTACTCCAGTCTTCAGTCTCACATGATCCTTCAGAAATCATTCCAATATACTGATTTGCTGCTCAAGAAACAATTCTTATTATCATAAATGTTGAAAACAGTTAACAAAAAAAATTGTAGGATTATTTGATGAATATAAAGTTAAAAAGAACAGCATTTATCTGAAATGGAAAGCTTTTGTAACACTATAACACTACTGTTCAAAAGTAAGAAAGAAGAAGAAAGGATGCATTAAATTGATCAAGTGACAGAATCTTTTGTAACATTAAAAGTGTCTACTATTTCAAATAAATGCTGTTATTTTGAACTTTCTTTTCATCAAAGAATGAAAAGACAGACAAAGAATGTAGACAGATGGATGGAAGGACAAATAGATGGGTAGAGCAATGGTTGGATGGACAGATATAGACATACAGAAAAATATACAGACAGACAGAAAAGAGATACAGATACACAGACAGACAGACAGACAGAAAAAGTGATGAATGATGGATGGATAAATGGACAAACTAATACATAGAATGACAGACAGATACATAAAGATAAACAGACATACAAACTGATGCATCATAAAAACGCTTGTATCCCACAGCTATTAATAACCGTTTCTCCTGAGGTTTAAAAAACGGAATTGCATTTTGTTTTCACGTAACCAGTGGTAGTCCTACAGATTCCGACATTGTACACAGCCCCTTGTTTATATTTATTCGAGTGGCGCTTCTGAAAGTTTAGTCCTTAAAGAAAATACGCTTTATTTATTTTTGCCTCTAAGGGATTGTTATGAAATGTAGATGCCGCTCCATTAATAGCATCTCTCACGGGCATACTTCTGATCTTTGCTGAAGGCTTGTGGCTACGACTCTTTGACACAGCCAGTAAATACTAATAACAGCCAGAGCATCTAGGCACTTCTTTTTTTTTTATGTCAGGAGATTCACCAAAGAGATAGTCAAAGAGGCAGATAGAGCATCCCTTGATCAGATGAAATCCAGACAAACAGCATATCTACAACCTGAAAAGCATTTCTCAGCATATCAGGAACAGCGGGCCTCATTACTTGTCCTGGAAGAAAAACACACACACAAGGGTACGCTCAGCAGTTTCAAGTGAGACAGACTAAAACTCTGGCAGACGAGAAATATTCTTCCACTGAAAAAAGTCAGTCAAAGGGTCGTTGAAACATCTATGAGGTGAAGTCACAATTCTATGGATTTTTGCTGCTGGGGTCAACAAAAAAAAAAAAAAAAGACAATACAGTGAGCGTTTCTACTGCAGGGTCTGATAAAACTGGGAGGGAAGACAATTCCAGCGCTGTCAAGATCATCAACCGCTGCCATCAGTAACAGTGAAATAACTCACCATAGACACCACTTTCCTGCCACTGTGAACTGCTATAAGTAAAGCAAACTGGCTTAGGCATCAGCCCGAATGGGTTTGAAATGGATTGGAAGTTTTGTTCGGTTATTAAATCCACTGCAAACCATCTCTGGCATTTAAAAGGAAAATCTTATGGCCCTAAGTTTACTTATTATGGGATTTCTTTTGTGTATGTGTGAGAATAAGTAGGAGGATTTACACTGCTAATAAAGCTCTGCTGGCACAAACAGAGAAGTTCATTACATTTCTGAAAATCTTATTAAACCCAGTGTCAACATTTCCATTACAGGCTCCAACCCCCAAGCGGGTTAACGGAAAAGTCACTTCAGTTCACAGGTCTGATGGCGCAGAGTAACTGTGTAAAGCACCAACCCAATAAACTGAATAGTGCCATTCAGAGAACATTATTCATTTTTCAAAAAAATCAATCCCTGATTGTACTGTCCTGAGTAGAAGCTAACTAAGTCCCAACTCTACTTCCTTAACTAAATTGTTGTATCTTAACAACATGAAATGGGGACTTTCAAAGAACTTTTGCATTCTGTAAAACAGCTTGCATCGCGTCCAGTTCAGGTCTTTTGTATGTGCTTTGTTAAGCCGTTGAGCATATATTGAGCAAAGATGATCAACACAAAATAAGTGTCATTTAAAAGCTTAGAGTCTGAAGTTTACAATGCGTATAGCCAATTTGATTAACTCTGTCACATAGCATATGTTTATGCTATCACCATAAAATTTTATCCAGATGCAGTTCACATGTAGGGGAACTTCACCAAAAAAAAAAGAAAAAAAGAAAGAAAATTTGTCCTCCTACCTCCTAGTTACTACATGACAAATAAAATAGATTTGTAAAGTTTCCCTTGAGCACAGTTGTATTTGTCTTTTAACAGCAGTTACTCAGCATGAGAATGTCCAAATCTAAGAATTTTTTTTCAAACAATACCTACCATTTGACTCTCCATGCTACAGTTTTGGAGTTATGAGTCTTTACTTTTGTGTATGTCACTCTAAAAATGCCTTCAGGGCTTAAAGGGCTAAAGCTATTTCACTGTAACAGGAAGCAAATGGCAGCGCCACGGTAAATCAGCTCCACCTCACGAACACGCTCCAGAATCAGAGAAGGACAGTAGTGTAGTCAGCAGGAGGGCTGTAGCAGGAGCCTCTCATCCCAGACCTCAGCAGGTGAGGAGCTGCGAGCAGTGAGAGATGAGGGAAGTGAGCTGTTTGGCACACAGCGAGAGCTCTCCTCCCCTGTCGAACAGCGCTAAGAACACAGATGAGATTTCATCATCCAGGCAGATAAGCTGGCCTGAACGGTGCACTGCGAACGCAAGAGCGCTGGCTGCAGGCGACAACCTGAAACTTTTTCATTTTTCACATTCTGTCAAACGGAGCTACGTTTTCTACCTCTCTTGTCCCACTTTGCATTTGTAAAAGCCATACTGCTATGAATACCAGATTTCAGAGAAAAAAAACATTCAGTCACTGAGATTAAACTAGGGTTGTCACAATACCAAAATGTAGTCATTATCAATACCAGCGAAATTCATGATTCTAAACACCAGTTCTGAACACCTCTGAAATTTTTTTTTTTTTTTTTTTTGACCAATAACTCTGTAGAAAGAATAAAGCCTTGTCTCTTGTCTCGACAAAAAAGCTGTTCTTGAAAACAACAAAAGGTCTACTGGCAATGGTCAACTAGCATGTGCGTTCTGTGCCTGCGTGTAAGGAAATGACTGTCTATATCGGCAGGTATCAAGCCTATTTTCACCATTCAAAAGGGGAAACCGAAACTAGGACTGCAGATATAAACCGTAAAGAAAGCAGTGCTTGCTTAACATTCTGAAAATCAATCATGCTGATCACTTTCTTCATTCCAGTCGGCTGGCGTTATTATGAATATATTCGTGCATTTGAATGCTAAGGTAAGATGATGTAAAATTTGAATAGCCTTCAGTTTGTACAGTCTTGACATCTTCGCTTTTATTCTCGTGCACGGACTCGTTCGAGAAGCTGAAAAGCCAATCAGAGTTCTCTCTAACTGAAGGCACTGATGTGCATTCAACATGCTGAATTGGCCCCCCAAAAAAGCATCTGACTAGAGCCAACGATGTGGAATACACCGAAAAAAACTAAGCCGACCGATGCTCAAAAACGGCCAACTGTCGGCTTGGTGTGTCCTGGGCTTAATATTGATAGGCTATATTTTTTCTATTTTAGTATCAAGATTGTACCAGTACTTTCAAAATCTCTAGATGATACAGACTAATTTCCGGTCAGAGGCCATCCTCATTCCATTCCATGCAGAGAATTATTTTTTTTTCTCAACTATCTCCCCGAAGAATGGATGAAAGAGACTGAGTCTTAACAGGCCCTTGTGCTAATATTACCATCAGCACCTGAAAGAGACGAGGATAGGAGAAATGAGCATGCAAATGGAAAAATCACTTCAATCAGCTGCCTCTCTTTGCATTTCAATGGACCGGCAGATGCTTTAATATAACGCTTTCTCTTATTCTCTCTCTCGTACTGACCTCGATCATCCCTCGACTCCGACGGCTACGCATCTTTCCAACCATTTAAGGTTATGAGAGGTGTTGGCCTTACGCTTGAACGGTCCCTATCCAGCGAAACACTTCTGTGTGACATTTCCCAGAGGCTAGGAGGCGGTGATGCAAGCATATTTAAGCCCCAATCAAACCGTTAATTACCTAATTCTAATACAACTCCAGGGAAGCAAAACCAGCAATTTTTGTGTCGCCTCAGTCGGTCTGAAAATCATCGTATTCACGTCTGAGAAACAGTCCTATTACAACCAAAATAACATTTAAGTGAATTAAAGATAAAAGTGAAAGAGACAACCCACTAAAGGGATCTAACTGAGCAGAATAAAGAGCTCAACCACTATCAACTAGAATATGAAATTGGCCTCTGCTCACCCACATGAATAAAAGAACTACATAAGTAAGCTGCTGATTGACAACCAATCTGACTTGGAATTTTTAAAACCCATTAGACTACAGGATTGAGGTCAACCTAGTTAATATTCTGGCAACAATTATTGAGAAAATTGAAGAGGATGAATTAAGTTCTGCTCTGGAAACTGCATTTCAGGGCCATTCGACAGTAAAAATGGCTTTTAGGTTGATCCTAGGGGTTAAACGGATCGTTGTTGATCCGTACGGACCAGGCCCCGCGGTTCGGCACACATGTGATTCGCGGATCAAAGTTTAACCGCAATAGAGGATTTTAAGACCATTCCAGCACTAGAATGGACGGTTTCTGACGCACAGCCGCACACACAGAGAGAGGCGCGTTTCAGATAGCGTGCAAACTCCGAACTGATTCCTCTTTCGTTTCCCCATGCACTTGGATGCACATTCACACAAATTTTGTCAAAATCTCGGCAAGTATTCTCATAAACACAATCGGTTATGTCTTAAGAGAACAAGTTGAGAAAGAAATCGGATGTGTATCATTGTACTGGATCTGTGCGTGCATGTTGTCTTAAAGTGACAGCAACTTATATATATCTGATGTTGTCTGTCATGTTAATCAAACAACAAAACACAGCTTTAACAAAAAATAATCTATATTAAATTTATACAGTGAAGATAGTTTTTACATTTAATTATTACATTTCTGAACCTGAAATTAATACTAGTTAGACCTTACATTATTTGTAAATTTGTTATGTTGTATTTATCTATGCTTGTAATTGGTGTACAGAATTTGTTCTTTTTACTGTCGGTTCACTTGCCTTTAATAATGTTTTAACTTTATTAGCTAGGCTAGTAGTTTTTTTCTGTGGTATCGGAGTAACAAATGGAAAGCAAAGTTATCCATTAGACAGTTAAATTGGCACCGGCTTTTAGCTAAATCTGTAATTTCAAAAAAAAGAAAAGAAACTGGACACTTAAGGAAAAACTAATTCAGAGGCATCTACTTACCAAGTAGGGAATACATATTCTGAAAGATCCTCAGAAGCTCAGGGGTGATGGCAGGGCTGTTTTCTAAAGTCACAAACCTGAATGAAGAAAAAGATCATGCCATTTAAACAGCCTTCATTTAAAATGCAACACCTTTTTTTCAGTCAAAGATGTTACTTGATCATCATGACATTAGTAATATAATAGTAATTTTACAATGAAAGAACTAAGCTTTTAGTGTCCATGGAAACACTTCATGGCACCACTTCATAAAAAGGGTGGCTTCAAGCTGAGCATCTTCCATCTTTAAACAAAACAGGTGATCTTTTATAAAAGCATTGCAGAAAATGAATGGATGCTGCTAAATTTGTTGAAGTGCTGCTATATTTAATCCAGAGGCTACAGAGGAGTCTTTGTGCAGGTTGGGTTATTGTACAGAGTGACTCTCTTTGTCTTGATCCGAGAGAGATAGAGTGACTCAGAGAAAATGATAAATGGACAGCGGGGAAGAACAACAAACCGAGAGAGAGAGAGAGAGAGAGAGAGAGAGAGAGAGAGAGAGAGAGAGAGAGAGAGAAGCCGAGAATCCTTGGGGGGGGGGGGGGGGGCACTCTTCAAAGAGATGAGCGAAGAGAATGAGAAGACTGACGGAACAGAGAGAAATTCACTCAGAAAGGAGAAAAAGATAAAAAGTGTATGAATTACAGCACTACTGAATAAATCCATAAATACAAAGGAGGGTTGAGCTTATTATCACAGACAATATCGATCGGAATGTAGGACGAATGTAAGCGGTTCAAAACCCGGAGCTGAAGATAAATTAATTTATGCGTAAGATTTCTCCTGACTCAGCGCTGTCTTGTCACTTGACAGCAAGTGTAATATGGGGCACTTGCATAAAAAAGTGCTGGCCCGGTTCCTCCGAGGCCCAACTCCAATGATTCATGCTATCATTCGCATCTGGACAGGCAATTTGTCACACAAATCCTTTAAGCATTACGTGTGTCAGTGGTTGACAGGAGTGAAAGAGCCACTAACTGGGATCCCGTTTAGATTGAGGGCAGTTAATACAAGTGCAATGCTTTAGCTGTATTCCTGAGGTTAGGAATATCTTGAACAAGGAAGAAATGTGACACTCACATCCTTAGTCATGAATTGGGTAAATCTCAACCCATATAAAAAAAACATGTGATATTTTACATGATAATGTTAATTTGTTAATACAGTTATACACAATTTGAAAATGAAAATCTGAAATAATCTAAATTTCAGAATTTGAATTGAGATAGCAAACAAAACACAGAAAGGCAAAATTACATTTTTGAAGAAAAATAAAACGAGTTTAAAAAGGCTTAAAAGTCTAGAAATGTATATTTCGTTACATACACTAGTGTTCAAAAGTTTGGTCGTGAGATTTTTTAATGCTTTTGAAAGATGCTCAAAAAGGCTACATTTATTTGATCAGAAAATACAGTATAAACAGAAATATTATAACAACTTAATGTTATTTATTCATGTGATGGCAAAGCTGACTTTTCAGCAGTCTTCAAGGTCAAATGATCCTTCAGAAATCATTTGCTGATTTGGTGCTTAAGAAACATTTCTTACTATTCTTATTATTCTTAAAGCCGTGTTGTGATAAAAATGAAGGATTTTTTGATGAATAGAAAGTTAAAAAGAACAGCATTGATTTGAAAGACTTTTTTTATAACAATGTAAAAGTCTTTGCAGCCACTTTCGATAAATTTAATGCATCCGTGCTTAATAATTATAGTATCACTATAGTATCAAAAAAACAAAATCACTGACCCTACACTTTTTAATATTTCATGAAATGTAATACATTTTGTGGAAGTAATGGAAGTACACTTTATTTCCCAGGCATTTCGATGTCGATGCCTCTAGTTGACTTTCTTCTACAACTGTGAGCAGCAAGCTAGCAGTTTGAAGAGAGCTGACAGAAAGCTGGAAATTTGTCCTATCCTTACGTTCACCATGGTGGCCAGCTGCACAGTTGAACTCACACAGCGCACAAAACAGCATAAGAGCCCGAGGAGAGTATGTGCCACATTATTCTGTGCTGCCCTCACCACTGGCATCGCTGAGCAGCGTGGAGTACTGAGGTGAAACAGCCACATGACTCATGTAGTTTTTGTTGAATTTTATGACAGATTTGAACTTTTTACGCACTATGTTGGGTGAAATGTGACGTCAAATTCATGTGGGGTCTTTAGGGCAATGAAAAAAAAACCACTTGAATCTGAAAAAAATAAAAAATAAATAATAATAAAATTCCTCATTTTGCATATTATAGAATTCAATCTCTCTGTAGAAGCACGAGATGAGATGAGATAAAACCACTCTTGAAGTGAATTGAGATCAGATCAGATATGGGATCCTGCTGATATATAGATAGACATATATAAAATAAAACTGTGACCGTATATGGAAATCAGAATATATAGAGAGTATAGGTAAATCATAGCCTGGTTAAAACCAGACCCTTCTCAGTTGAAACTGAGTGTAGGGTCTGGAGAAGCTATGTAGACAAATCATTTCCAAAGGGGCGTCACCAACCGACGTAGCTCAGCTTGATTGACAGATGATCTGACCAATCATACTTCGCCATCCGCCATTTTGTCCGACAAAGCAGTCAGGAGAGTAGTAACAGGATTTGAACTTGAAAAACGGAGTGTACTGACACCTTTCCGTGGTTAAAACAACATTCCTTCTTATGTTTGTTCATGTTTATTTGAGGCTATAAATTAACTAGTAGGAAGAGATGATTGGTTCACAAGAACAGCTTTAACTGATGCTCTACAGCAATCTGTCACGGCACATTAAAGAGCAACAAAACGGTATTTATTGTTAAAATTTCTTTTAAAAAATTACCAAATTTGAAAGCTGAGACTTTGTTTAATATGTTTAATATCAAACGTAACCGAAAAGTAGCCTGCTCTGTCCTGTCTGCCAGAGTGTTGTCAGTCTCCTCTGCTCCGCAATGTATTTTTCACTGCGTGAGAACTCCTTCAGCGTCGCTGTGCTGTCGTTATCATGTTAATCCCTCCCCAAACGTTTCTGATTGGTGCCGCGATTTCAGCGGCACAGTAATGAGTTTGAATGGGCTCTTCTCCAGACTATCCTGAAGAGAGAATTGAAATTCGCCAGAAGTAGTCTGGGTTTTCCCAGGCTAGGTAAATCAAGGACTTCAGAGAGACAAGTGAGAATATAAAAAACACTACCAGTCAAGTTTGGACAGTGGACACACTACTTGTTACCAAAGGTGTGTGCCTCCTTTTGTATTAATATATGGCAGCCCAATGCTGGAGAACAGTGCTCTAACACTCAAAGTTTGACTTTTCATTTTCTTATAACTCATCACCACTTTGTTGTAGAAACTGTCTTTTTCAATCTCCACTAAATCGATCATCCAATATTGTGTACTATATTGCTACCTGTTTGTTTACAACTTTATTTTAGCATTACTTTCTATTTGGAAGATATGAACAGACATGAGGCTGAATCTTGGTAATGCTTTCAACATCTGGTAAGAGTCAATGCCCTGAGGGTTTAAAGATGCCTGTGAAGTTTAGGCAATTGTACTAATTGTTCAATTTGTCAATAGCTTTTCTAATCATATGGCCTAAAGTCAAATCTCTAGAGATTCCTAAGGTCAAACGAAGTACAATGACCAGTCATATCCAAGGTCAACCACATTGCATGTTAGCCATTTTGAATTTTATTGTAAACTGATGTATCTATAAAGCTTTGGTGCATTAAAACAAAACTTAACAATATCAATGATAAGTACGATGCCCTGGGTGATAGAGCAGGGACAGCTCACTAGGCTATGTTCAGACTGCAGAGGCTTTTTTTTGTGCTCATTTGTGACACAGATCTGTTTACTTCATAACAGTGTGAACACTGGAATAGAATCTTATCTTTTCGATTCTGATTTGGGCCACTTCCATATGTAGTCCTAAATCAGATACAGGTGTGATGTTTTGCAATGCGACCTCAGTCTGAACAGTCACATCAGAATTCATGCAACTTTTACGCCACTCTAGATCAACATTCGTCACAATTCTGTGCTGATGGGAGTCACTCAAAAGACTTTACAAACCGGTAGATATTTGGTCACTCAGTGAATATGGAGAGAGGGCAGTGAAGTTATTCAGTGGAGGGACAGTGAGCAGTTATATTTAAATGTATTACAGTGACAGCTTGCTTAGCCAAACTTGGAAAACCTAAACAAGAAAACATTTGCACAAATTCACTGGCTTCCGGCCATGGCACATCACCTTATAAATGAAGTATATGCTGACTTAAATGACCTCTGTGTTTACTTCCGTATAATTCCGTGTTGCGTGCAGTCTTTGTTATTGTTCTTTTGCGCAAGTGGGTTAGTTCGGACCGTGACCTGCTCACACTCAAATCTGATTTTGGCTACATTTAAGTGTGCAGGAGTTCTTTGTTTTTTATTTTGGCTACATTTAAAAAAAAAATTGTTACAGCTCTGCAGACTCTCAACCAATGCCATGTTCAATAGAGTGGTGCAGGTATGACATCACTTTGAAGGCCAAAACGCAGAAGCGAGTTAGCATTTTAGTACTTACGGTTCCATCTTTCCGAAGTCAATGGGTTTTTTGAATGGGTTTTGGTTAAATGGCTGAATTAAGGTCTGTGGTGAACTCAAGCTCAAAACACTTTCACGTTTTATTCTTCGACATAAAATACATCAGTATTACCCCACTTGTGATTTTTTTAAGCTGTTACGTGTCTTGAAAAGGCGGTTGCTAGCAAGTGGCTAAATGGGACTACAGAGGCTGTCAAGGAGATTAAATGTCATCAAGGTGAAAAGATAAGCTCAGTCTGCTTTTACAGCATCATTATGCTTATAATTGTGCTCTTAAAAACTATTCTAATTCAAAAGTTCTGGAAAAATGTTTTAAGATAAAAACTGAAAGAGTTGATGGAAGCTTAGTGATGGTGACGTTGAATTCATGGGACAGTGGCGTAGTTCGTTTATAGCCTACCTTTAGCTTTTTACTTCTGGCTGAATTTCATTTAAGCTTCGAAATTCATAAAAGTTGTGTTCATCTGTGATAATTATCTTGATGGACAAAACGTGCAAGTATTATAAATTTTTTTTGATCACAGAGCTTGTTTTTAGCGATAAACCAAAAGCCTATGGGAAAATTCTATTGGGTTTTTGTCGAGGGAACCAGCGTGATGCTGACTGCCAGTTGGCCTATAAAAGTGACCTCATACCTGTACCACTCAATTCACTAAGGAAGCTTTGTAAAGGCTACTGAATGTATATTGACACTTGTCTACTGCTTTTCTTTCACTATAGAGTCCAAAAAAATTAAAACAGTTTTAAAAAGACATTCATATGTAGGTATAGGCACAATTCATATTTGTCTTCAAAACCATTTCAACCATTAAAGCATAAACCTCTAAGCCAGTCAGGGGTGTCCAGACTTTTGACTGAAAGTGTACAAAAGGCATAATGACCTAGAAATGGAGTTGAAACTTTTATTCATAGTTCAAACCTTTGGCACAGATACATTTTTGGAGACTTACCAGAGCTCCAGACCATCTTCCAGCAGGTAAACATGAGGGGGCTGCGAAACATCTGTGCTGAGCTGGATAACAGGTAAGAGGAAGGGATAGAGATTCTTGCTTTCCGCTCCCAGGCCCTGGACAACACAAAACAATATTTCAACCAATAATTCCTGGGAAAAACTGATCGCTTAACTTTTTCAGAATGAAAATAAAACAATGTAAAAGCCCTGAACATTAGCTGTGTTATAGATTCCTAACAGTTGTACAATGAAGATGCAGCCCAAAAAAAAAAAAACATTTGTATTCAGATAAAAATGTGATAACAGGTTGTCAAGATAAGGAGCGCTGCCAAAATGAGTTTCTTACAACCGAGCAAAAAACACATAATTTTCTGTCTGAATAGCGTCAGGTGTGATATTGTGTCAGTAAGGGGATATCAGGAATACACCAGCGGCTGTGTGTTTTCTGGGTTCATTCAAGGGCCTGGTCTTGAGCAAGCCTCGCTATCCCCTGGGAGAGATATGTCCTCTCAGCATCTGACTGATGAGGGCTCATCACATAGAACACCACAAAGGGCTCTTAAGTTCAGGGCATGACTGCCTTCGGCGGTCTGCTGATTCGGAGCTGTCCATCAAAATCACATGGAGAGCTCTAGCGGGCTCAGAGAAGGTAGAGCTGTACCATCCGTAGGATCCAGGTGAAGCTTTGTTACTGTCAATGGGCCAGTGATGAAAAACAACAAACAGAGAAGCCAAGGACACACACCACAGACACGAAAAGCCATAACGAAAGAAAAGAGACGAGGAACTTGGGTTTGTGTTTTCCTAAATTGTTATTGCATAAGTTGGCGTACTGTAACACTTTGTCCTAATAATAAATAAGCTTATTCTGTATATTGTCCCTGTTAGGCAGAAACCTTTTATCTCCATATTACATCTTTTTTTCATAAATCATTATTATTGGTCACCCTTTAAAAACAGCTTGAGACTGAACCTCATAACTCAACTGGCTCCTCAAACTGTTGGTCAAACATTATCCGCCAACTCCAATCCGCCTCTATCACTAATGAAGTGCTTCATGCAGTTTGGACCGTCTCTGCTTGCTTGCAATGAAAGGGCAAATAAAGAACTGGTAACACTAAAGTAACACTATGGGCCCTATTTTAACGATCTGAAATGCAAGTATCAAACGCGAAACACAAGTAACTTTGTGGGCAGATCTCGGGAAATGGGTTGGGACGCAAATCTAAAAAGGGTTAGTCTGAAGTAGCTACATTATTCATAGGTGTGGTTTGGGCATAACGTGAAATAAACCAATCAGAGGGTCATCTCACATTCCCTTTAAAAGCAGGCGTGCTTGTTCCATGGCGGATTCCTATTATAACAGAGGATTTGCCAGGCGCACGTCAGGAGTGGTTCACAGCCGAGGAGACCGATGTCAGAGCCGTAAAAGACAGAGAAATTACATTGTATGGGGATGGGAGAAATCCACACAAATTAGCTTTGGTTAAAGAGGCGTATAATAATTAGGATAAATGTGTAAGCTAGATTTATGCCTATTTTTTCACATCTTCATGGACAATAATTTCCCTCTGTACGATTTGTAATTATGTATGATTTGCAAAAATGGCAACTGCTGTGTGTAGATGAGAGAAGCAAAGTGTATGCGCGTTGTGCACACGTTACATTATGACCAAGCATGAGCCCTTAAAATAGCATCTGAATAACGCGCCACTGACTTTAGACTAGGTTTTTCCTGGTCTGTGGCGGAATTGTTTTCTGGAACTGCAAAATAGCACCAAGGAACGTTTGCGCCGGAACACACCACCTCTTTTCGCTGAACCGCCCCCGGGAGCGCAAGTTCATTCCATAATTTACCGACGTGCGTCTGTGGAGGGAAAAGTCCGCTGTGCGTCGGGTGCAAAATAGGAATGATACATGCGTCGGTGTACAAAGTCAATTGCGTTGGGTGCAAGATAGGGCCCTTCATATATATATATATATATATATATATACGGCTAATGTTTTATGTATAGGAGTGGAAAAGATTGTCAGTCTAGCATTTGTCGTCAATACGGTCTTAAATAACCAGTGCAAAACACTTTGTCTTTATTAACCCTCTGAGGTCTGAGCTGTTTTCTGGGCCCTGGAGGTGTTCTGACATGCTCTGACATTTGTGGTTATTTCTGTTACTTGTGACATTTTCATGGCTAAAGTCTAATTACACTGTATTCAGCACAAACTCTGCTACAATAATATATCAGCAGCATGTATGTAAAAGTTTGTAGTTTTGAGATAATGACATTTATGCGTGGTTTGTGAAAATACAAAAATAAATTCTCACTGAAATAAGGCCATGAAACCCATACTGATTATTTCTTCACAAGACTTTTGAAAATTGTATCACGTAGCCTAGAATATTTGCTCCAAAACGATGTGAGAATCACCCTGACTGCTCATTCAGAGAAGACAATATATTGATTTAAAAATTTTACGACGTGTTTTGTGTTAGAAAGCAATATGCGAAGGGGCGGATCACCTCATTAATATGAAAGCTTTCCACACCTGAGAAAGACAAAGAACCTCCCTAATGGCCCTATTAGGAGCTTATCAGGGCCCATCATTCTGACCAACCTTGCACAAAGAATGAGGAGATTTAAAAAAGAATGGCTTTTAAAATTGTTTGGATTTATTTACAACACAACATAATCTAAAGATACACAACAAAAAAGCACTTATTGAAGAAAGAGACCTTTGTGCCATTCCTAAAAACATTGTACATACCTTTCATTTTCTAAGGTGTTTGATTTTCACTTTACCATGTTCATGTACAGAGACATGTACTGTGAATGTTGAAGTCAGCAGGACTCAGTGGCATCTGGCCCCTGAAAAAAAAAAAGTGACCATACTGATATCAAGAAAAAGGCCTGCACGATTTTGGGAATACATTTTAGATTTTTCTTGTTAAAATTGCTTTTTAAAATTCACAGAATACACACACACACTCACACAAATGTTTCCAACAATATATAATGAACACCAGGTTTGTTGTGCCTTGTAGGTATAGGCTATGCGCAGTGCTGCATAAAATAATAACAATATAGCAGCCTATATATATTTTCAAAAAGATTTCAGTAACAACTAAGCTAGAGAAAAATATATTGATTATCATGTTACTTCAAATGTTTCCATTCGTTATGATGATATGAAATGAGATAATAGTAAAAACATGAAGCCGTTTGGAGCGTTTTGCTTTTCCAAAATATGATACATTCAAACGCGATCGCGATCAAAAATATGATACATTAAAACGCGATCGCGATCAAAAATATGATACATTAAAACGCGATTGCGATCAAATATAAAACATTATGGTTAGGCCTACCATATACATAGCCTATCTACGTTTGAGCAGATATCCACAAACACAGTAACAGTAAACACGGGTCTAAATATTATAATATTCACCATATATCTAGCAACAGTTCAACTGCAATGTGAAATTTATGCAACAATAGCAAACTAATATGTAAGAATTTCTTACCTTATCTTTCTTGTCTTCAAATATCGTTCTTCTTCTTCTGATGTAAATCCAATGTAAGCTCAGGCACGTCTTTCAAACTCGACGAAAAGTGAAGTGAAGTGTTTTGTTGTTGAGGTAATGAGGGCGATCGCGTTCCATGTGGAGATTTGCATGTGAATATCTTTTGCGCGAGTGGGCGTGGCCGAATTAAAAATAATTAGGAAGCGTTTGAGAAGCTGGAAATCTTGTTGGTTTTATACAAATTACTTAAACAGAGAATATTTGTTTTCGTTTTGAATCCGATCATTTAAAAGTACACACTTAAATGTTTATAAAGGTGTATGGCTCATAAATGTGTAACAAGTATTCGCTGAGTTTTGTTTCAGTTTATAGACGTGCTCAAGAAAAAAAAGTTCACCGCGACGGAGAGGCAGAACGCACACACTGTTTTTTTTCCTTATTTTACAAAAGCACAATGTTTTGATTTGATTGGAAGTGGACACATACAAAAGTAGAAATACCACAGATTCTTTTTTTATATTTATTTTTTCTGTATGACCATAAATGACGGAGAAATTTAAGTTTAAAGTGCTACAATGTGGAGAAAATCCAGCAAAACGCGCCGGCGCGTTTGTCGACCTCAGAGGGTTAACATGAGATTTTGGCCATATGAAAAAAACTGAGCGACCACACATAGCTACATTATAACCTGTAAATTGCTGAAAAGTAAAGCAGTGCACATCCTGCCTCAGACGCGCCCATTCTAATGACAGACAATACACGTCAAAAAAGGTCAAATACTTTGCAACTCCATTTGAGCTTTTTTTTTTCATAATATAATATAATATAATGACTTGCAAGTACCCGTCCATATATAGAGTAACAGTTTCCACCCAACAGAGATAATATAAGTCTTGCACATTGAG
This sequence comes from Scardinius erythrophthalmus, assembly GCF_964197995.2. Taxonomy (NCBI): domain Eukaryota; kingdom Metazoa; phylum Chordata; class Actinopteri; order Cypriniformes; family Leuciscidae; genus Scardinius; species Scardinius erythrophthalmus. The sequence continues at coordinate 18,593,079 of NC_138240.1, forward strand.
AGGAAATAGCCACATCTGTTTTGAAAAATAAGGTGGATACCAGGGGTGGCCAACCCTGCTTTTGGAGAGCCAGCTTCCAGCATACACATCTAATGCAATAATGCGTTGGAACTTGGAACTTGCGTTGGAACTTGGCTTGACTAACCCTGGTGTAATACGATACAACCACAAAAATCAGATATAGACTCATTTACCAAAGAAAAATTCCAAATAGTTCACAAAAAAAATTCTAGTTTGCCAAAAAAGTTTCCAAACATTCCAAATTCCAAACAAAAGCTCCATCAATAACAATGGCCAATTTTGCAGGCCAAGTCAATTTAGTCTCTGCAGGTCAACAAATCATATCCAAGTGTGCAATAAAGAGAGCATCCATTTTGGAGCATCTGTCAGAAATATGCTATTGGGGATGGACCCATGATGGGGCCATTTAGGGATGATTGACTTTGAATGTTCACTGGTAATATTGTCTCTTCAGCATTCTGTGCCAAGCTGGATAGCAGCAGCTGTGATACCATATGGCTGGAAGAGGAGGCCACAGAAAACACAAATAAATGCAAGGTTAATAGCAAACTGCTGATGGCGGGTGGTGAGATATGCAAACAAAAGATAGTTTCCGGAAGGACTGCTGGCATTTTAATATGCAAATCTAAGGACTTAGCAAAAAAAAGAAAAAAAAAAAAAGAAGAAAAGATTAATGAGTGCTGGTCAACTAAGCTGGCACAAGTTTCAGATTTTTGGAAGTATGCAAATTTCAGCCAAGCCTTCGGGGGATCTTTTAGACTGATTCATGTGCCTGTGATTTACAAGAACTGAAGACGCTGTAATGAAAGGGCCTTTAACGTGAGCGAGAAAGTTAATATGCAAGATGTGGTGACTGAACAAAAGAGCACTTTTAAACACAAAGACCAGCTCATTCAAGCTGATGATTGCTCAATAACTCTCCTCAGAAGAATATTTATGAAATGAAATATGAAATAAATGCCATTTTCAACTTTTGTCTGAAAGAGAAAAAAGGCGAAAAATAAATGCTGCCCTGTCCCTCCTTGTTCAGTGCCCAGGTTTCACTCTCGGCTCCACTTACAAAGATACATAACTTCGAAGTGACTTTGATTGAGCTCTGCTCAATATAGAATTAAATAAATTCCAATATTAAATTAATAATTATTTAAATGATCACAGTATATTCCAGACAATTCTATATATAATGATTAAAAAAAACAAAATTCAAAGCCTTTTGGTTGGTTGCTTTATATGTCAGTCATATAGTGTCTTCCTGGCCAAAACAAGATAAAATGTGGACACTGGCTATGTGAGACCCAATCCTGCTTTGACCCAATTTTGGCATAAAATTTTGCCATAAAGAGAATCTAATCAATCAATTTGCTCAATATGATTTCTTATTTAAATTCACCATGATTTAAATTATTTTTATACTTAAATAATTGTTAATAATTATATGTAATAATTATCAGCTTAAATGTGCCATTATTTAAATGTATTTTTATACATTTTAAAATATTTTTTATGAGGGTAACCTCATAAAAAAAAAAAAAAAAACTTTCCCTTTAAAACCTGACTTATCGGGCTTATGCTACTCTGAATAATGCCTGAACTTTGTATCTCGAGCACTTCTTGCGTTGTTTTTGCCTCCTCATGACGACTCGCTTAATTTAGTCCTAATTTGTAAGTCGCTTTGGATAAAAGCATCTGCTAAATGACTAAATGTAAATGTTTTATAATTAAATAATAATTTAGTTAATAAATATAATTAATAAATGGCAAATAAATTGGTAAATGACACCTAATTGGTAAATAATAATATCAATTTAATATTTAGTCATTATTTAATGTAAATACTAACAATTATTTAATTATAAAGGATTTAAATAACTAAATACATTTAAATGTTAATAATTATTTAAATGAACAGTATATTACAGACAAATCCATCTCTAATGACACGCAAAAAAAAAAAAAAAAAAAAAAATAAAACACTTCAAGCCCTGACGAAAGCCTTGTTGGCTTGGTTTTATTAGACATGGATTAATAAAGGCTTTTTAATCTTCATCCTCCTGAGTGCCTTTGACCCTTATCTTAAGGAATTTTGGTAGCTTGCTTTGCATCTCAGTCATATAGGGTCTTCCTGGCCAAAACAAGCTGCAATGTGGATATTGAACTTTCGAAGTTTAGTCAAAAGTCTGGCTATGACAGAGAGACCAAAATAACCAAACCTCAACATTAAGAGCTCAGGTACCGTTTCAAAACGGGTTCCAAAGTGTATGTATCATCTTTGTGTAAACTACAAAAACGTGAATTTGTGAAACCGATGACTTCATTCACGTGTATTAATTAGGTGCGTCATTTTTCTTTACAAAGTGACATCACCAACTACTGGCCTGACATGCATAATAGAGAGCTTTGAGTCGTTTTCGCAGGTCTGTGTGAATGAAGGATCGTTTTGTCAATGTTGTCGTCTATACGCAAAAAACCCAAAGGAAAAACGTACCCATTTTAAGTACATCGTTGTCGTGTAAACGTCCCCTTAGGCAATCTCCAAGAGTCACAACCCAGTATGCAGTACGCATAAACCAGGATCCATTTAGTCAAAATTGATTTTATTTTATAAAATGTTGGTGTCCCTGCATCAGCAAAGCGTTGCTCAATGGAGTTCTCAGTTAAACCAAGCTCAAGATATCCAGCTACTACAGCCTCTGGATGGTTTAAATGTGAGTGTCACTCATCTCCTCAGGGGCCGGAGTGACACAGAAACTGCTCCTGATTCATAGAGCAAAAAAAACAAAAAAAAACCCGGGATTAAAAGAGCAGCTTGCAGGATCCCATGTGGAGGAAGATGGCGAAGCACTGTGGCAATTTTCAAATACACCCATCAATAACAAGCCCCTGTCCGCATGTGTGTTCATACGCTCACAGCAGGAAAGGATGAAGTGTTTCGTACTTAAATAAAGGTCTTCTGCAAAACCATGGCTGGAGGGCATTTGTTCATATCAACAGACGACGACGGTGAAAACCGGTGGTGGTACGCAAATCACGTCCAAGTCAGCACTTGAAACACAAACAGAATGCTAAACACCCGACCCGACCATTTCAAAGGCTCGTTATCGGTTTCATTCTTGGCCCCGTGGGTATGCCGTACCTGTACGAGATGGATGAGGGTAGTGAGAATGGCACAGCGGAGCATGTTGTGTTCTTCTGACTGCTTCCAAAGAAGAGGAAGGTACTGAACCAAGCAGCCCACGTATGGTCGAATCTAGAAGAGAAAAGGGGAAAAGTAAAGCAGTGATCTTAACTGCAAAGGAGCACACAAACAAACTAATTTTTTTTTTTTTTTTTTTTTTTGCCTGAATGCTTTAGATTAATTAAAAAGAAAAATCAGAAAACAGGTCAGCTTCAAAGAGCCTCTAAAAATGTGATTACACTTTAAAGCAGAAGTGACCTGGTAATTATAATTATGGCTGTCATTTGATTTTAAAACTGCAGTAACCAACAATTACAGTTATGGAGTTTTTAAACTTTGTGATCGCAATGATACTCAAATATGATGATCCTCTATTGAGGGAAACATATAGGTAGGTGACCAATTTATACTATGTAAAAAATAGTGAGTGAATGTCAAATTATGAATTAAATATGAAAAATAACTTTGAATGATAGTTCTATATAATCATCAACACCATTATTAGTATTATTATTATTATTATTACTACTATTAGTTTTTACTCAATTTTTCTTTGAACTTCTCTTAAACATAATTGTTCAAAACAATATTGTTATGACCCATTTATACAGTGTTAAAAATATGGTCTGACAACCATGTCAAATTCTTAATCAGTTTGTCACTATGCACCAATAAGTGATAACAGTATTTGCATGTCATGATTAAATTATATATACACATAAACATACACATATATACAATTATATGTGTATATACGACTAAGGTAATTGCAAACAATTTTGTGAATTAATCGGATTACTGTCAATTAATATCTTTTACTTTTAAATCTACTTTTAAGCTCTGTCTGCACTGTAAGTGATGCAGCATAACAAAACTAGGGCTTGACAAGGATCATACAAGAAGTTTTGGGTTTTGTTTGTGTTGCTGTGCCTTTAAGACACAACATTCCATGTGAAATAAACAACACAAATGTGCTGCAGAAACAATTCAAACCTAATGACGACGTTCCCGCCTCAAAATGTTAATTGCAACTTTATTTCACACCACTTTAGATCTTGCAATTGGGAAAAATAACTTTGCAATTAACGTTTTTTGTTGTTTTTTTTACTCTGAGGGCGAAGCAGCTTTAAAAGATTTTAATCATTTCTTTTAATTGTGATTTTAAATCTCACAGTGTGACTTTCTAACAGTCTGACTTTCTCACAAGGCGACTTTCTAATTTTAAACTTTCTAACACAATTACCTTTATTTATTTTTTATTTTGAGGCCCAAAATTGGACTGAAATAATCGAGAGAGATATAAAGAGAGATATTCACAACTATATATATTTTTTCCTCTCAAAATGCTGCATATTCCTAACATTAGGCTCCTTCAGAAAGATTTGCAGAAACAGGAACAGACAGGAATTTTCAAATGTTTTACTCCTATATTGTTAGTTCTTCAAGTGTTTAGGATTAATAAATTCTCCTTTACCTCTCCAGAACTGAATTAGCCCAGTTTTACATTTCTGATCACCCAACGGGCATCGCTGGCGCACAGGGTTTGAAATGAACTTTGTCACTCACCGGCTAATTTGGCTACTAAATTAATTTACCGGCCATTCAGAACTTCTACTAGCCAAAAAAATAAATAAACCAGATTAACTACTTCACAGCTTATATATTTTTTATACAATTTGAATTTCATACATTCATTTCTTATTCAACCAAAATCCTGTCTAGCCATCTCCTCCCTTCCTTTTTCATCCTCATCCTTTTCACCAAAAATAGATTTTTTGTGAAACATCAAACACATGTCATCAAACACTGGCTTATCCTGTGGTCTCAGGATAAGCCAGGGTCTGCTAAAATTGTAGGATGTTGGAAAATTACAATGTCTTTTCAGTTAACCAAATGCTTAATGTCCTCCGAGCTCTCATCTTCAGCTGTATCAGTAAGGAAGTGCTGTTTTTCACCTCGCCACATTATTATTATTATTTTTTTTTATCTTCGCTTCAGTGCAAATGAATTGCATGCCTTTATTTGTTGTGTAGTGACGGGTTTATTCAAGTAAGCTAGATATGTATATATATATATATAATACAGCAATACGCTGTATTTAATACATCATGATGACTCACTAGTTGAGTATTTACGTTAAATCTGCGCAGATTTGGCTTACACAAACTTCCCCAGCAAAGTGAGTAAACATAATAAGTAACAGGCCAAATTGGCTAGTGATTTGACAGCGTTACCCACCACAGTTGATTTTTACCCACATTTGGCGGGTGTTCATTTCAAACCCTGCTGACGCAAAAACCGTGTCGACGTATTCATCTAATGTCAGAAAGATGCTAAAGGTCACGTTTCAGATGGCACATGATAAAGGCATTAATAAATCCATTTAACTTTCCTTTCAGGGAGGACTGTGAATACATGGGCAAACTAGAAGATTTTAAAATAGCTCCCAAAGATTTGATCCGATTTCCAAAAATTGCCTAGAACACTCCATGTGCACCCCATGCTAAAAAGACAGCCGGTTCAGATTTTAAACCATGAGTGAAGCAAGCTTTAACAAAAGTTGAAACTAGCTTAGCTGTGGCATGAGGAACTTGCAAAAAAAAAAAAAAAAAAAGCAGTTAAAAGTGATTGAAAAGCATTTTTTTCTCTCTCTTTAGAACATGGAGGCTAAAAGGTCAAACAGATCTGTCAAGGGTCAAAATATATATTTCTAAGCTCGTAATTACAAAAAATGAGAATTAATTTATCATATGGTTATAATGCACAGATTTGGGAGCCAAAAAATAGAAACAAGTAAAAAAGAATGAACATGTTGCGTGGAAACACTTTCATATTTAATGCTGGTCATTTGACTAAACTTTAAGCTGAGTATATACAGTGGAGCATTGAATCATTGAAGAGGGCATTTAATAACTCCTGTGCTGCACAAAATTGATACGGAAGATTACTTCTTAAAAACCTTCCACTTTACACGGTATGACCCTTTGTAATGTATGCATGTTTGACCTAACAAAGCTTAAATCATGAATCTTTGTATTCTACCATGATTAATATAACTATCATTCTTCAAATGGCTCAGAGTCAAGGCTCACGCAATAAAAGGTCATTTTAAAGCAGGTCGTGGCCTTATCCTCAGTCAACATGGTTTGGTAATGACATGACATGACATGAATATGTGTCTTTCAGTGTGCAATAAACAATAAATACTAGCGTTTTAAATAGAAAAGCATGTGACCCCAGGGGGTAAAGATTGCACCCTCTGTATTCGGATGACATCATTTGACCTCTCAGGGTGACTGAAGCTCACCTGGATGCTGACTCTTTCGATGACGCAAGAAATAACGTGGAGAACTTGCATTTTGGTGTCGCATTCATTGACCTGTTGCAACAGCTGGAACAACAGGCCGAAAATAGACTCCAAGTACTGAAGAGGAATAAAATAGGTGTTAATGAATACCTTTAAATCAATAAATGAAATGTAATGATGTCAAATGTTCAAAACAACGGTCTTACCGGTAAGAATTGCTCAGTTCTGAACTCAAAGTCATCGACGGGTGAGGCTGAGTTAAGTGTAATGACTACAATGACCTCTTAAATACACACCTGATTATCAGACATGAAGATGAATAAGGATGAAAGTGATTCAAGCAATCATACGCAAACAAGCGGCAATGGCTATGGGTTAATAGGCAAACTAATTACAAGTGTGCTTAAATACATTCAATTAAAGTTGACAAATGACCACTCTGGTGTAAAGACTGGAAGCTGCGACAGGCTCAGCATCACTCAGAGAAAAGGATATCCAGCTTTAGAGTTGTGGCCGTTTCGATGCGAACCTAAAACAGAGAAAATTTTCATTACTATGCAAAAATTAATAAAGCATGATTTGATCTGTGAAGTATGAAATTTTAATGGGAGAATGTTCCACACCACCAGTGACACCAAATGTAATGGAAATAATAACCTTCTGACCAATGCATTTCCAAAATGTTTTCACTGGTTCATTAATTTATATCAAGAACATTTATATTAATAAACATTTCCATTCTTTTTCCTTGGCTTTAAGATTATTTTTTTTAAGACTTTTGCACTGGTTCTGTATTACAGGATTTTTTAACTAAATATCTAATGAAATGTATGAAAGCTGCCATAACTAAAACATTTTACATTTTCCAGCAGTGTAAAATGTCCATTAATTTGTGTTTGCAAACACACTACCGTTCAAAGGTTTTTTTTGTGTGTTTTTTTTAACACAAAAAAAAATGATGTAATGAGTAATGATGCTGAAAATTCAGCTTCGCACCACAGGAATAAATTACATTTTAAAATATATTAAAATAGAAGACAGTTATTTCACATTATAATAATATTTCATAATGCTACTGTTTTTACCAAGAAGTTTTTTTTAATCAAATAAATGCAGTGAATGAGTTAACATACTGTAACATACTTATTTAAAGTTTACCCTGCATATCAAACTGAGCTAGGAAAATTTTACAAGCTTCACCTCCAAAAAACTCTTTTAAGGACAGCCATTCATTTCACCTTAAATCAGTGTGGTGCATGTCGACAAGAGACCTCTAAGCCTACTCAAGTTTCCTCAACATATAAATCTTGAGAGTTAGCCTGTAACCAAAACAAAATTAACATCATTAAAAGGTCTTGCCGGTACGGGATAACAGAGGAGCCTGAGGGTGTTTAGCAAGGATTGCATAAAGAGTGTGACTCAAGCAGGTGGCTAATGACAGACCCCAACACCCTCTCAAAATGATCTATTACACAGGCTGATGGGACAGCATGCTGCGCTCCACAAAAAGGTTTAGAACGAGCAATAGCAGGAGATTATGAAATTTCCCCAACACATCAAACTTAATGATCAAGCAATTTTCTGAGAAATAGCCAAGGGCCTGAAGCAATGAATTTAAGTAGTGAACAAAGACCGAAATGGACAAGAAAGACATCTTAACTACTGATTGGTCTGATTCGTCTCTGAATAATCCTTCCATTAAAAGCCTGTTCTTACTGGCAGCTGCTTTGCTCTAGTTAGTATATCAAAAACGATCTCTGTTATGTTAATAGAAATGCTGGAAACTCTCACTTTCAGCCACTTTGTTTTTGTACTGTATATAGAAAAAAAGCAGAATGTCAACTTAGGGATGCAAAATAAATATCATACCATATTGGTCATTGGTCGATTTAAAAAAAAAAAAATTACATTTATCAGTAACAGACTATGTTGTACATTAAATTGTTCATGCTCATTTTCTCTATTTTTACGTAAACTTTATATTACATTTGCTGTTTATTTAACATCCAATTAAAGTTCATCTGTTCATTTAAGTACAAACAGTTACGTTAATGACTGGCAGTAATTTGCGAGTGAGTTCAGCCATCTTCAGTCTAGCTCGCTAATAAACAATAATTACGTGTCATCATTAAAACGTAATTACAATCCCTAGCAATCTGTTGAGTTATAGACAGAAGTCAGCAAACTGTTTTTGTGTCGAGACATGACAACTTAGCGGAGCTACATAGAGCTTCAGACATGCCCACTGGCCAAAGGCTGCAGACCAGAAATGTCCCAAGCATGGCATTAGAACAATAAAAGAAAATAATACAGGCAGAGGACAATGTCTCTGCAGACCCAAACAGCACTACACACTTCTAGCAGAATACAATTATCAGTTTATCTGTATCGGCCAGGATTATAATATCGGCAAGTTGTTTTATATCTGTTTTACCACATCTGTGTAAATTATAGGTAACACTTTGTGTCCTAGTTACACATCTTACATGTATTTATAGGCAAAGCAGTAAATTACGCATAATTATATGCAACTAACCCTAAATCTAAACCATAACCATATAAGCACATGTTGTTAATTAATATTACTCCATAATTATTAGTCCATAACTGTATAATTGCACTAACAAGGATGACTTAAAATAGAGTGTAACTAAATTATTATTGTTCGATGAACAAAAGTGTGTGATTTCAGATTTCAGAGTCTCTATACTAAAAAATAAATTAAAAAGTTGCCTGGTTGCCTTAAAATTTTTATTTAATTTAAATTAAAAATTGTAGTTAATACAATGAAGGGGATTGGTGTAATCAACAGAAACTCAAAATAGCATGCTATCTGACCCACATTAATTATCAAAGTGGATTTGAGAAAAGAAAAAAAAGTTGAGACAAATCATAAAGATAATTTTTTACGGTGTAGAAGGCTAAAGCTGTACGACTGTAAGAGAAGCGCCACACAGATTGCACAGTTTGCACGTCTTGTACGCTCCTACAGTATTTAGGCAACCAATTAAGAGACACAAAAACCTGCTTTTTTCTAAGCATTTTCATAGCTACAGACTTTAAAGCATGTAACTAACAGAAACAATATAGTCAGTTCCCGAATTCAATCCATCGTCATTGAAATGGGTTTAGGAGGGCTTACATATTCTACAGAGGATTAAAAGCAGAGATAAGCAGGGTTGCCTCCTCTCTCAGAGGCATCCGCTGCGTAAAACATCAAACACCGGCTGAAAATAAAGCACTCTGCTCCCTGCCAGGGTACAGAGCGCCCACCCAGCAGATATGAGGGAATTATGAGCGAGGAGATGGGATTCTGTGACAGGAACCCTTTAACAAGGTATATGCCTGCCTGCGGATGTCGGACGAGTCCACGTGCCACCTGGCCAACCAGAGCGGCCCATCGGTATGGGTCTGCCTGCATCACCGTTATCACCCTGCTCAGCTTGTCCCCGATATGGCTATGAGCATCTAATCCTGCTTTCTTCGGCTCGTCTGAATGGAGATAGGTGAATAATAGCTATTAGTCTCCACAAGCAATCGCTGAAGACACAGCTGCCAAGGTAATTCCCCCACAAGACTTCCCACGCAAACACATCTTCATGCACTGTTCATTGTTCAGTGTTCACAGTGTTTTGTTTTGGCTATAGACAGTTGTTGTGTTTTGAACATATATAATAATAAAATACAAAGTATTTGAGAAAACTGGAAATTCTAAAATACTATTTATAATAAAAAAAATAATTAAAAAAAAACACCATAAATACTTCTTGTTTTAGAGATGCAACTTTACAGGCAAAGTATGTGCCAAAAAGTTAGGAACTCTCTTAATTGTAACAGTGGCAAAAAATTTGCATTATTTAGCATTCATTGACTACATTAGGAAACATGAACTAACACTGAAAATACTTCAAAAGCATTTAGTAATCTTAGTTAATGTCAACAATTAAAAATACTTTATCAAAATAAAACATTTTGTGTTAATATTTAATAGATCTAAGCTAACATGAACTATGAATGGCTACATTTTTATTGACTATTATTAATAAATATTAATAAATACTCAAACAAATGAATTGCTCATTAATGTTAGGTAATGCATTACCTAACATTAGCAAATGGGAACTTATTGTAAAAAGTTATCAATTACATCATAAAATATACAATATTATTATAATATATAATAATTCTATCATAAATGAATTTAAATATGAATACATTTTATAACTAGAATAATATGAACAATTTGATATAAATAGAATTCTATTTATATATTGAAAGTCTGAATCTGGGACAACGATAAACAAAATAATTGTTTTGTTAAATTTAAAGTTTTAAAGTGATCATCCAAAGATAAAAGTTGAAATCAATCAATCTATTTTTTATATATATATATATATCAATACAAATTATTTGTTTTTGTTTTGTTTTTTCTTCTAAACGCATAGTTAATAACTTAATGTTAAGTTTTTTATTTTTTTATTAAAATCGATTATTTCATCTCAATGCTTCTTTTGGACATGTATATCAGATGTCAAAACATTAAAGAGGAGGTAGTTTTCCCCTAGTAACAGCAGTGCAAGAGAAGGAGCAGTACAGTATTTGCAAATACAAGCTGTATATATGTATGAGGGTGTGTTCATATGAAAGCGATTAGTCTATTCTTTTCAAGCTGACAAACCATGAAATAGAAGTAGCCCGATCTCATTTCCTTTGCATAATAGAGTTCAGGCAATGTTGAAACATATAAGATAAATGATCTACTGCTGTGTTGAAAGATCCTGGAGGCACGAGAGCTCATTTCTGAACAGGCCAAACGCTGTACATTCTTCACATTACCTAGACATACAGTTGTACTGACACGCTTTCTTGTTGTGCCTAGGATAGAGGTTAATGATTAAAAGAACACAGCTGACATCCATTCAGACCAAAACCATCTCATAAATTAATTAAAGCTCTCAAAATTAATGTGTTCATTTTGCGTACATTTGTTTTTCTCCGGTTTAATACTTTAAAAATATTTAAAAACGCAATTACGCAATCCGTTTATTTTTTGTCATCCTTTGGCTGTGCTATATAATCGTATTATCAATGATTCAAGTGCCATTAAACCACTCAAGTGCGATAAGATGCAAAAAAGAACTCAAATCTATGCTGGCGTGCTGTCTGTAAAGCGGCTTTCTGTGAACAAACGCCGAAACCAGACAGCGTGCCAGCTGTCATTGCCAGCATTGAGTTCTCTTTCGTGCTTGAACAAACAAAAACAATTGTCAACAAAATGATGTCAAAATTCCAGTTTTGTCGAGTATCCTGGTAAGCACAGTCTCAGAGGAGTTAAAAAGAGTTAAATGAATAGAGTTGTGAGAAAATAGGATGCGTGTTAGAAATTATACTGATCTTCATTCACTGTGCTTAGAAAAAAAAGATGCCCTTAAAAAAATATGTAAAAGATACTGTCTTTATATTGTTTCTACATTATTTGAGTTTCAATGTGAAAGTATTACAATATAAAAATGTATAAAAAAATATTTAAATGTTAGCTATAAATATGTACACGTAGTCAAAAGTTAAAACATTTTTTAATGCTTTTGAAAGAAGTCTCTTATTCTCACCAAAGCTATATTTATTTGATGAAAAATGCAGTAAAAAAAAAAAAAACACGCAATTTTGTGAAATAATGTTTTAATTTAATATTAATTATCTATTCAAATCAATTTTTTTTTATTTCAACTCCATTCAGATTATATACTGAATGGACAAGACCATTTTGGAGAAACAATTTCAACTTTTCCTACATAATATAAAAAGGCCAAGGCATGTGTAAATGTATCATATTTTCAAATCTATTATTTAAGATTTATTATTTCTTACTATAATCTCAGTCCTTGAAAGCTGTGCTTAACCAAAACCCAAATAAAATGTTCTTGGTAAACATACACTTTGACAAACAAAAGCCATTTTAATTGGTTGTTAAAAAAATTGCCACTCACACAAAAGTTCAAATCTGCAACTTCTTGCACTGAAATTAAAGCAACACAGACCACAACATGTCATTATTTGAATGGTGGATGACTGGCCTATAATGAATTTCTAAGGCTTGAGGAGCTTTAATTGAACCCAAGAAATGACCAATGGGTTGTTTTATAAGCAAGAGGGTAAAATCTCCAGAGTTGTTATGTTGAAGCTGTGTAAGAGTAGTTTGTCTTTGCCTGGAGCCTTCAGGCCCGAGGCAACTGTCAAGTCGACTCAAACTGCGAGTCTGCACACTGACATGACAGCACCTCTAGAGCGCTGACGGCTCACCATGCTCAGACGACGAGCGTTTGTGGAAAAGCACGAAGGTAGAGTCTGCAAATGTGCACAGAAAGTAAACTATCTGTTTAGTGCCCGTCTGCTTGCTGGCTCAATAAAGTGAATATTAAGCTTGTTTTACAGAAAAGAAAATGAACTGTAGATAATGGTTACATTTACAGGGTTTGCTCACCGAAAAAATGAAAATTCTGTGTCTTACACACAGGCAAGCTTATGATCTGGTGTTTTCAAGCGTTTTCAGTGCGGCTTATGCTGCCTTCATGTGCTATCGGAATTATCGTAAATACGAGTTTGCTAGATAAAAATTGGCCTCTCAAGACATATTTACCATTGGGAAGCTTGGGGGTAATTTTGATACCCAAGTTCCTGTGTTAAGTGGGCCATAAACTTTAAACATGGTGGAGGGGAGAATGATTGCTGCTGAAACTGTTCTTCTTTACTAGTCTTTAAGTCTTAAGCGTGTCCCCGGCTTAAGACACTACCACAACTAAAAAGTCCAGTCAATGCAAATACCTCTTCAATTTGGTCACTGAAAAGGGGTTGGAGGACTAAATTGTGCTTTCAAAGTGCACCATATTAATGCATTTAACTTTAAAATATAAAATTTTCTTCTGAGGTCAACCCCCTTATTCTGTGGGAAAAACTGCAATTGGATCAAGACAGCAAAATTCGACCCCAATAACCCTCATTGCATGGGAAAAAAAATTGACATTGACAAAAAACACATTGTTTAAAATATCTTATTTTGTGTTCCATATAAAAACATGTAGTTCCAAACGTGTAGTAAGTCACATTTGGAATGTCATAAAGGTCAGTACATGATGACAGTTTTTATTTTTGGGTGAACTATCCCTTTAATGCTACAAAAGAATTATACTGCTCCAAAAGAAAGAAACCAAAAATGAACACTTAGATGTTCAAACCATCTCAAGAGACCCCCTAAAAAAATAAGAAGTAGTACTGATGAAAGGCTATAAATGCCTCAGGTTTTACATCCAGATTGCCCTGTTGCCAATTGAGACTCACCCCTGAGACGGGACAACATTTCTATGCCTGACATGCTTAGGATGAAATGTGAAATACATTAAATTAATATATTACCGGCATTCAGCATTCCCAGTTTGTCCCGTTTTCCATCGTTCAATAATACTTGTTTATTTGCCATTCCCTCCCTGGACGGGTTCGCTGAGTGAAATGGAGCTGGGTTTTTACTCGGTTTTGTAAGCTAATAACAAACAGGTAAACTTTATTTGGATTCCCTGTCACACGTACCTAGCAGCTGCACAGCTGAAAGAGAGTTAATGGTGTTTGGTGAGCCCATGGTTTGCCTCGTTCCCACGGTCTCTGACTTCAATTTCCTGTGGCACGCACGTAAATACATACACAAACACCCAAGCGAGTGCTCTCGGCCGGGAGCTCTCATACATTTGAACAGCATGCTAATGGTCTGTCATCTCCACAACTTAAATATTTAAACTGGTTCTACTGAGCCTGTGGAGCCTGCAGAGGCGATATGACATGAGAGAGTGGGCCGCTCAACGGCCTTGGTACACACTACACCGACTTCCATAAATACAATGAACATATCAATGAATAAATAAGTGCATGTTAGGGTTGGGCAGTATGACGGCGTAAACAGCGCGATGCTAGAAATATCCACATGAATTACCAATGAGCAGGAGTGCGTTACATTGTTTACATGGTATGTGAAAGTAATGAAAAAACATGGAATATAGAAATACGGAATAGGACGTGTCCCAATTAAGTAAAACAAATCTATTATTATGAGATGCTTGAACAATGCAAATCAGATTGCACAAAGATTATACAATATGCATTAAAAATATGTATTACTTAATGTATTAGGCATTACTTATTTTTATGTACAATGGAATCCACACAGATGATCAAGAATTTGAAAACCTACAGTATAAATCAGGGTTATTATCGCTAACTAAAACTACATCTATTAAAAACAATTAATCAATTGAAATAAAGCTAAAGTAAAATATATATGTATGTATGTACAGTACCAGTCAAAAGTTTGGAAACATTGCTATTTTTAATGTTTTTGAAAGAAGTCTCTTATGCTCATCAAGCCTGCAGTTAAAAAAAAAAAAAAAAAAAAAAAAAACAGTAATATTATGAAATATTATTACAATTTAAAATAATGGTTCTCTTTTTTAATATATTTTAAAATGTAATTTATTTTTCATCAGCAAGTACTCCAGTCTTTGGTGTCTTATGATCATTCAGAAATCATTCTAATATGATGATTTGATACTCAGTTATTATCAATGATGGAAACAGTTGTGCTGTTTAATATATTTTTTTGGAATACTTTTTTCAGGATTCATTGATGAGTAAAACGTTAACAGCATTTATTCATAAAAACAGCATTTATTCAAAATAAAAACATTTCTAACAATATAAATCGTTACCATCATATTTTATCAATTTAACGCATCTTTGTTGAATTAAAGTACTAATTTCTAAAAAAAATAAATAAATTGAACGGTAGTGTATATTGTTACAAAAGTTTTCTATTCTAAATAAATACAGTTCTTTTTAACTTTTTATTCATCAAATAATCCTGAAAAAGGTATCTCAGGTTATAAAAAAAATATTAAGCAGCACAACTGTTTCCAACATTGATCATAAATCAGCATATTAGAATGATTTCTGAGGGATCATAAGACACCAAAGACTGGAGTACTTGCTGATGAAAATTCAGCTTTGCATCACAAAAATAAATTACATTTTAAAGTATATTAAAAAAGAGAACCATTATTTTAAATTGTAATAATATTTCATAATATTACTGTTTTTTTTTTTGTTTTTTTTTAACTGCAGGCTTGATGAGCATAAGAGACTTCTTTCAAAAACATTAAAATTAGTAATGTTTCCAAACTTTTGACTTGTACTGTATGTATGTATGTATGTATGTGTGTATATATATATATATATATATATTTATTTATTATACACACACCCACATATATTATAATGTACACACACACACACACACACACACACACACATATATATTTACTGTATAATAACTTTAACACGGCTATAAATTTATTTTACATTTTTTTTACTTTATGGCATTACCATGATATAAAACTGTGTGAATATGTAAGATTACTGTCCTCCCCTAGTACATATTCATTTTCATGCTAAGCGCTGCACAGCAATAACTTCAACCACCAGTATGACGATGACGACAGAGGTGCAAACTGTGCCGTAATCAACGCCTTAAATGTAAATGTAATCAAGCCGGGAATGGACAACAAGTATGAGTTAAACCTAGATAAAATGCTTGGATGATTTTATGCTACCATTCCCATTTTAAAAATACATCATTTCGTAGCCAGCGACAGCAATCAAAATTCCAATCAGGTTGATGGAAATGAAAATGATTTATGGATCGTCCTTCGCCTTGAATGTTTGAAGAAATCCCAAAAACACTTATGTGATAATTTTCCATCACCGACTGAACATGTCCACTCTGCTGATAAAGCCTTCATTCTATTTTCAGACTCCGATAACGCCACCGAGAAGGGATTTTCACAAACATCTGTATGCATATGATGAACTCCAATAGCCATTGTTGACATCCTACTTGCTAGCATATAAATATATTTTTACCATATACTTAAAAACTTCAAAAGAGAATATTCAAGACGTTCTAAACAAAATATTTTCAAGAAGCTTGAGACACATTTTAAAAAGTCTGAGAGAATCACAACGGCAAAGACGGCCAAGGACCTCAATCAGTTGAGTAAAAATACCAACGATTAAGAAACTGTGCAGACTACACAGCTTTTCAATACAATAACTTTAGGATATTCAACAAATGAATAGTCTCGTGCAATAAAAGATTACTGATATTTAGTCTATCACAGTCTCCACAAAAAGTGGAGCAACAGATTATGTAAAATAATGAGAACATTGCTCACAGCTAGTTATTTGAAGTCAGACAGTAACTGTCTGAATGTGTTACAACAGCGCTGCTCTGATGAGTATAGAAGCTGTGCTTTAATGGTGAGATTTAGAGAATTTTAGAGTTTTACCACGCTAACAAGTCACTGCTAGCACAATGAAGCACAGCATGCTAATGCCGTCAGCAGGATAAATTCCTTTGAAAAATGTAGTCTCTAAATTAACCCCTCTTAACGAAACACCTCTAAAACAAGCGGATTGCCCTGACCCAACCTATCTAGAAAAAAAATCTGTCAATGCATTTAACTGCATAAACCTACATATCTGAAAATCTGATCAGAAAACTAAAAACAGCAAATTAATACAAAATGACTGTAAGCTGGGAAAAGTGCTGGACGGCAAAAAGGTTCTCGCAGTGCGCAAACTGCACATGAAATTGATTTTGAATTAACCGAGGCTAAGCTGCAGGCTGGAGGGTGCATTAGCGATTAGCAACTGGTGATGCTGATTAATGCTATTGTTCATAAGTTGGCATCTAATGATGGCCTCTAATTATTTACCGAGACACAACGAGGGTAATCAGAGACCTCAAGCATCCCTAATTGGGGAAGACAATATTGATTTGAACCAAGGGGCGATTTGTCCAGACTTTCAATGAAAGAAAGCAAGTCAATAATTGGTAATGCTCATTGGGAATTCATAATTGCTCTCTTGCACAACATCACATCAGGGTTATTATCGTTAACTAAAACTAAAAACTTTTATTTTTTTTAAATTGAAATAGATCTGAAATAAAATGATATAAAATAGAAAACATTTGATTAAAAAAGTATTTGCAAAAGAACTGGAAAAGTGGCCTTGGCAACTAACTGAAATAAGTTGAAGTTTTCAAAACAAAAAACTAAAAAAATGAATAGAAATATTTAAAGAGAACAAAAACTGATTAAACAAAATTACAAAAGAAAAAATTACTAAAAAAATTCAAAAACAAATTTAAAAATAAATGCTAATTATTTTGATAAAAACTATAATAGTAGTAGTCATCAGTTTGATTGGGGATTCTTATACTAATTAATCATGGAAATTATTGAATAGACATCATAGAGAAATTCAGATGCTGAATTCTTTTGAGGAAGACTAAAGTAGAAATTTAACAGAATGCGTGTGTGGCGCTCTCATCCGTGCAATTACAATGGGAACTAAAGCTTAGACCAGTTGTGTGAGCCAGACTTTGCTACCTCTCTCATCAACGTGGCAAGGACCACTAAAACAGTTTTATAATGAATAATCTAATATTTCACATTGTTTTATGGTTCTTTTATGGTGCTTGTGTCGTTTTTGATGCTAGAAAGCATCAGTCCACATTCATTGTAATGACAAGGGTGAGAAAATGATGACAGATAATTCGTTTTTGACTGAAATATCCCTTTAAGAAACCTGGACATCCTGTAAGCTTCACATACCACAAGATCGAGGTCCTGCATGAGACTGAGGATGACCTCGTAGAGCAGGGGCCGTAGATCCGGCTTGAACTTGACCGAGATCCATTGTCCAATCAGCCAGATCACCCGCCTTCTGATCAACTTGTACCTAAAAAGCAAAATGAGCCAAATCAGCATTCCCTGTGCATTGTGCTGTTAATGGCTTAACATCTTTTAAAAAGCTTCTTTTATCTGAGAAGGTAAGGTTCTGAATAGCAGGTGTAAGACACAATAGGGAGATAATGTCCTGAAATGGTCTTATACTCTACAAATCCTGAATTCAGCAAACCTTAAACAGTTCTCATTTCCATGAATACAGAAAAACTTGCAGGTTTCTGTTCCCGGGAGGACAAATTACATGAGGTTAGTATTCAAAAGGCAAAAACTTTCTTTGCAGTAACTTTATGTTCAGAAAAAAAAGGAAGGAAAGAAAGAAAAGCTGGCACAAGTACAAAATAAAACACTGGGGGCTCATTTATAATAAAAAAAGCATATACTACATGTTCGAAATATTCCTATCATTCTGCTTTATTAAAGTGCAAATAATTTTAAAATCATGCTCACGAGTGATTGAACGCACTCCACCGACAGAATGCCTACAGATCTTACTCAAATGCAAATCACTTCCCGATCAAGATCGTTTACGTACTTGTGGAACATGCATGTGCGCTTGATAATATTTGGAACATACTGTACGTTTTTTCTTGCTATTTTGTTCTGCTCTCTCTTGTCTACTAACACTTTAATAAAATAATTTTCATTTTTGTCCACGACAAAACGCGACTAATGACTGAAGGATGAATTGCAAAGTGTAGGTTAATAACTTTTAAATATTAGTTTGTCGCTTTTACACATTTGTACATCGATTTATGTTTGTCAATAATTCTCACTCTCCTCCTCGCTCCCAAAATGCATGCTAGACATCTTACAGCTGGCTGTTATCTTTTTGGTCTCAGAATAGCTTTATGGATGTGTGCCCATAAATATTATAGATGTTACGAATAAATACAGAGGATATTCAAAATAATAACAGTAATAAAAGTAATAAAAGGGGCAGGGGTGTTCGCTTTTGTAAAGAATCCGCATTCTCCACCAAAAACTAGTCAAAATTTAAATGTTTTTGCAGTATTGGTTCCCAAAAGCAAAGCAGGCATGACTCTGAACCCTGGGGTTCTCTCAGGTCACTAGAGAGAATAAAAGAGAGGCATCATTTCAAGGCTTTATTTGAAGAAAATATCTCTAGAGAAACAGGCTGCGGTGCCAGTGGCGTTGATAAAAAGTAAGTGAGCGTGCCAGGGGTTTAAGCTGCTTTCGTCTGCTTGCCAGTGAGCGACAGAGTAATTAGAGCCAATGGTGATAAAAACTTCAGCATCGCACCCGAAACTACCAATACTAATATCACCAGCACCTCATTACGTTAAATATAAAGGTCACTCCACAGAGAGCAAATATATTAGCCAAGCTGCGAGTTATAATGATTCCACTCTAAGGTAAACATTGTGTTTGCTCAACAAAGCATAAGTTAAATGACATGTAACCAATGATTACTCTCAATGGCAAACAGCGTAGCATATAAACATGCAAATAAAGGTAAACAGGTACACTCAAGTGTAAGGAGTCTCCAGAGACCTCATTTTCCTTTTAAATCATTTTAATTCATTTTTAATAGGAATTTAATATGGAGTTTGGCAACAAGGTTATGAAGTAAATGGATACAGGAAAGAACGAGAGGGGTTGATAGCATGAGGTACAAAAAAATAAGCCATAGACACATATTTCCCTAAAGTTAGGCCGGCATTTAAATAATCTCTAAATTATATTTAAAAAAAATATTAAAATGTATAAAATTTTAATGTAATGTAACTTCCTCATTTACACACACACACACACACACATATATATTTATATTTATGTATATTAATAATAAGATAATAATAATAATAATAGTATTTTGAGCATCAAATCAGCACATTAGAATGATTTCTGAAGGATCATGTGACACTGAAGAGTGAAGACTGAAGTAATGATGCTGAGAATTCAGCTTTGTATCACAGGAATAAATTACAATATATGTAAAAAAACACTGAAATATATTCAAATAGAAAACAGTTTAGAAGTCATAATATTTAACAATATCACTTTTTTTTTATCAAATAAATGCAGCCTTGGTGAGCATAAGAGACTTCTTTTAAAAACATAAAAAATTGTACCGATCCCAAACCTTTTTAACAGCAGGGTGTGTGTGTGTGTGTGTGTGTGTGTGTGTGTGTGTGTGTGTGTGTGTGTGTGTGTGTGTGTGTGTGTGTGTGTGTGTGTGTGTGTGTGTGTGTGTGTGTGTAAAATTCTACTAAATTTAATTTATGTATTCGATTACATTGAAATGACAGCTTGACAACATGAAAAATGAACCCAATTCAGACCTTTGTGTTGCAAATGAAATAATTCCTATAGGAAAAATTATACACACACATCCAGAATAAAATCCCCAGTAGTAGGAAGTTGCTTGTGTTGTTTGTTTGGTAATATGCATCATAAAGTTTGTATGCATGCCTGAAGCAGTGTCTAAAAGTGTTTAATGAATCACCATATGAGCTTCATGCAAGTTTTTGCCAAAGTTCTGATCAATCTTTCAAAAAAATAAATAAAACGTCAATCCCAAAAGGAAAGACTCAAGGGGTTTTCACAGTATGGTCCCCAAGGACACACATTATTACTGTGAAAAACACATTTTACAAATTTAAAAAGAGGACAGAGTTCCTGCCATTGTGCAATTAGTGAAAGAGATTAGTATCAGAGAGCCGTGACTATGTCGCATTGGAAATTTAATTTTGTGATTTAGTTATGACCTCTAGTTGCATACGTTCATGAATGTGCGGGTGCCACAAAATTCAAATTCTGCTATTTAGTATTTGAATCACTTCATAAAAATAAATATATTCTAGTAGGCCTGAAAGGTGCTGACAATAATACTCTGCCTCTATTCACAGAAAATGATTGATTTTAAAGAGGGCTGCTGTCAAGTGGCTGCAGCTCAGACACGTCAAAACAGACCATGGCAGGGGACGTCACTCAAAGGCTGCTGATAACCTCAGTCTTGTCTGTGTCAAAAAGAAGGGTACGGAAGCGAAGCTCTATAAAGGAGACTGAATCTTGTGGGCTGTCTCTCTTAAGTTTGTCATGAACACTTGAGCATTGAAAAGATGAAAGTATCTGAACACTAAGTTGTCATATACAATGACAATTAGGCCTCCAGCAGGGGGACTGGTAATGAAAACATTGTTTCAAGTACATTACTGCTTTCAAATAGCTGAGTCATCATAAATGAGCTGCGTCTCTTACACATATACACAAAACACAGCAACACTTCTTCAATTACATACCTCTAATGAGCAACAAACCATTAAAATTAAGCAAACACGAAGAGAAACAAAGGAACCCAAAACATTTTCACTGTCACTCTTTTGCTAATGTGCATACAGTATTCAGTTTGAGACTGAGCATACAAAGACCTGATATTTATAAGTGAATATCCATGGCAAAGTTTTAGTTGAGCAGTCGGACACCCCGGACTTTGACTATCAGAATAAAATCTAGTTCAATCTGCTATTTATAACCTCATCCCTGTGAATCTCGTGTTTTCTGGTTTTCCACATCTGTACAAACTCACCTTTCTGCCATTCCTGAACATACTAGCTCTATTGATATCCTTGCCAAATATGATACCTCCATTTCCACTGTCCTCGATACTCATGCCCCCCTTCTACGCACACTTCTCCCTGGTTTACTCCTGCACTTCGCAGCTTGAATACTGTTGGCTGTCACCTTGAACACCTCTACAGGAAAACCAGTAAGTGTGCATTTTACTGCTTAGAAAGACCATATTGAGCAATACAAATCTGTGTTAAATACGGCATGCTAGTTCAACCTTCCACCACTGTTAAACCTGGGTATAATTTTCGATTCTTCCCTCTCTTTCTATCCTCATATCTCATCTGACCAAATCCTTTTTCAACCTCTGGAATATTGCTCATTTACATCCTTTCTTAAATATCATGATGCTGAGACCCTAGTAGTTCATGCTTTTTATTACTTCCCGCTTAGACTACTGTAATTCTCTCTTTTTTGGCATAGCCACTACAACACTAAATAAGCTCCAGTATATTCAGAACGTCGCAGCCAGAGGCCTCACACATTCCAAGAAATCCTCCCACATTACTCCTGTTTTACACAGATTACATTGGCTACCCGTTCATTTCTATATTCAATTCAACGTACTCATCACATTCAAAGCCCCCCATGGTCTCACTATTGGTCTTACTATTGTAAAGCAACTTTGAGTTTGTAGAAAGGAGCTATATAAAATAAACTTATTATTATTATTTCATTTAGCCAGACATGACCTGCAGCATAAAGTCTGATCAGGTCTTAAGCCAGAAATTTCCCATCAAGATGTTTTTTTTTTTTAAGTTAAATAATTTTCAAAGTTTTGAACAAAACAGATTATTGGAGTAAGTTTTACAAGAAGTTCAATGTGTTACTAGCCATTTCTTTGTAATTACTTGTGAAACATACTAGCAATTTCTGAGCGATTTTTTTTTTTCATTGCAGACATGCCTCTATAAACTTTAATTCCCGACTAACTTCCTAAAAATTTAGTAGTGCCCATCCAATCCAACTGGAAGTGGTGTATTTTGGTGGCTATGCAAATTTACCACACTGCATAAACAAACATAAGTAATGGGTCAAATCATAACCCTTAGTGTGTGTTTGGGATGAGGTAACATCTGTGACTTAACACTCAACACAGTTTAGTCCCCCAAAGCTAAACTGGCACCACAGCTGCCACACTGAAGCTCTGAGATGAAAAGGTCATTTCATGCTGCTGCGAATCTCACGCTGACCATCATCATCACACATGCTACTGCTCTCAGAGCTCGCCTGCAGTGTGGCTGCTGCAATGTATTTGAAACGCTATAGAGTCTGGCATGTGGCGAGGGTCGCTGAGCACTGGCCTGATTCTCCAGTGCACCAGAGGACACGACCCAGCTAGGACAAAGAAAGGACGCCTGCTTCCAAGAACTCTTAGAGTGGAGGAAGCAAAGATGGATTTTAGTTTGCAAAAGAACGGCAAAAAATCTCTTTCAGGTTCACAAGAGCTGTACGCAAAAACAAACATACAATACAACCAGAGTAGCCTGATTTACCCCAAAAACTACTCTTATGAGCCTGTTTGTGATAGTGAATTAAAAACATACAAGGCGACCAGTGTAGTCTAATTTACATACATACTCTTACAGTATGAGCCAATTCAGATTAGTGGATAAAAAATATACAGCATGACCTGTGTAGAGCAATTCACAAACAAATGACTCTCACAATATGAGCCTTTTCATGTTAATGTATCAAACAAATACAGCACAATCAGTGTAGTCCAATTTATGAACAAATTACTTGTGTACCGGTTCTTTTTAGTTTCTTTTAATGACAATTAAAAAAGACAGGTTACCATTTGAATCAGTATGAAAGACTGCCTTGTATAAATATACAACATTAGTAGAGACTGAATTTCATACATTTGCTAGCAGAACCGATATATCTAAAATATACACACATTAATAGGAAATGCGTCATATGGAATCAAAATCTGAATCTAAGAGTTTGTGAATATGAACATGTACAAATCCATAAATCTGCATCGATACCCAGCCCTTCCACACTTAATGCACTCATTTTACCCCTCAACCAAATTTTTGTTATTTATCATCTAATTTAATTGTGTTATTTACTATGCATCTTTGATTTTTAAAAGCATTTATTGTATTTTTAAAAATACTGGCACATGTGTCTATTTATATGTAGCCTACTCCAGTGTCTTTTATTCAGGAGTCAGGCCTCTCAGCAGCCCGTTGCACTGTCCCCAATGTCCCAGGCCATAATCCATCTATGGGAGGTAATAGTTCACAATGTCCTGCTAAAGGCAGAGAAAGAACATGACAGAGTTTTTGTAAATGGTGAAGACGGATGCAACAGGCTTCTCCAGCCAATCGATCCAGACTTTAGCAACACCTGTCCAGCGTAGCTGCCCTTTTTGACCCCTGAGGCACAAGATCAGCGCTAAGATAATCTGTCTGTCAAGAGTCTCGACTTTGTGACACGGTAGGTCGAAATGAAGTGATGAATCAATGGGAGGGTCTGGAGGGATGCCAGTCAGGAGAAATGAAAGTGCACAAGGTCAAGGAATTTACAGGCGTTTCTCATAACATGTAATGAGGACAAATTACCAAGGTATAATGCATATTGGTAACTTCCTGCTGAATATAAACTAGTCAAATCCCAAAGCTCAAGGCACAGATGGCAGATGTCAGCACCAGGGTTACTCATATGTATCTCTGAAAATCCCTCGGAGGCTTTCTCAGGCACACTGTCTCATCATGACAGTGACAAATATGCCTGATTAAAGAGTGGCAAGCGTACATTTGCTTGCTCTGTCAAGAGACCGCCTCAATGAACATGAAAACACACACATTCGAGTGGTTGACTGATCCCCTCTGGAGCCGCACAAAAGCCCACCGACAAGCACATATTTGCACATACATCGTCTGTAGCAAACTCTCGGGCATGTTAACCGTAAGCTAACGGTTACAAACAAATGTAGAATTTGGAAATGCATGACTTTGTCTCTCTCTTTCCTTAAAGACGCATGAAATCGCTTAAAAAGCGAAGTTTTCTGCCATTTTTTGAAGAATTTTGTATTGAAACTAAGTTTGGTCAGGACACTTTGAAGAATTAATTATACAAATTGATGTAGTGCAGAACGAGTCATCAATATTTTTGTTTCATTTTACAGGAAAAAATGGGTATATCTGCTAAAATTTAATTTTGCTACCATTTATAGATATACTTGCATATACAGTACTGTTCAAAACTTTGGAATCTGTACTATTTTAATGATTTTGAGGTATCTTATGCTTACCAAGGCTGCATTTATTTGATCACAAATACAGAATAAACAGTAATATTGTGAAATATTACAATTACATATTCAAAGGTAATGTATTCCTGTGATGGCAAAGCTGAATGTTTCAGCATCAATCCTCCAGTCTTCAGTGTCACATGATCCTTCAGAAATCATTCTAAAATGTTGATTTGGTGCTCAAGAAACATTTCTTATCATTATCAATGTTGAAAACAGCTGTGCTGCGTAATATTTTTGCGCAAACTGTCCCTTTTTTCAGGATTCTTTGATGAATAGAAAGTTCAAAAGAATTATAGAAAACTTTTGGTAACATTATAAATATCCATCTATTTACCTTTGATCATTTTAATGCATCCTTGCTGAATAAAACTATTAATTTCTTTCAATACATTTTTTTACTGACTGCAAACTTTTAAACGGTGGTGTAGATGACCTCAAAACATCTAAAAGCCACAAAACCAAAGTTTTAATTTCATGGAGTCTTTAAATGTCAACATCAATGTTATGAAATATGCAAATTAAGTTTAAATCCCACTCTTTTCTAACTCAATAGGAGAAAGAAACAGACGTACAAAAGCAAAATGGAAGGAGAAACTGGCGGTCATGGTTTCAAATGCGATCATAATGAGATCTTCCGCAACAGAGGTCTGTTTTTCTTCTCTCTCTCTCTCTCTCTCTCTCTCTCTCTCTCTCTCTAAAGTAATGATGCTTTGTGTAGAGTCACAATCTTCATTACCTCTTTTAATTTTGTATCTGTCCTCCCACAGAACTGTCACCAAAACATAAAAACGACATCAGGCATTGCACAGCAGTGTTGGGGAGTAAATTACAAAAAGTAAAAAACAAACTACATTTCTTAGCAGCACAAAATTATCTTTAAGGAATGAGCTACTTTTCAAAAAACGAATCCCTGCGGCCACTACGTCACTATACTTTGAATGAATATAGTTAAAGGGGACATATCATGCTAAATCCACTTTTTTAGCCCTTAAATGCATTTTGTTGTATATTTGGAGTGTTTAGAAGTACAGAAAATATGAAATTATTCTCTTCAGGTGCTTCGTTGATATCTTTATATTCTGTTTTGGTCATATTTTTCAACCTGTTCCGATTTTTCTGTTATCTATGACGTTTTGTGAACTAATACGTCACAGTATTTGCAGCGGAACTGCCAAATAAGGACATTGACTCCCGGCCCAACACTTCGAGCAATCCGCCATTTCTATTTCTCACTGCAATTTTGTAGTCCAAGCTAAAGGATGCAGAAGTTACGAGAGGGTAAGTTAAAATGTTCGGTTGTTGGATGTAGTAACCCACACACTTCATTACACCGTCTAATGTAGATGAACTGCCGCGCTTGTGTCAGGACACATGTTTAACTGAAAGAACGAGCAGAGAGAGAGAGACCCGGTCGCGCGCGCGCTCACTCTCTCTCTCTTCAGAGCCAGACGAACGTGTAAACAAGACATCACCGTCTCCAAACTAGACGCTGTCTTGCTCTCTCTCCCTCGCACATATTAATCAAAATAAATCGACACGGTGGTAAAAGATCGGAAGACCAAAGTTTCATGTGTAAATACAGTAACACACCATTGCGATACATCCATATGAAGACGTTGTTCTGCAGATTCGTCGTCTTCATTTTCATCTCGCTCCGGCTCTGACTCTGGCTCGAACATGTAAGGCTGGATGGACAAGTCTTCCGTTGTTGACATTTTGTTAATAACGTGTGAATAAAAAGTTTCTGTGCCGCTAGATAATCGTATCTCTGCTATCAAACTACAAAAATGGCTGAACGGGGTGGAGTTGAACCTCTGCAACCTGGAGAGGGGGCGGGGTATGAAGTGTCTCAGTTGTATTTAAAGAGACCGCACCAAAACGGGTTGATTGAGACGCACCTCAGAAAAGGGGTAGAAAAGGGGCCTGTGGAGCTATAATAATGAGGAATTCAGACCCAAGCATTGCAGTTCCGCTTTATATAGACTACAAATGTATGATTTATATGTAAAAAGGAACAATTTAAAAGCATGATATGTCTCCTTTAAGGCGAGACACTACAGGTGAATAGGGTAAAATGTTTAACTAGCAGATATCACCATGAAACTTTCACAGTTGATTACCTACATTAAGATGAGAAAAAAATGTATTACAAGTTTTCTGTAATTTAATGTTCAAATATGCAAATTAGGCAATTTCTAATTAAATATGCACTATTTTGCATATATTTTAAAAAACGAAATCTGAGTATTGGATAAAGCTAGGTTAAAAATGATTTTTTCATTGTGTTCACATATTAGATGGGGAAAAAAATACAGAGGGATTTATGGATATCTACTTTTGTTATCCTGTAAATCAGAAAATACTGTCAATAGCCTTAAAAAAATGATTTTCGCCATGTTTTTTGGAATAAAATGTTATATAAATCAGGCTAGGAATAATATATTTACAAATCCTTCTGTAAATGTCTTCATAATATAACTAGGTACAAGACTGGAAAGTTTGAAGTCTTGTGCAGGACTGCAGGACATCTTGCTTTTAAATAGTTATTACAATAATTGGCCAAATGTATGATATGATCAGAGATACAATCCTCAAAGACACATCTTTTAAAGTGATAATAAATGTAGAATATTGTTAAGTTTGTTTGTTTGTTTGTTTGTTTAACACCATGCCAGCTTATCTGGCTATTTTCTTGGCGAGAAGATTTATGGTAAAACTATATCAGGTTTTTACAATCTATTTTTGCTAAAAAACTGTATTTGATTAAAACATTTCTTCAAGAGTGTTAATGGAGTAAAAAAGGTTTACACAGGGTTAAAACCAGCTCAATCTAATAAACATGCTTCAGGGATAAAGGGTTTTGACAGAAAAAACATGTTGATGGATCTTTTTCTAATATTCATCCTGGAATGGCATATTCGCCAACGGGTATAAACAATCGGTTACACTTTAGTTTAGGGTCCAATTCTCATAATTAACTAACTATTAACTATGATTTTTGCCTCAATAAACTGCTAATTACTGCATATTAATAGTTAGTATGGTAGTTAAGTTTAGGTATTGGGTTGGATTAAGGGATGTGAATATGGTCATGCAGAATAAGGCATGTGCTTTATATGCAGTGTTGGGGGAACTTTTTTTGAAAAGTAATGCATTACAATATTACATTACTCCCTTAAAAAGTAACTAATTGCATTACTCGGTTACTTTTTTAGAAAAGTAATGCGTTACGTTACTTTTGCGTTACTTTTTTTCACCTGGGCAGGGCTTGTTTTTTTATAACACAAAAAGTTATATTTTTGGGCAAATGTAAAGACCCTTTCACACCAAAAGTGAAATAAGCCTAACTGTGCGTTCACACCGAACGCGAACAGCGCGTCAAATTCGCGCCTGCCGCGTCTAGTTATACGCTTGACCACTTTGTGTGCATTCGCGTGTCAAGAGCGAAATTGACGCGCGTAAAATCAAAAGTTTGAATCAAAATTTACGCGCGTCAGAGGCGAAAGTTTCGAAACCTGTTGGCGGTCATCTTTTTTTAGATGTTTATCGAGCATTAGCATTAGCATTAATCGAGAGAGTCACCGCTCGTATATGCTCTGGAGAGCTGAAACAGCAGCGCAGTGGACATCGTCGCTGTTCTTGGGTCCACCAAACCCTCCGGAGGGTTTCAGGGGTTTCACAATTTGCTCCAGGAGGTAGGTTTGGTGGACCTAACGGTGAGGACGCTGACGAGGAAAGCGTAGGCCGTATAAGCCTCGGCCAAGAGTGGTGGTCGCTGCCTGACGAGCCCGCGCTGTACAGCCCGGCGCGAGGTTCACCCTCGCCCGCACCTAATCTGTGATTTATTTTTGTTTTGATAATAAATGGAGCTGCAGCAGCCTTCAAAAATGAAACCTGTCCTGTGATTTTTTTTTATACACTAAATTGTGTTTGTTGTCTTTAAATTAGATTAATAATGTTTTATATAATCTAGAATAGATATGGAATAAATAGCATTCAATACAAAATGAGTATCTCTCATATATTGAAATCGAGTTATGTTTTTATTTGCTTTATTGTGCATTTTAGTCATATTACAAAATAATTTATTGAGGCCAAACATAAAATAACATTATAAACTGTCACTTCACCACGTGACAGCAGCATGCAAGCAGGCTCCTGATTGGTTAACGCGGCGCGAATTGACGCAGAAGTTCAGATTTTTCAACTCGGGCGGCAGACGCGAATTCGCGTCAAACGCGTGAATGCACAAATAGCACTAATAAAATCATTCGCGCGTAACGCGCTTAACGCGGCAGACGCTCAATTCGCGTCATTCGCGCGAACTTGACGCGCGAATGAGGCGAATTCGCGTCTACCGCGCCGCGCGAATGAGGCGAATTCGCGTCTACCGCGCTGCGCTAAACGCCTCATTCGCGCCGCAGGAATTTTTTACGCGCGTAACGCGTCTTTGCATTGACTTAACATTGAAATGACTCGCGCCTGACGCGCTAAACGCGTCCGGTGTGAACGCACCATAAGGCTGAAGGAAATGCAAATTCACACGTGTATAGTAGAGGGCGCAGCTCAAACAAACCTAGCGCTTTGAGTATGTGAAAGGCGCATTATAAATAAAATTATTATTATTATTACTTAATTTACCAATAAAAACTAAAAAATCTATAGTCATTTTTTGCTCATGGTTGAACTGAATCATCGAAGGTTAGAAGCAAGTACATTGGTCAATAAAGTGAGATTAAATGCATAAAAATGTATGTTTTATTTAACATATTTAGTTATTGAATGTTTGCATAGTATTCTGATTCTGCATTTCACTGATTTTATTCATTTTGAGGTATATTTCATCTTTTTTTGTGCAAGTGAGATAAGTAAATGCACGCTCACGTTTAGTCTAGAACTACAATAACCATCATGTTCACACACAACGCCTCTGCACTTCAATTTGTCTTAACATGGGGACAAGAGAGCTGCCAGTCAATAAATGGGAGAACAAAGTATCTTATGCTACTTATTTGAAAAAGTAACTCAGATAATTTGTTTTTTAAAAGTAATGTGTTACTTTACTAGTTACTTGAAAAAGTAATCTGATTACGAAACTCAAGTTACTTGTAATGAGTTACCCCTAACACTATTTATAAGCTCTAGTAATATGCAAGCTAATAGGAAACTACCTAATAGTGAGAATCGGACCCTAAACTAAAGTGTTACCAAACAATCTGGTATCATCGGTTTGAAAATTAATTCTTCTCCCAACATTACAGGGCTGATTTCATGGAGTTTATAAATGGTATATAGATCTCACTCTGTTTGCCATTTGCTATTCATATAGGAACGCATTATTGGTTTTAGATCCATAGGAGGTATTGTTAAATGTAGAAAATCTTGAAGTGTATCTAACTACCTCGAAGGGGTAGTTTGACTAGTTTAACTACTGTAAATTAAGAGCAGTTTGTCAAGTCCTTTTCCCCAGCACTTCTGAACATACTTAAGCACCATTTTTCGAAGCAACCTGTCCAAATCCCTTTTCTTTTTCTTTTCTTTAAATCCAAAGTGTCTTCCTTAACCCTCATGGCCTTCAATGAATATTTCAACACCTTTCTCTCCAGGACATTTATTTTACATATCTGATACCACATATCTTCCAAACTCTCTTGACCTTATCAAGTCCACCGCAGGAGTCTCCGAGAAGAACATTATTTAACCAATCCATCAACTAAATCTGATATAATACTATGAAGGTAAAAGAGTAGCAAAACTCGTGAGCACGTAGATGTGAATTTGAGAACTTGTACAATAAATATTCGTACTTGTACGTGCACATTTACACTCACAGCTCCACTGTGAAAACCTGTAAAATAAAAATCTGAAGTTGAATGTTGAAATTTGCACTCGCAGACAATAGTCACAAAACTGTATTCTGAATTTGAAGCTGCAGACAAGTAGTCACAAATGTTTTGTATTTTTTACACAAATGTGTAAAATGCCATTCACAGAAATACAATGACAGACACAAACTTGTAAGATATATTTGCATTTAATCTTACATTCACATTCGCAGTACAACCTCAATTGTGCACTTGCAACTTCTCAAATCTGTCACTGCAATTTCAAATTTCGCGGCTTGACTTTTGCTACTCTTTTCGTGATATATCAGGTGAAAAACTAACTTGTGCACTTGAAACTCAGTGGCGGCGAGAGAGAAAGGGGGTGGGAGCGGGGGGGTGTTCAAAGGAGTCGTTTTATTGGTTGGCGCCTAGCCAATGAAATGGGAATTCTATTGTACAGTATGCGATGATGTCACGTTTTTCTGTGACTATTGTCTGCAAATGCAAATTTCAACATTGAACTTCAGATTTTTATTTTACAGGTTTTCACATTGGAGCTGTGAGTATAAATGTTCACGTACAAGTATGAATATTTATTGTACAAGTTCTCAAATTCACATTTACATGCTCTTGAGTTTTGCTACTCTTTTACCTTCATATAATACTGCCATTGTAAGGAGGCAGCAAATGTCATTGAGGCACAGTGTAAAGATTATCTAGGCTCCCGTCTGAGAGGTTTATCTAAATCTTGATATATTTGTGCTGTTCTTAAGACTTGAGAAAAAAGTGAAAGATATCAGCTCTTTCCAGGGGTTGTCTGCATTCAGCATTTGATGTTATCCTGCACAATTTTAAACTCCTGAGGCCAAAAATCCCCCCCTAAAATAGAGTTATTAAAATGTGTACACATTTATGTAACCAACCTAGATTTCCAGAAACAATCATAGGAAACAGAAAGAAACTTGAAGGTGCTGGGATTCATCCCAGATTCTTTTTGATAAATTGCCTATCTGAGCCCACAGAGGAGTAATGCAATACCAAAAAAAAAACTTCTGAGAGAAAGCTTTAGTCTTTTATCTGTAGGAGGGTTAGACCCCGTCACTGCACACAGGCGCATCTTTGAATGCACCTGTTGAGTGACATCACTTCCTGGAATAATAGAAGTGAATATCATTTCATCTACAGAAATCAGTGCTTAAGATGTTTAATTTGTTGATGTGAAATGTCATACTGCACAGACATTCCATTATCAAGTGTTCTTTACAAAGGTTTATGAATGTATAAATGGTTTTTAGGAGATTAATGATGTTTATTAGATCATACCTGTTATGGCTGACTTGTAGCTCCCCTAGGAGTTGGTTCTTGAACCACTGATCAAAATCCACATTGTCAAACAATTCATAAGCGGCTAACCCAACGGCGTTGTACACTGCAAAGAGAAGCAATTGATTTTTGCACAAGTTAACATTTAATTTAAAAGTTAAAAACTCGATTTTTGTAGAAAGATGTACACATAGTCCATGTCAGTTTTGCAAATATTTGCATATATAGTGATCTAGTAAAAAAAAATAAAAGTGTTAATAATCTTATCTATCCATATACTGTATATATATATATATATATATATATAATGTATATGCACACCCACTGTAAATATGACTGACTACATGTAATTATTGATCTAGTACAAAATTGTAATATATTTATTATATTATATATTACTTATAACAATTGGAAAGTAAAAAATTATAAATACAAATATTACATAATACATATTCATATCCATCAATGTATCTATTAAGCATATACAATAAACACAACAGTTGACTTTTGTGCTGTAGCAGCTGTACAACCACAATAAATTATACAAAAAAAAATAAATAAATAAAGATTGTATGCTACACTACTTGTGTGCTAACCAGAAAAAAAATATAGGTCTTTAACTTAGACTGACCTTCATGTAAAGAGGTAGCAGAATAATATATAATAATACAGCATATATACGTGTGTATAATAATACTAGATTTAATAATAGTGCAGAATCTAGAGCAATGTTAAATATTTATTCTTCATTTTACATAAAAACATCTCTTTTTTGCTATTTACATTTTTAAAATACTTTTTGACTGCCCTATCTTAAGTCTCAGATGTGATGGTTGTGTATAAGGGTAAATAATGCATGATGGTACCTGCATCCTTCATGAGCATCTGCACTGGGTCCTCAACATTACTGGGGCCTGAGAGAGAGAAAGCAAGCATTGTGATATTTTCCCTCCTCGAAACCTGCACACAATGTGCTTTAGGCCTGCTGGAAACATCTAGGCCTTTACACATCAGTAATAATTGTGACTTAACCACTCTGCAAGCAGTAGTAAAAGCAGCAAAGCATGTAATAAAATAAACAACTAAAACTTTCATCCCATTTCCCTAAGCCAATCACAATTAGCCATTCCAAAGCGACAATGAGGGGGCGACGCTCCTTATTGTCCATGTATAATTAGAACACAGAAAATGCTCAAGAGAAAAACAATGACACTACTAGGAAATTAACTGAGGGATCATTATGAGAATCATCATCGGAATGTGTGTTTTTATAATAACTTCACACTATAATGATACATGATGTGCAAAAAAAACAAAAAAATTGTCATCTCTTTCAATTTAGTAAAACATAGAAATGTAATAATGATAAAAATGTGCCAAACCTAAATTCCATGCCAAAACACTCAACTTTTATATAATATTATTATATAAAATGTCCATAAGAATACCATTTAGCAGTTAGCACATCATCCTAATTTAATCATGTTAGTAAATTTTAATCAACTAATTTACACAGAAAGCTCATTTGAGTCATTCACTAATTAATTAGGGAGCCAGATCAAAAGCAATGAGAGCGTAACGCTTGTCAGATGGTCCTTGTATTTGTCTGAAAGTGCGAGCTTAATTGCTACACATGGCTTTAAGAGGAGCACTAGCGGTGGACACGCTTCAGCTTAGCAGGGTGTGCTTTATAAAGGTGACATTTGCCCTGCAGGGCTATAATCAAAAAAGTCCACATCTAAAGTAGAACCCTGGGTGACTTTGTCAGTTTTTCCCTCACAAAAAAAGTTAGAGAAAATCCCTCATTTGGAAACAAAAAGAGCTTTGAAGAACTGATGGCATGTGTCATTTGGTGTCAACCCAGCCTATCAATCCAGCTAATGTCAGCAGGAAGCCAGAAATGAGAGTCCTTCCATGCTGAAACACTTCAAAAAGAGCTTCTGTAAAAGCCGTGTGGCATTCAAACACATTTTCAGTGCCTACTCTTGTAGCACACATGAACGGCTTTTCAAAATATTTCATGTAAGAAGCGAACATGTTAATTACTATAGATAAAAAGGGACCTGCAGTGTTAACTGGTGATAAATCACCTTGAGTTAATAAAAGAATCCCTTTTCACCATGTTCTCAACTACTCCTGCTCCAGATGTGACATTTCTTTCATTATCACAATATAATGACAGCTCATTTAACCAGTGAGTTTCGTTTGATCAGCGATTCTTTAATCATTGCATGCAAAGCTTTGACTTGTCTAATTTATTGTCTATTATTTATTTATTTATTGACTTGTATAATTTATTTATAAATTATTGTCTGATTTATTT
Organism: Scardinius erythrophthalmus; assembly: GCF_964197995.2. Taxonomy (NCBI): domain Eukaryota; kingdom Metazoa; phylum Chordata; class Actinopteri; order Cypriniformes; family Leuciscidae; genus Scardinius; species Scardinius erythrophthalmus. The sequence continues at coordinate 18,627,764 of NC_138240.1, forward strand.
GTGTCCTTGAATGCCAGGAGTCATGAATGAAAATGCTCACTTTTCTCTGTTAATAAATGTAATGAATTTATCCCTGCTGGACAAAAAACAACCAGGTAAAACCAGGTCATAGATGTGTTGAGTTGGTTTAGCTTTCAAAAGCCACTTTAAAATCTTTAAAAAAGAACAGAATAACCAGCTTGGCAAGGTTGGGAAACAAACCAATAAGCTGTTTGTCCAGCAGACATTTAGTTAGGGTTGGAAATCAAGCAGAATTTATTTATTTATCTATCGACCAAATGATTTTCAATAGGCTTGATTCTGGTAATGTTTCTTAGCATCTACATTCATAAACTGATCCAGAGGCAAAACAGCACTAAAATACTCAATCTTTAGTCAGATTCTAGAATGACTCTTATGAACTAGTTCTTTTTAAATACTCAAAATCTCAAACATATTTAATAAACTTCAAAAAAGTTGTAAAACCAGTCTCAAACTCATTATTATCGGTTTAAATCAGTCTGATGACTCACTCACTAAGTGAATCAGTTATCTTGAACCTCAAATCAAATAAATCCAATTAAATAATTAAAACGAATAAAGAAAACTGGCATTGTTTTGTTAATATGCTTATATTTAAGTAAACAGTTATGTCTAATTACACTTAAAGTACTGAAAGAATCAACTTGATTCATTTTTTCGCTATAATTTTCCAACCCTAGATGGAGTTGATGTAATATTCGTCAACACATCAAATAAAACCAACCTTGAAGATTCTGCACCATCTCCAATAGTACTGGTGTCAAAGTTTGACTGTAGTTGTGGAAAATGTCCAAGAAAAGCACTTCCGTGCATGGCTGTAAAGATAGAAAGAAACAAAATGTGAGGGAGCATTCGATGCAGGAACAACATTTCAACACAAACATTTACCCAAAAAGACATGGAAGGCAAACCATCTGGTTTTCTGTGGTATCCATCATTCTTGCCAACATGATCAATAGTGTGCAATGAAGAAGTGGTCAGGGTTCGAGACCTGACTCAGTGGCCTTCAGCATCTAATATTATAGGCAGGGACACTGACCTCCCAGTGGAAACAAGTGTGTCAAGAGAAAAGTGTCACAAAAGTATCACAGGAAAAAAAAAGACTTCATTTTAGATTTTAGCTTCTACCAAGAAATGCTGTATAATTTAATTAAATAAATATATGCACCGGACACAAGCGGCGCAACAAAAGACAATATAAGCCATTATAATGAGCGATGCTGTCTACACTTGATACACCTTCGCTATCTTAACACACAATTATATTTCTAGTTACAATTAATTATTTAAATTAAGCACTGTTTTTTTTCTATCCACAAAACAATCATAACAGACATGTGGCACATTTTTGGGTTGTAACCACCGAGTTGAGATCTGCCAGAAAGATGTGCAACAGTCATATTGCTTATAAATATTTTCATTCAGAGGACAAGAAACATTTAAGCCTAATGCATAATTAAGACATTCCCTTTCAAAATTACCTGAAGGTGAAGTGATTCCACAGCGGTGTCTTTCAGCGAGTAAATTACAAATGTGATGTAAAACATATTTCGCATGAGGTTATAAGTTAAGTCAGCCAATGTCATTTTAAAGCCAGGACATAAAAGCCACATTAAGTAGGCAGCCAGATGTAATGCAAATCAAGTCGCATGAGGGCAGTAACAAATGACCCTGTAGAGTCACGGCCACCCTATGTAAATTCCATAGAAATGAGACAGACCCCTGGTTCCTTTTAACTCGGTCCCTTTGCATTTACTTACACTTCCATTGACCTTGGAATACATCTTTCTGTAAGGCAGTTCACCAAAAGACGTGCAAATGGAAATATTGCATATGCAAAAAGCAGTTTTAGAAATTATAATTATGAAATCAGTCAAACTAAATTTCATAGAGAGAGATCACTTACCCGCAAACTATACTTCCAGGAGTCACCACCTGTCTCTTCCACAGCTGAAGAAAGAAATAACATTAAACACAACTTGTCACAACATATATCATGTACTTTAAATGGATAGTTCACCCAAAAATAAAAACTCAGCCAGTTATTCATCTTCATGTCATTACAAACCCCTATGACTTTGTTGAAAAATGTCCTGTCCACTCTATTCAATATAATAGGACTGAAGGAGGACTGAGGCTGTCAAGCTTCAAAAAGCAAAATCATCCTACTTGTGCACAATATTCCAAGTCATTTAAAACCATATGATAGCTTTGTGACAAACAGAGCAAAATTTTAGTCATCATTCACTGACAATCTTCCACTCCAAAGGCTGTTAACCATTTTGACTGGACCATTGAGTTAATGAGCTGAATTTCAATTAGATAATTTTTATGATTCTTTTATGGTGATTCCTTGTCATTTTAGAGCTTGGCATTCCCAGTCCACATACATTTTCATTATACTGAAAAGAGTAGCCTGTATATTCTTCAAAAACTGTTCCAGTTTGGAATAACACAAAGGTGAGTAAATGATAAGAGAATTTTTGTTATTTTGATGAACTACACTTTCAACCTTCACAACTTATGAAAGATTTTTTTTTTCTATCAATCAGGTAGCCTTTATGAGAAATCATATCCTGGTTCCACACCATGAATGTGGCAGGATTCTCTCCTCCCATGATCCAATTAAAGAGCAGGTCATTAACGTGATAATTTCACCTTCTCTATCATCTCTAGTCACCTTATGTTCCTAAGGGTTGGTCATCAACAGGCCAGAACAATTCCGTCTGCTGCTGAGTCACTAAATTAATCGCAATTACGCTGCCTTGACAGCCGGACCCCTGGACGATTCAACAACTATGCCAGAAAAAAAAAATCACTGGACCACAGATCCAGTTACGTCTTAAATTAATGCAGCAGGTACGGTTCAGCATCTCTGGACATGACACAATGGAGGGCTCAGATAAGTGACAAAAAAGGGCAGCTTCATGACTTCAAGTTCATGTGTAGTACATTTGTTGTCATAGCCACTTTCACCTCAGTGATTCATAAATTCAGGTTGAGCCATATATGGTCATGATTAATGAACACCTGCAACAGTGTGGTTCATTTTGAAGCCCTAAAACCCAGAAAAGAATGTCCTATGGGATTTTAGAATGGCGATTTTTAGTATTTGAACATCACGTAAATTAAAGGTATAGCTCGATTCAAAATGAAAATGATGTCATCATTTACTCACCCTCAAGTTGTTCCAAACCTGTATGAGTTTCTTTCTTCAGTTGAACACAAAAGATGATATTTTGAAAAACGTCGGTAACCAGACAGTTGACGGTAGCCATTGACTTCCATAGTAGGAAAAAAATACAATGGAAGTCAATGGCTACAAAAAACTGCTGGTTACCGACATTTTTTTAAATATCTTCTTTTGTGTTCAAAATACTCTTTTTTTAATTTTTTAATCTTTAGGTCCGGTCTTAAAAGGGACAGTGTGAACACTAAGTGAACCAGGACAGAATATATTATTTTCTTTTTTAGCCCGGACCAGAAGAACCCTCTGTGTGTGGGGAAGGAAATCCAAGAGTTCACATATCATTCATTGAATGCAAACGTGGCTTATCATTTGAAACGTGTAATAGATTAACATCAGTTTTGTTTTTTCGGTCATGTGACCTAGCAGTTAACATTTGGGATTCCAGATAGATTCTCTCGTGTATCAATTCTTCTCCCCGTCTCTCTCTGATTAAATGGCAAAGAGCCCAGAAAAACAAAAACAAAAAGTTTTACAGCTTTAGATATGTTATTGATTTCATAATTCACATTTACCAAAACTCTCTGGGTCTTCTTCCCACATGGTTAGCTCTTCCTCTGTCAGCAGAAAGTATTTGGATACCAGTCTCCTGCCGATCTCCGTCAGCGTTTGGTGTGTAAAAAATGAAGTCTTAATTTTATGTGCCTCCAGGCTCTCTGGTTTACTGTCTGGAATGCAAATTGGAACATCACTTCAATTTACAATTATCCATATAGTAATGTTCAAGATATTAGATCATTCATTAAAATGTCTCATGTGCTCCTGCGGTCCGTTAGTAAGGCAATAAAACAATATAACGGGAGGCATTTTTATATCAGTTTACTTCAATCTCTATCTAGGGAACCTTAGTCATGACTGAACAGCCAGATTTCATTATGAAACATCTCATTGGTTCGCTTTTGCCCTCTACCAACTATGAAATGTCCTTGATGAGTTAAAATGCTGTTATCCATTTCCTATTTCGAATAAGCTAGAACTTTAAAATGGAGGCTCACCATGCCAAAGTCATTACTAAAGTCATTGCTGCTGATGGGCTGCCTACCTTCAATGTTCTTGGCAGGTTTGTAGGCATCGTTTTTAACAATCATCTTGATGAGGTTCATGCACTGTACAATAAAACGCTCAAAAACAACTCCCTCGCCAGCCTCGGTGAACACGTAGCTGACCGCGAACTCCAGCGATCGCTGAATAAGGGGGATGAAAGGCCACGGGTGATATTCCAGGAAGTCCAGCAACTAGCAGACAGCATTAAACATGAAGTTAAACCACAGTTCAAGAGATCAGCATGGCCCACATCATCTCAAGTAAAAGTGCCCAGATTATTTCTTTTTCCCTCTTAATTGACTGAACTTTTAGACTTACAACTTTGGTGAACAAAATTATGGTCTTCTCAAGCTTTTCTCTGCAAAGACTGCCTGGACCAACATGCCGGCCTGCAAAAAGTAGATGGAAAGGCTGAAAACATATACTTCAATTTCCTTGTATAAGGAATAGTTCCATACAAAAATGAAAATGTTATCATTATTTAGTCATCCTAATGTTGCTTTAAAACTTCTATGACAAAAAGCACTATAAAAAAAATCATAAAAGGTGCCCATATGATGCATGTGCAGTACCTATCTGAATGATCTGATCTGTATGAGGAACAGACCGATATTCAAGATGTTATCCACTGAAAATCTAATCTATCTCTTCTTAGCACATTTATGATAGTTCAAAACCTATCTGAATGATCTGTTCAGAAATTACACTGATCTCTCAGTTCTCTATGATTTGCTCACTTGAGGAGAAGATTGTCTGTGATTATAGACTTTGTTAGCTTTTTGTTTGCCGGTGATTTGTGAATTGCCGGTGAAAGGTGAATTGTGCCATCAAACGTATTTTATGCATAGTACGAATATACTGTGATTGATCATAATGTCTAAATCTATGTAAGCTTGTTTCTGCCACAGAATAAAAAATCTAAAAGGTAATTGTGATTTATCTAACAATTGACTTTTTTCTTAGAATTTGGAGTTTATATCTTGCAATTCAGACTTTATAACTTGCAATTGAGAGTTAAACCCCAGGTTTCACATACAAGGTTTAATATAGTCACAGACTAAAATGCATGTTTGAGGTGTTTTAACTATCTTAAGAATAAAGAGTCTTAAAATATGTCGGTGCCATTGTTTTATCTCAAGATTCACACAAGTAATGTTTACTTTCTAAGGCATGTTTATAAATCGAAATGCCCTAACTGAACTAAGGCCTAATCCTGGCTTAAAGGAGCATTGCGTAGGTTCTGAAATTTCTAACAGTTACTGACACCAGTGGCCGTTAGAGGAACTGCAGTCAGTCTCATGCTCGTTCTCGGTGCGCACACGCGTCGCTCATAAGAGCACGACCACATCAACCAGGGTTGCCGCAGCAACCTGACAGCTCATCGAGATTCACCAGCATAATGTTTGAGGTAAGAAAACACCATTTGAAAACACTACCGATTGCCGCTGCTTACTAATAATGGCTGCCGTGCCGTATGGATGTAAGCCCAAGTAGACGAGAACGCGCATGACGTCACATTTTGTGAATTTTCGCGCTGATTCGGGCCCGACTCCTCCACACACAATTGAGCCTACAGGCTGATAGAGGCAACCGTGGTGGACAGTCAAGGTGTCATTCTTTTTATTACATCATGGTTGGCTCATAAATGTACAAATGAAAACTCTATCTTAAAGATTTTTTTAAGTAAAAACTTCCACATAGCTCCTTTAATCTAAGCCCTGCCTGTGAACCCAGGACAAAATCTCACAATTCTGACTTTTTTTGCTCAGAATTTTAGGATATAAACTCGCAGTTGTTAGTTTTATGTATATAAACTCACAATTCTGACTTTTTTCTCACAATTAAGAGTTTGTATCTAGCAATTCAGACTTTTTTTCTCAGAATTGTGATATAAACTCGCAATTGTGAGTTATCAAGTTCTCGCAATTCTAATAAAAAAAAGTCAGAATTGTGATTATTTCTTTTTTCATGTGGCGGAAACAATCCATACTAAATCAGTCAAATGTGAGCCAAAAAAATAAAAAAGAATTCCTCTCAGCAGCCAAACCGCAGAGACTAATCTGTTTCCTTGCAAGGCAACACTCAGGACAGCGTGATACAGTGTGATAGAGCAGGGTAACCTTTCAAGGGGATTGGGCATCAATTTCTCGGTGCGGAGAGAAATAAAGAAATGAATAGAACAAAAAAGCCTGGATTATTTGGAGGACCTTATCTGGCCCAGAGTTGATATTTCACATTCTGTTTGCTCATAAACTAAGTTTCTCATCCACGCCGAAATACCAACAGGCCGAATGAAACCTGACCTGCGGCCCAGCCAGGAGAACATATTGCCTGTGATATCACCAGTAGATAACAGCTTGCTTCGGTCTCATCTGATGACATATAACTCATGCAACGACAAGCCTGGGAAAAGCAGGCACAGTGTCTCCAGGTGAAACCATGCAGATTTGGCATTATTGTCTTCTGCTTTAGCAGAAATTTAGTTGGAGCCTTTGAAGTGGTGATCTTTCAAAAATAAATTAGTTTGGCCTTTGACTATGCACTCTATACTATATCAATAAAGAACGCAAGTCCATCAGAATTAACCTTGTGATCTCAATCAGAAATATCTAAAAGTACTTTTCATACAAACCCTTTTTACTTATAATATTATGTTGGATTAAACTGCAGAAAAGATAATATTGAAGCACAACGAACCTGTACAATTTCAAAATGCACAGTCTGAAACAGGAATATAAGAATAATAGTGATAAAAAAATTGTAGATGGGTATTTGACTTAAATTGACATTCAAAAATTAACAGGAACATGTATTTGCTTCACTCAATAACAGATAATGAACTCTGTAACCATAAAATGTGGCTGTTATCTCTGAATGTGCTGAGGATTAAAAACTCCTACAAGCAATATCAAATGTTAATTTCTCCTTAGATGGTTCTAAATCTCTAAGTCCTCTAAACCCAATTCCACTATAATATCACACCACTTTATTTTCCAAATGGGAATAGCTTTGAATAAAACTGAATTGGCAAAAAACAAGTCTAACTGTAAATCATGGGGAAAAGTCTTTAAAGGTGTTCTCAGTAGGGTGACCACCATCAAACATACCAAATGTGGGACGTATATAAGTTTGTGTGGGACAATGTGGGACATGTTACCAACACTAAAACATAACTTAATACAAACATTTGTATTCTGCCTTTCAGCTGATAAAAAATACCATTAAATCACAATGTAATATGTTACATGTTTAAATTCAACATCGCTGAGCCCAAAGGCAGCAGGCATCATGCAGATAACTATTTTTTAAACAGTTCCAACCACATCCAACTAAAATCCAACAAAATAAATAATGAACAAATAAAACAAAATGATATTTGATCACTGACAGTCTTATATATTAAGAATATATTAAAACAAAAACTTTCATATTTTTAGGAAGGATGTGAATTAAAACAACCACAGCAGGCAAAAAGTTGATAAATTCTGTTAAATGAAAAATATTATTGGTGAAAAACTACGCCGCAAAAAGAATAAATAAAATGCTTTCTTAAAAAGGCAAAAAAAAACGCATGCACGTTTTCTTAATATGATAATTAATTACCAACAGACTGATGGAAATGCGGGACATTTTCTCAATATGCGACATGCGGGACAAGGGGTGAAAATGCTGTGTGTTTCAACACAAAGCGGGACGGGTGGTCACCCTAGTTCTCAGTGATTTGTAAAAAGTTTTACACAAAGAAATGAATAGTACTAAATGTTTAAAATCAAGTATCTTTACATGCGATTACTCTGTCATGCAAGTAGCCTAATTCTTTACTGTATTTTTGATCAAATAAATGCAGCTTTGGTGAGCATACAATATTTTTTTCAAAAACATTATCTTACCAACCTCAAACTTTTGAGTACATACATTACATAAGTCATTAGATTTACTAAAGCCGGGTTCACACACAGTACGATTTTGGCCACGATTTGGCCGTCTGAGACAAATTTTGTGAATCCTAAAAGATTCCTCTGATCCTAGGCCAAAATCAGAAGTCGCTCGTTTGACATGTTCGCCGACAGCAGATTAATGACCAATGCGATCAAATTTGACCTCAGATGAAATTCTACCATTGTCAGAAGATTTGACGCACAGTCCTGCATTGTGGCTTCTCCTACGACAACCGTCAAATCAAAAACCAATAGGAGTGGAGAACACAATTAGTGACTTGAGACAACAAACCACCACTTTTACTCCACGCGCACACATCTTTGTTTTTCCCCAAGTTTTCTTATTTAAGAAAAGCCATGATGAAAATTAACGCTAGAGACTGTTTTTGTTTGCTAGCCACAATTTTTTCCTGCATGTAAATGCAGTACACAGTCATTGAATGTGTCACAGATTGATGATGTTAAACACAGAGCGAGTTGACATTAATGACAACTGAGATCCTACAGTGTTGACAGCTTACAGCGGGGATCATGTTCGTACAGTCTGACAAGCAACGATCATAAAGGACTATTATACTATTATATGTCGATGGAAAAATGTGGAAGAAAATTAATGACAAATGTATTTGAAACAAGAGAAAACACTTTAGAAAACACCATAGAAAAAACTGAAAAACAATCCCAAAAATGGTGTTACACTATTGGAATTAGAAAACAAAAAACATGTAATACTCACAGCATTCTAGAAACTGCTTTAGCCTCTCGAACACTGCATTGAGGAAGCCCTAGGGAAGGAGACACAGATAGCAAATGAAACATCGGTATCAGGTGTGGTTAGCGACTTTGAAATCATGCCGCTGACAATATCTAGGTTTTCATGTTGAAGGCAGATTTGGCAGGAAGCCCCAGGCAATCTTAACTCAGGCTGGGGAAGGACAGGCTGTTTACGTGGGGCGTCGGAGGAGAGATTTAGAGAGTGCCTGTCGTGCCAGGATACAATCCTAGAACGGTCGTTAAATAAATGGAACCAGTTTGATCAACACAGGACAAAAGTAACACTCTGCTGGCAGATGGAAATTTCTGCACCACACACAGTAAATTACAGCAGTTCATTTGCTGCTAGCACTATAAATAATGGGATACCTGACTGTCTCTTTAGAGGTATAAATGAAGTGAAAAAGCAACTGTGTACATATTAATGTACATTCATTTATTCTATGCCTTAAGCTGCAGTACACACACAAAGAAAAAGAAAAGAAAAACACTAATCTGCAACCCCATGTACAGTAACATCAAACACAGCATTCAAGTATATAAAAGTATAAATAAAAAAGCAATATACAATAAAAATCATACTTAATATAAATGTATAAAATACATCAATATATACATTTATATATTTTTTTTTAAATAAAGAATACATTAGTATAAACAGTAGCTTATTTATTTATTATTTCCTTTTTATACATAGCCTAAATAACCATTAGGTTTTATATAATTTAAATTAAGAAAAAATTTGTACAAAATAAAATGATATATAAATTAGAGCCGGGACTTTAACGCGTTAATTAAGATGAATTAATTACACAAAAAATACAAACGAACGAAGAAGCTTACGAGACCGCTTTGGTTGGCCCCGTGGATGGCTTGGTTGAACAAAAATAAACAATATGTTGTTGTTTAAGCTTATGTATTCAGTCATTATTCAATGGTATACTAAAAATCCATGTGAAAAAAATTACTTCTCACTGTTCTCAGGTCAAATATTTATATGCAATTAAAATGCGATTAATTTCGATTAATTAATTACAAAGCCTCTAATTAATTAGATAAAAAAATTCCCAGCCCTAAGTCCCGAGTCCCGGCCCTAATATAAATATATAATACAATCACATGATTTATTTTTAGATACAAGTAATCATTTGTTATGCGTTTTTACTTTTTGATAGCTACATAAATGTGTTTCTGCAAAACAAATATTAATCCGAACTTTAATTCCCACGCTAAATGCAAAAATTGAACTTGAATTTATTGAACTTGAACTTGAGTTCACGTCAGTGAAAGCAACAGTTATGAGCTGTATTTCAAGATCAAAGACTGCAATAGGAGAGAGAGCAGCATCAGCACTGGTAAGATCATTTAGTCGGTTTCCTTTTAATTATGATGAACTTTCAGTTTCATTTGCCTCAGTTTGCACATCGGCTTGCTGAAGAGATACTCAGCTACTCATCTGCGGCGGGCCATATCTGTGGCGAATGACGAAAGCGATATTTCCATCTCGACTGCCTTTTATGTAATAAACTGATGTTCACTTGTTTCTCATGCCATTTGCTGAGGCTAACATATAAACTCCCTGTGATGAGAATCTCACTGGTGGCTGAACACCCTGTGAAGTCCACTTCGGACACTGGGCATCAGTCAAAGGTACACTGAAGATGCTCTGTGTTTGATAGGGATGAAGCAACGAGCATGAAGAGGATTGGGAAAAAGCTGCATATTTTATGACAGCGACTCTCTGGCTTTGAGCTGAAAGACAATATTAAAGTCCAAAAGACTCCAGAGAGACAAGAGAGCTACTGTCCTACCGGGAGAACACGGTTTCTCTGTAGCTTTGGTGGCTGATTGATAGCCAGAGGCAGCAGCTCAATGAAAATATTCTCTTTTGAGTTGCCTTACCTCCAGAAGGGATCAATGATGGTGCCATCATCTTTTCCTTTACTGTAACTAATAAGCTCAAATTCAAAATGTCAGTTGCATAGGCTCCAAATATTTAGTCATCCTGACAGTCTACAAATTGACTGCAGGATCAGGGGTTTAATAAAAAAAAACTTGGGGTCTTCTTTAAAGCAGAAAGTGAAGAAATGAAGACATCATATTCATTTTGAATATACTGTGAATATGCAATATGTATCACCCAGTCCTACTATACAAAAATACCCTCATATACTATATATAGACAGTTTGTGTATTATGAAGTAATCCTAACTGTCCTTTTAAATCTCAGTGTAACATCTATTACATCAAATCATTTCTTCATTGATGCACTGCACCAACAAAGCTACAAAACTTTTTCTTAGACTCATTGTTTCCTGCCAATTTTTATTTTTTTTTAAGACTCATTAAGGTTTAGGAAGGATCATAACAATGTAATTTGAATATTATCTCTGATATACCAACTCCCACAGATGCATTAAGAGATGAAGGCACCATATGGGCTTCCTGCAGAGGCTAACTGCATTTCAGCATGTGCTTTGTGCCAGAGAATTCTCCTTGTATCCAGATCACATCGAGACGAAACTCTCATTTAACCCATTTAAATACAACAAAGTGAACAAATAAATCACTATTATTTCTTACGTGTCAAAGCAAGGCAGAAAATGATGTGTTTAAAGGAGGGATTTTCTAATGTTTTATGCACAACTACCTCAGGATATATGTAATGTATTAAATATTCACACTGACCTTTTTTTTCCTCAACCCCTAACTTCCACTTGAGAATAAGAATCTCATTTATGAGCAATGATTTATTTTTAATGTCAGAACACCAACATCATAACATCATAACCCCCAGGTTGATTTTACTTGCAAACAAATACTGTTTCCACAATACTGAAATGCAGAATGTGGAATTCTGTATGTCTTTGCTATTATATGGGCCATTCTACAGAATTGGTTCAAAGTCAGAGTTGGAAACATCTAAAAAAAAAAAAAAAATTGTTTTTCCCCACAAATTTTGTATGTATACAAATTGTATAATATGGTACACATTTCTAGTAATTATGCAGTTAATTCTCATATTGTATTTTCAGAAAGTTTTGGAATATTTGTCCTCTCCTCAAATTTGTCACTACCGAAACACAATAATATATAATTTAATAAGAAGGATTATATTGGCCTATTAAGATTTTGTTTAAATCTACCTTGTAAATATATTTTTAAATTTTATAAAAATGTATAAATAAAATTTCACAGGTGAGTCAATAACAATTACAATTTAAACAAAATTTCAATTGTAATTTATGAGGTTTGTTGTATTTTGAATCCATTCTTTTTGTAAAAGGCATAAAGTCAATCATACTAATTTTAAAGTTAAGGATTCATTTGTTTGAATATACATTGAACTATCATAACATCTTAGCTGATAATTCAATTTACTTTATTTTTGACAAAACATCCCATGTTTCGGTAGTGACAGTAACGTTTTGGTAACGACCACATCACATTACAGAATTTTAACTTGCATACTAAAACACTACTAAAACATACTAAAATACTAGTGATTTGCATAACTGTCCTTAAATTTTGTTTATTTCACCCAAATAAAGGATTTTGTGTTCCTATTTGTCACTACCAAAACAATGATGTCACAACCGAAACTTTACCACGTTTCGGTAGTGACAATTTTAGATACTTTTTAGCCTAGCTCAAAGTTGCTAATCAGCACATGGTTAGCAATCACAGTTCTGAACAATTATACATACAAAAACTAAATATTATGGAAAAACACCCAAAAAACTATGTCACAACCGAAACTATACCAAGTGTTTCGGTCGTGACAATTTTAGACACTTTTTAGCCTAGCTCAAAGATGCTCATAAGCACATGGTTACCTAGCACAGTTCTGAACAGTTGTATACACATAAAAACTACATTTTATGGATTAGCATTATGGAAAATGATGGGCCCTATCTATTCCCCATGTAGCTATGAGAGAGAGGGACAGAAATGTAGGGGTGTAGTTAAAGTCAGTCTCAACCAGTGGACAAAAACATACACTGATTTGGTAGGACCATTGGTAGTATCATCCAATTTTTACATTAAGTTTCTTGATTTACAAAGAAAAAAAAAAAAAAAAAAAAAAAATTAAAAAGATAAGTAAAAAAAAAAAAACATTTTATATTGAATAAAATGCAAAAATTATTTCAATATCTTTTTCATAAGTTGAAATTTAGGGTTCGGGACAGCCACCTCCCATTTGAAAGTACCCAATAAACGATGATTTTATATATATTAAGCTTACTGATACTTTAAATATTATTGTGGGTTTCGACAGATAATAGAAAGATCCTAGTAAACATCTAAGATTTGAATATTTAAATGTTTTTTTAAGTGTTTTTTGGTTGTGGGACAGCAGTTTGCACCAATTCTTTAGAATGGCCCATATATGAATTATGATACACCTGATACATTACATGTATTTTTTGTAATACTCAAGAGCTCACCATGATTTCCATGTTGTTATGTGGCTCAATGAATCCATGCACCGTAAGCTTCCGAAGAACTGCAAGAGGAACAAAACAATCCATGCAAAACCATTAGATCTTAAAGATTTTATTTACCAATTAAATTACTAGTGCTGAGTAATATTACCATGTACACTGAATGAGGCAAAAAGCCTTAATTTAATATAACCATAGATGCTTAGTCTACTGCTCAATAAATATAGTTAATAGCTCTCAGTTAATAGCCATAAAAGCTATTCTTATGATACAAATATAAATATAAATAAAGTAATTATTCAAGTCAAGTAATAAAAAGTAATTAAAAAAATATTTATTGGCATTATTAATTAAATTTATAGCCATGTTTATTATAAAATTGAAAAATGTTCAATTTATAAGTGGATTGATTTGTTAAACATGTTTAGAAACATTCACCTACGTTTGGGTGCAACATACTGCTTCTATTTTCTCACAAAAAGTATTTTTATTATACATTAAACGGATGGTGAAAAAAAAAGTAAATTCTGTCATTTTTTACTAACCCTCATGTCATACCAACCCCATAAGACTTTCATTCATCTTCGAAGCACAAATGAAGATCTTTTTGATAAAATCTGAGAGCTTTTTGTCCCTCCATTGATAGCTATGCAACTACCACTTTAACGCTTCAAAAAGTTCATAAAGAGATCGTAAAACTAATATGAATTTATATGAATAATCCATATGAATTGAGCAGTTTAGTCCAAATTTTCTGAAGAGACTCGATCGCTTTATATGATGAACAGATTTAATTTAGTATATTTTTTTGTATACTTTTAATTTAGTATACTTTTATTCATATATAAACATTCTTCAACTCACATTGAACAGATTTAATTTAGTATATTTTTTTGCATACTTTTAATTTAGTATACTTTTATTCATATATAAACATTAATCAACTCACATTGTGGTGAATGGAAGCTCAAGCATGTTCACTTGACATGCGAGAACCAATGAGGTTTATTCTCGTGTGTAACGCAGCACGTTTGAGCTTCAGCAACAACCAATGAGGTTTATTCTCGTGTTACGCAGCACGTTTGAGCTTCAGCAAGAACCAATGAGGTTTATTCTCGTATTACGCAGCACGTTTGAGCTTCAGCAAGAACCAATGAGGTTTATTCTCGTGTTACGCAGCACGTTTGAGCTTCAGCAAGAACCAATGAGGTTTATTCTCGTGTTACGCAGCATGTTTGAGCTTCAGCAACAACCAATGAGGTTCATTCTCGTGTGTTACGCAGCATGTTTGAGCTTCAGCAAGAACCAATGAGGTTTATTCTCGTGTTACGCAGCATGTTTGAGCTTCAGCAACAACCAATGAGGTTCATTCTCGTGTGTTACGCAGCACGTTTGAGCTTCAGCAACAACCAATGAGGTTTATTCTCATGTTACGCAGCACGTTTGAGCTTCAGCAACAACCAATGAGGTTTATTCTCGTGTTACGCAGCATGTTTGAGCTTCAGCAACAACCAATGAGGTTTATTCTCGTGTGTTACGCAGCATGTTTGAGCTTCAGCAACAACCAATGAGGTTAATTCTCGTGTGTTACGCAGCATGTTTGAGCTTCAGCAACAACCAATGAGGTTAATTCTCGTGTGTTACGCAGCATGTTTGAGCTTCAGCAACAACCAATGAGGTTTATTCTCGTGTTACGCAGCACGTTTGAGCTTCAGCAAGAACCAATGAGGTTCATTCTCATGTTACGCAGCACGTTTGAGCTTCAGCAACAACCAATGAGGTTTATTCTCGTGTGTTACGCAGCACGTTTGAGCTTCAGCAAGAACCAATGAGGTTTATTCTCGTGTTACGCAGCAAGTTTGAGCTTCAGCAAGAACCAATGAGGTTTATTCTCGTGTTACGCAGCACGTTTGAGCTTCAGCAAGAACCAATGAGGTTTATTCTCGTGTTACGCAGCATGTTTGAGCTTCAGCAACAACCAATGAGGTTCATTCTCGTGTGTTACGCAGCATGTTTGAGCTTCAGCAAGAACCAATGAGGTTTATTCTCGTGTTACGCAGCATGTTTGAGCTTCAGCAACAACCAATGAGGTTCATTCTCGTGTGTTACGCAGCACGTTTGAGCTTCAGCAACAACCAATGAGGTTTATTCTCATGTTACGCAGCACGTTTGAGCTTCAGCAACAACCAATGAGGTTTATTCTCATGTTACGCAGCACGTTTGAGCTTCAGCAACAACCAATGAGGTTTATTCTCATGTTACGCAGCACGTTTGAGCTTCAGCAACAACCAATGAGGTTTATTCTCATGTTACGCAGCACGTTTGAGCTTCAGCAACAACCAATGAGGTTCATTCTCGTGTGTTACGCAGCATGTTTGAGCTTCAGCAACAACCAATGAGGTTTATTCTCATGTTACGCAGCACGTTTGAGCTTCAGCAACAACCAATGAGGTTTATTCTCGTGTTACGCAGCATGTTTGAGCTTCAGCAACAACCAATGAGGTTTATTCTCATGTTACGCAGCATGTTTGAGCTTCAGCAACAACCAATGAGGTTTATTCTCGTGTTACGCAGCATGTTTGAGCTTCAGCAACAACCAATGAGGTTCATTCTCGTGTGTTACGCAGCATGTTTGAGCTTCAGCAACAACCAATGAGGTTTATTCTCATGTTACGCAGCATGTTTGAGCTTCAGCAACAACCAATGAGGTTTATTCTCGTGTGTTACGCAGCACGTTTGAGCTTCAGCAACAACCAATGAGGTTTATTCTCGTGTTACGCAGCATGTTTGAGCTTCAGCAACAACCAATGAGGTTTATTCTCGTGTGTTACGCAGCACGTTTGAGCTTCAGCAAGAACCAATGAGGTTTATTCTCGTGTGTAACGCAGCATGTTTGAGTTTCAGCAAGAACCAATGAGGTTTATTCTCGTGTTACGCAGCACATTTGAGCTTCAGCAAGAACCAATGAGGTTCATTCTCATGTTACGCAGCACGTTTGAGCTTCAGCAAGAACCAATGAGGTTTATTCTCATGTGTTACGCAGCACGTTTGAACTTCTGCAAGAACCAATGAGGTTCGTTCTCGTGCGTCAAGCCGGTTCAGTTGAGCTTCTGTTTATGCTCGCTGATCAATGTTTATATGTGAATAAAAGCCAAACTAGATCTGTTCATCATAAAAAGCAAACAAGACTAAACAATCAAGAAAATTTGGACTAAACCACTCAATTCATATGGATTAGTTTTACAATCTCTTTATGAACTTTAAAACGTCAAAGTGGTAGTTGGTAGCTGTCAATGGAGGGACAGAAAGCTCTCAGATTTCATCAAAAAGATCTTCATTTGTGTTCCAAAAATGAACGAAAGTCTTACGGGTTTGGAACGACATGAGGGTTAGTAATTAATGACATTATTGATCAACTATAATATAAACTACTAAACTAACAGCAATAAACTATTATAAACTAACCCTTTAATGCTGTTGAGTTTGCCTGACAAGCAGGCCAGTAGGCTAATTAAAATTAGCAGAACCGTTTCAGATTTTAAGCCTAACTCCCTGTTCATGTTCGATTGCAGAGGGCTTAAAGCTACTAAAATTATCCAGCGAGAGCAGTAAGTGGTTTGCAACATCAACTCAACCAGTGTCTGTGCTTTCATGTATAGTCTGCTTAAGTCTGTAATCTGCAGTCGTAAGCTGGGAAATTTTCTAAGAAGCAATAAGTGTTTCAGCACTGGCCGTGCGTGCGTGTGTTTGTGTGTGTACCTTTCAGAGAGAGCAGAGTACGCTCCAGGGAGCTAAGAGCAGTTTGTTGGTCTCCAGCGTAGATCTGCTGTAGGAATGTGTCCGTGTGATGATTCCACAGAGAGCAGGCAAAGCTATAGATGCTTGATGCCAGCTAAAAAAAAAAAAAAAAAAAAAAAAAAAAAACAGAAGCACAATAACAGAGGGACTAAATTAGCATTTTGTAACCATTTCTTAGGGGGCATTCGCATAGAACAGAGCTACAATTTGATGGAAATATTTGGAAGATATGCTAAAAGTCTTAGTCTTCAGTGAATCTTTGATATGAAGCGCCCACCACACTAACTTTACTTTAGTTTTTTTTGTTTTGTTTTTTTTGGCCGAAAGAGAAAAACACTTCGCTCTTCTCACATACTCTGATAATAATAAATTTGCAGGACTAGACATTATTTGCATAATTGGTCAATAAATAAATCTGTTAAACCTGATTCTGCTGCATAGATTTGAATAAAGAATAATATATTGATATTTAATATCAATTTTGTCCATTTTAGTGTGTTACTTTCAATAAAAGTGTGTTTTTATTGGCTTGTATTTTTTAATTCCAGTAAAATTTTAATTATTGAATTATTTAAGCTCAAAAATTATTAAATTATTTAATGCCGGTGTAGCCTATTTATTCATTTGGTAAGCAGCTGTGTAATTAGCAGAATAACATGCAGTCAGCCGCACGTTAATTCAAAATAAATCCTGACAGACAGGGTGATCATCTACAGACCTGAAGGGGTTTATTTTGCAATAATAAACGAATGAGATCAACATTCACTCAGCAGCACCCAAATATTTCTTAAGGGCAGTTATTAAAGCCCAATTTATTTCAGGCATTACAGCATTAACATAAATCTCCATTATGGGGAAAGCCAAAATAGAAACATCTCAGAATGACAAAAAATGCATCTGTAACACAAAAAAACTGGCCAATCAAACAACCAACACACACTATGAAGAAAACTGTGATTCATACAGTTCACATTACAAAATCATCCAGCGCACAGAGAAAAAAAAAATTCTTCATAGCTTAAGGACAGTGAGACGTCAGCAGTAATATCTTCCACGGTTCATTCAAAGATATTCTCAAACCACCAGAGAGGACGCGAGTATGTCAAAGACTGCGGCACAGAATGCTTTTCTTGAAGAGCACTTCAGAGGAGCTGCCTGACATGAACAAAAACTCAATCTGTTTTCTGTTTTGCATAGCAGATGATGATTAGCATTAATTACATATATGAGTTGCATAATAAATGACTTTGTGTATAATGATAAATGGCATTTTCAAGGGAGGAAACAACATAATGATGACTACCAGAAAGTAAGTACAATTAAATCACTAAGGCAGCTGTTATTGCAAAAAATGTAATTAAAATGCACTTCATGGAGAAAAGCATCATATTCTACTAACATATTATAGAAGAGGTGTGTCACAGTGTGGTTGTAAAGAAAGCAATTTGCGGTCTATACCTAGAAAAGGCACACATCTACAATGACTGGGGCTTGGCCTTCTTATCACTATGGCAATGTTCTTGGCTGAATCCCCATGAGAGACGTATAAAAAGTGAAAATGGATGACCCGTTTCGGTACATCTTACAAAAAGTCGGGTGCACAAAAAAAGATGCATAGTGTTAAAAGCATTAAAATGTGTGACAAAAGGATATGGCACTTTACATGAACAGGGTGAAAAAAAATTGGTGTGAAAATATGTTTTTCTTTTTCAACAAATGGTCAGTGAAAAGAGGTGGGGGATGGGCAGGGGGGATTAAGGTTGGCAACCCTCTTATACCAGGTATGAATACGTGTGAATGACATTTTCTATCTAGCTATTAATATATACAACCAATAATAACAATTCTGTCATCATTTAGTAACCCTCATGTCATTCAAAACTAGGGATGTGACAGTGAGGAAATTTTCCCACCAGTTAATCGATGTGTGACAACGCGTTTTTCCCTCTTTTTCCACCTCGCTTTTAAATCGCTTATTAATGTCTGTGGGGACATGTGCATTTTACTGTCGCTTTCAAATTAGCGGCAATTCGGGTGCCACAATTGCTTGAATGGTGCGTTCATTATTATTCTTAATGAAAAACACAACAACAAAACAGTACAATGATAAACTCGCTTATATTAAACACAGAACTACTTCGCTTTGAAACTGAATCTTCTGCCATCATCTTGTCAGTCACCTTGCCTCACTCTCGTCACGTAATAAATAAAATCTGACTCCTGCTGCTGATCTGTGCTGGAACTGAGCAGATGCATTTAACTTTTAATTGTCGTGTCTGTTCTCTAACTGAACTAAATTATTTTTATTAATATAAAAATCAAATCGACACTGGAGGGTGGGCAAGTGATGTAACCGGTGTGCGGCTGAACACCGGTAACACAGACTATCGTAGCAAACCTATTACACACCCTAAGCCCTCACGATCTTCCACCAAGTCCACTTTCATGACATAATGGCGCTTTAACTGTCAGGTGGAATCTGCTGCAGATTCAGAGTTTTGAGGGAGCATATCGGCAACAAAGGGGGACCTCACAAGTACCCTTCTGAAACCATAAATGACAAGTGGGATGCCCTACGGCAGGGGTGCCCAAACTTGGTCCTAGAGGATGTAACAATTACGGAACGGTATGGGCGGTGCGTGCACACTGCTCAAGCTCAACTTCCATAGGAATGAATTGAAAATGCTCACTCTGCTTCACTCACTTTGTGCCAGTCGACACGCACCGTCGTAGCATGGCGACGGCAAGCGGAATGTTGATGTTGACTTCAAATCGGAAGTGAAGCAGCATTTTGACTCCCCGAAGACTAATAATCACCACAATGAGAAGCTCCAATCACCTCCGTATACATGCAAAAAGGCAAACCACAGTGACCGATGTGGACATGACAATTTACTGCATGAATGATAGCCACAGCGCTCTGAAAAAAAAAAAAATCTTAGTCTCCACTTTGTATGAACAATCTGGAAGAATAAAAAAGCAGAGTGATTAAGTGATGGTTAACTTTTAGGCTGCACATGGAAAGTGCATTTCTACACATTACATCAGAACTCAAAGGTGTTGCATTAGTGTTTATACTGCTTGTTCTGTACGTTTCCAATAGTAAGATCACAAAGAGGCAGCAAAATCAATATTTATTTAGCTATACTTCACATAAAAACAACATCTATATTCTTATCACACACTTCCTTAGAAGCAATCAATGTCTTTCGATTAAGGTCACAGAACTGTTTCCTCTGTCAAATCCAATTCAACAGGATCATATTAATCTGCTCACTGCTGTCAGTGATCCTCTAACACATGAGCTTGTGAACACAGTATACTGTATTTCCCTGGACATACTTTCGTCTTGCACATGTGGCACTGGCACATCATTTACACCACTGCAAAAGCCATAGTGTTACAAAAGACAAACACACACTTGGCATGTCGCTACAGGCAGAACATCTTGTACACGGATAGGCTAGGCCTAGTTGGTGAACGCAGGTAACAGAAATTGTCTAAAAAGGACAGGAGAGTAAAAAAGGATTTCTAATCATTGACAAGTGACCTTGGGAACTGCATACATAAATTCCCATCTGGTTTTGCACATTGCATTGGAGACAACTGCGTATATTGCAGGGGCACTGCTAAAGGATCTGGTGTCTTCTTCCAAAAAAAGGACAGTGATAAATAAATAAATTAATTAATTAATTAACAAATAAATAGAAATATGAGATCACCAGCAAATAAAGATCAGGAGATCTCTTTGCATTCATTAATCTTATTAATAAATGATAATAATCACTCATTTAAATATACAAAATTTTTAATAAGTAATATCTAATTATTAGGGCTGTCAAAAGATGAATCGCGATTAATCGCATCCAAAATAAAAGTTTGTGTTTACATAATATTTGTGTGTGTACTCTGTATAATTATTTTGTATATATAAATACACACACATGCATGTATATATTTAAGAAATATTTGCATACATATACTGTATATATTTATATATAATTTATATTATATATAAATATATTTTTTTTATATATAAATTACACATTTTTCTTAAATATATACAAGCATGTGTGTGTATTTATATATACAAATTTAATTATACACAGTACACACACATATATTATTTAAACACAAACTTTTATTTTGGATGCGATTAATCGCGATTAATCTTTTGACAGACCTACTAATTATATTTAAATATTACATATTCAAGTATTTAAAAATTTGACAAGTATAAACTTCACATAACTGGAACACTATAAAATAAATCTCCAGGAGAGATGCCTTTGCCGCATTATTTTAGAAGTCCATCACACGACACACATTTATTATCCATATTTTCAAATGCAACAGAAGCGCATAGCTCTTCTACCTCAATCAGTCGACTGCTATTTGATATTGCAAAATGCAAATGTCCTTGTTGTGAAAGATGTCAACATCCTCATTTTAGAGATGAAAGACCATCTGTAGAATATGCCAAAGGTTTTCAATTTGTGCATCCAGAGACAACACTTTTTTCTGCACAATTAGTATTGAAATTTTGATCTACACAGCAAAAGCTGTTTACATTTGCCAAAAGGCTCAACATAGTTATTTGCCATTTGCAAATGTAGCAACTGCTGGAAAGACCAGGTGGCAAATGATAGTTATCATAAGAGCAAATGATGTGTAGACTGTGAAAAACATTTTTTTTTTTTAACTCTCCAACAGCATGAGGGTTTTTTGTTGTTATTTGTGCATTTATATTGACAAGACAGCCTAGCAACAGGTGAAATAATCAGCAATTACCAGAAGCCAGAGTGAAGGTACAGCCGTATTAATCATCTGAGAGCGCATATATTCACATTAGGGATATTATGAGAAGCATACCATGTGCTTAATACCAAATTACCATGGAAACATTTTATTCTAATCTTTTAATATATAACATAACATGTCTTGGTTTTAGAAGAGTTCTGCAAAATCCAATCATTACAGAGCACATTGACAACACTGAACAAAACATGAAATGACCATTAACAGAAACAGTAGTTCATGTCATGCTACGGGTCAGATGGAGGGATCAGCACAAACTAATTATTTCCCGCCTCTGCAAACTAATTTAGCACAGTATAATAAGTAAACTTTAAAACTAAGTGTAGCCTCTTAATGGAAACTTGAACATTTCACCTACACGGTGGATTTACAGTCAAGAGTTTTCCCAACAAATGTGTGTGGCAGCACTGACATCAACTTCTGAAACTGACAGAGAAAATAATCACAATTGAAGACTAGCAGTGAGGATGAGGAGCTGTTCGGTGCCAGTTGCCCTCGCCCAAAATTGAGGTCAGGGAAAGTTATTTTAAATTGTTGGTCTGACTTGAATGGATATACTCCATGGTAAATGTTAAGTTCAACAGGGGCCTGTTTCTGGTGCCATTAGATGATTAGAACTAGGGCTGTAACTACCGATTATTTTGTTGGTCGATTAATCTATCGATTATTTTTAAGACTAGTCGATTAATCTATTGATTATTTCTAAGATGAATCTAATTATTTTCTGGCCAGTCGATTAATCCTTTAGTTAAACTCCCGTAACTTCTGCCATTAATCTTTCAACGTTTTATTCAAACATTTTCTCATTTGCCAAGAATTAAAATAAGCAATATGAATGTCCATTATGGCTCCATACATAGTCAGAGTTTGGGATTGACACAAGGTGTGAGTCTTGAAATGTTTCAATCATTCAGCAGATTAAAGGTAGGGTAGGCAATTTCGAAGAGGCTAGCAATAGAGAGCTAGCTTAAGATCCCATCCAGTTTCATTAAATGGCACAAACTGGTATAAATTGAGCACAAATGAATGACACCAGTTTGGAAAGATTTAAAATACATGGGGTGGAAAGTGATGTCACAGCTCCCAAATTTTGGAAGCTCCCTAATTGGTATATCTGCGCAAAGAAAATAGTTACAGTGTTTGTTTTAATGGCACAAAAGCAGCATAATATCACTAATATGACAAAATATAGGAGACGAGTTTCCAATAAAATAAATACTTTTCCGTACTTAGCGTCCATATCAGTTAACGTGATTGCAGTTTACTCTTGCTAAACTGCAGGATGTGCTTGATATTAAAAAGAGTTATTAAAAGCACATAATAAAGCCATAAAAGAGTACTCTCAACTCACCCAGTTCCCATTACAACTTTCTTGACCTAAATAGTCAAATACACAGAAAAAAATGTCAAAATGCCAGTCTTGGCAAATATTCACATAAACACAGTTGGTTATGTCTTAAGTGAACATAAACAATTGGGAGAAAATCAGATGTGTATCAGTATATTGGATCTATGTGTTAGGTCTTAAAGTGACAGCAGCCTAATATACCTGCTACCATTAATGTTAATCAAACAATCTATCAGTACTCTTAAATTAATAACTTCAGTAGCTTTAATAAGACTCATTATATATTTAATTCATGCAGACTGTTGTTTTATTTGATTATTCAATTTCTGTTGTAGGATATTATTTACCCGATATTACGGTGAATAATGCCTGAAAAAAACTAACACCACTTTTGGCCTCTGCACATCAAGAATTTCTTTGACATAAAATACTGGAAGCGTACCTGATAGTTTCAACGGTGCTCAAGGTTGGTATGATTTCTCCCATTGATGACGATTTATTTTATCTCTCCTATTCTTTACCTAGGTTGTGAATTCACTCTAGCAATCAATAAATGCAATTTACAGCATCAGACAAAATCAGACATACCAGAAAAATGTCTCAAAGCCTTTAAGAGAGGTTGAAGGAAAAAACACGCCATTTTTCAAAAACAATTTCACGCTATGTGTAGTTTTACAACAAAGAGGCAGATTTCACTTCTTAAAGTTTATTAGCAAATAAATCCACAAAGTGACTCAAAACTACCTGAAACAAACTGCTGACATTGGTGTGGTGGGCAAAGCCAATCCATCATCTTTATATCCAAGCAGACTTTCGAAAAATACTTAATTTTTTTGGACCACAGTCAATTTGAAGAAACTTTTCAACAAAGACAGGTGGGATAATTTGTGCTAATTCCTGACGATACACAGAGGCTCGCTGCAAACTTTTCAGCGTTTAACAGAAGATGCTTGCTCTGTGCCGTTTCATTAGCTAGAAGAAAGATTACAAGCAACTTTGCTCCCAAGTTGCCAAATATTGAGGAATACAGCATGCAGCTGCAGTTTACATACAATCTCCACCTCCAGATGAATATTGTCACATGCGCACACAATTAAACATGCATATGACAGGTGTTCAGTGCCTAGCATAAATATGAAATATCAGTTCTGGAGCTTTAAGGTATATTTGGCCTCCAAACTTGGGAATTATCAACAGCAAAGCACCTGGCATGTCTCATTACAATACAACCACTGGAGAATTATACTGAGCTCCAGGAGCCTCTAAAAGCAAGTGAACACTTGTTGAATATTAAACGATGCTGTGGGGATCAAGAGCCACAACGTCTACGGATAAGCGCTATGGGATTTACTATGGCATATCTCTTACCAGATGGGAAGCATAATGAAAATATGTCACATGATATCATTATACCTGTAAACTACTTTAAAACATTAACTCCATTTTAAGGCTTGTTCACATCAAGTGCAAAAGAGCAAGAAGTTTTTGCTTGATTTAATTCAAAACACAAGCCATTTGATAATATAGATTTAATTTGCTTTGTTACACAGATAAATATAGAAATATATATTGCGGATTAATGAAAAATATAGTGTAACGTACAGTCAGCCTGATCCACGTCTATGCCCTGTTTGTTTTGCGACAATGGCTAAAAAGCAAAGAAAAACAAACAAAAAAAAAGCAACAAAAAACAAACAAATCACTATGAACTATGAAAATGTATTGTTTTCATTTCACTACTTTTTGCTCTGCTTTGCCACTGTTATGCTTTTATATCATCCTTGCACTCAGAGACCAATTATATAAACCGCTGACAGCTCCACACTGTACAACTTTAGACATGTTTTCTTTCTGTAAATGGCCATTCAAAACAGAGACAAACATTTTTAAAAACAGAGTTTGCACACTTGTTGTGTGGCCTGGACATCAAAACAGCAACTGTCATTGAGTTGAAGCACTGCTGAGAAAAAAAAAAATATATATATAATAATAATAATAATAATATAGCAGCTTATACTATTATAACGGCGGATTTGCCAAGCGCACGCCAGGAGCGGTCCACAGCCGAGGAGACAGACGTTCTCGTCAGGGCCATAAAACACAGAGAAGTGACATTGGGGATGGAGAAACCCACCCAAATTAGCTTTGGTTAAACAGGCATATGATAATTTGGGTAAATGTGTAAGCTAGATTTATGCCTATTTTTTTCACATCTTCATGGACACAACAATGATTTCGTGTGTTAATATTTTTCCTTGTAATAATGTAGCCTATGATTTGCAAAAATGAAAACTGCTGCGTCTGTGTAGATGAGAGAAGCAAAGTGTATGCGCGTTGTGCACACGCTACATTATGGCCAAGCATGCGCCGTTAAAATAGCATCTGAATAACGTGTTTTCTGGAACTGCAAAATAGCACCAGGGAACATTTGCGCCGGAACACGCCTGCTCTTTTCGCTGAACCGCCCCCGGGAGCGCAAGTTCATTCCCTAATTTACTGACATGCGTCTGTGGAGGGAAAAGTCCACTGTGCGTCGGGTGATAAATAGGAATGAAACATGTGTTGGTGTACAAAGTCAATTGTGCTGGGTGCAAGATAGGGCCCAAGAAGTGTCTTTGGACCATTGCTCGACTCACCAGGACAGACGAGGAAAGTGAAGATGATGAGGCTGCTTTTTGTTAATTAATTGTGAGGCATAGCAGTTTGCCTAAAGGTGGTAGCCAGTGAGTACTTTGTGTGGTGCGGAGGTGAGGCCCTCTTGGTTAGTCTTGCGTCTGGCGGGCTGACCCGGGTTGCCCAATCTGGCAACTCTAGCATCTGGGGGAGTTTTAACTGGGTCCCCATTGGATCTTGCGACTTGCTGACCAACCTGGGCAGCCCTTCTGCCATTCGGGCGTTGCCCTAGCGACTTGGGTGGCCTGTCTTGTATGGCATGTATACAGTGAATATTTGTGCATAGTTCATTGATCACACATGGTGATGGGTTTAGGTCATGTCATCTCATTGGGTGTCTTAAAGAGCTACCCCATTAATATGTATCGTAGAGTGGCAGGTTCCAAGTTATGTCAAATATCCGCATTGCTTTTCCCTCCAGAAATGCATAACATTCAGCCTAACAAAGATTCATCGTTTATCCAAAAAGCAATTTTGAATCTTCAAAAGTGTCAGGAGGGGATTCAGCCTCACTACTCCCTGAAAACAGGGCATCAACATTCACCAGAGCACTCATGATTCTGAAAGTAATCAGAATTTGCCTAAATAAATCAATATATGTAATAAAATTAGCTTTTTGAAAACTTAAAATGGCAAAAATGAAATCAGCATGCTCTAAAACCTCTAAAACCACTCACATATTGTAGAAATTGGCCATACAGTGCAAAATATCTGGTGAAAATGGACGATTAAGCTAATAATGCTAATTATGCAAATTGCTCAACATATGCAAATTAGCATCCAGCAGTTTCTGTATGCTGGGGACCCATACTTCACATTTCTGCAATAAAACTTTGGTGTACTCAACATTTCCGGGTTCACCTAGTTGGCTACTGGACTATAATGTGTTGCTCCACTGATGTGCTGAAGCAAATTTTGGATTACTGAGTCACGGATTTCCTCTCTAAAAACTTCAAGGCTAATATAACGCTGGCGGTGAGCCTTATGCCTACACAATAAAATCAGATCTGTTTACGACTATGGCTGATGACTATAGTTCCCATATGGACACTCAATTCTGTCTTGTTAGCCTGCTCACACCCACTAGTCATTAATCTTCCTTTATTACAGTGAGCCATGGACAGTGCTTTATGAGTCTATATGAAAAGTAACCTGTCCTCTAAAGTCCAAACAGAATCTCAAACAGCTGCCTTAAAGTGACATTCAAGCAAAAAATACAAATTCTGTGATCATTTACTCACTATAATGTCCCTCCAAACCTGTATGGCTTTGCAGTTTGCACTTAAAGGGATAGTTCACCAAAAAAATTAAATAAAAGAATCTCCAAAACTGTTTGGTTGCCAACATTTTTCAAAATATGTTCTTTTATGTTCCACAGAGGAAATTCAGAAATACAAACAGTTTTTCCATTTATATGGAAACATTTCTCAAAATATAGCCATTTTTGGGTGAACTATCTCTTTAAATAATTATGTTTAGTAAAATTTTGCGGCAGAATTTTTGTATTAATTTTGTTATACATAAAATGAGAAAAAGGACAAAAAAAAATCCTTATTAGCCATTTAGATTTTTAAGCTATTGTTTCCGAACTGTTCTGTCTTGTACCCAGACAGCCACATTCATTTAGTATATTATTCAGCATTGTTATTCATTATAATAAAGTATCAAATATTACAATAGCCTAATTCACTTAAAATTACAGATACTGTAGAAGAAAGACTTTCCAATTAGTTTCTTTCTTTAATGAAGTGTATGAGCTTTTAGGGCTTCAGGGGGAAGTCATGCAGAAATGTGCTAGAGAAAGAATTAATAGTGAAATTATTTATAAACAAGATCTAATTAAGTCGTGATTTCTGCTTTACAGGTTTTAAAAAAAGCAAACGCAAAATAATGTCCTGGTTGGGAATTACTGTTCTGTGGAAGCTCTTCACTGTCGACTGGTTGTGACGTTAAGAAAAGTGTTCTCAGGGGTCAAATGAAAAGTATTTCTTAGTGGAGAAAAAAGGACCTGCATTAACATGAACAAATGCCAGTGAAAAATCACTTGTCAAAATTACGAGTCTCCCTGCAACTTGGTATGGTACTTGGTATGGTACAGGTGTCTTATCTCCGCAATTCTAGCGGCCAGTCAGAACGTCAGTAAAATGTAGAAGAGAGGGAAAAATGTGATGCAGCTTGAAGTCAAAACATCTGCTGATATTTCACACAGGAGTGCTCATACATCTCCTGTGAGGCTCAGTGAACTGGGGCAGAGGGTGAGCATGTGCGCAGCTTAACAGTGGCTCCTAGAGGCAGGTGCTTGTAGAGCGGGTAAAATGATGAATTATAGTCCATGTCACTGAAAGTTGCTAAGGCGATCTCTAATAAAATAAGGTGGAAAATGGAGAGGAAAATAATAAGAGAGCAGAAAGCTCTTTGGAATAAAACCAGCATAACATCTGGGTGTCGTGGCCAACAAACACAGAATACTAAGTGCCACCTGTTTTCGTCTTTAATTGGCCTTAGGTTTTTTTGTTTTGTTTTTTATCATCATTCTTTGTTTATTACCTGAATGCATGCATTAAAAGCATACATTAAAACAATAGTATAGGGATGCACAACATATCGGCCACCATATCGGTATCGGCCGATATATGTTCATTTTTAAATATATTGTTATCGGCCCGATTAGAAAATTTGGCCGATATATTAAAGACGATAAATTATGGATTATTTCTTTCAGCGGAGACACTTCAGATGCGCACTGTTCGCCATGATGGTTTCGAATTGCTTGAAATATGATTGAAATCACTGATTGACAATACAGTTAAGTACAACATTTTAATTGTGTGCTTGGGACATGGCTTTTACTGAGGAGATTTTTGGTTTTGTAATCAGGCTCTTAAAAATACTATAAAAATTTGCATTTAGATTTATCGGCCAATTTTTCGGTTACCGACTTTCAAATATAAAGAATTATCATTTATGTATCGGACAAAATGTTCATATCGGTGCGTCCCTACAATAGTAAAAAAACAAATTATTACTGTTGTTGTTATTAATAATAATAATAACAATAAATATGAAAAGTGATAATAATGTTATTAATGTATATTTCTTTAGTGTGTAATGTTGTTTGAGCATGAAAAATATCTGCAAAGTTACAAAACAAAAAGTCTACTCCAAAGAGAGTTATTCTATATCTCAGGTCTATGAACTCCCTGAAATGTCGTAGTCTTGAGCTTTTTCCCGAGAACATACACAAAATTCCTTATTTATAATTACTCCCACCAAAGCCATGAGCAAAAAAAAAGGCTGATGCCTGGTTGAGTTGCGTTCATAGTGTGTTGAAACTCACAGTTATGGTAAGGGCATGACATTTCCAAAACACGTTCGAAGCAGTTGACCAATCACAACACACTGGTCCAGCCGACCAATCAGAGCACATTGCGCATTTCAGAAGGAGGGGCTTCATAGAGACCGGAACTAAACAGAGCGTTACTGACAGACATGGAAGAGAGGTGCTGCGATAATGAAATATATGTGAAAAATAATGTGATTTTTGAACATTTAACCATGAAAACCTATTCTAGTAGACCCCAAAAACAAAATCAAGAATTTGAAAAAGGGCATAATAGGACCCTTTTTATAACAACATTATTTAGGAACCATAAGAGTAACACGCTTCCCAAACATTTTAACAAATTAATTTTCATTCATTTTTCCAGTTGTGATTACTGGACGAGAATTTAATTTCACTTAAAAGCACATTTTAGAGCTGGTTTTGGAGTCATATATTAACTTTGGGAATTTCCATGATGATTTAACATTAAATTCATTTCCTTTTTGGGTTACGTTTTAAAATTTCTGCGGCGCTCTAAGAAATATTTTATTTTGATTTGTCAATCGCATTTGACCATTGTCCAAAACAACCAATTACCTACATAATACTAGTTTAATTTCTCTTGCATCACTCTGTGGTCTCTTTCTTCTTACATAGTAAACTAATTTAAAAATTAATCAATATTTCACTGAAAATTATCCCCTTACACAAAGAAAAGAAAAAGCGACCCATAACAACCTTGACCAGCAGGTATAATTCTAAGAAAAAAGGTTGCGCAGAAAATAACACAGATGAAGGTAAGGAGCATGAGGGCTCTACTCACATCCTGGAAGAGTCTCCTATCGGTGGCGAGGCGTTTGGAGGCCAGAGTCTTGGTGACGTGATAGAATGTGAGCAGGGCTCTGTGCTGCTGAAGACTGTCCTGAATCTTCACAGACTCCAGCAGAATAGGGATCAGCTCGGGCCACTGCCGAGGACAGTCCAGGCGTGCCACTTTAGCGATCAGCACTGCTATCTGGGTGGCGATCTGCAATACAAAAGCAACTTTAAAAGGGAATTCAAGGACAGATTTCAATCACAGTTGCCGGTGTGAATATATCAATATTCTTTAAAATGTGAAATGAATGACTACTGAAGTAACAGTCCTCACATCCTGTGGGCATTTAGCCCTTTCAAACATGTCTCAAACGGTTATGAGATTTAAATGAAGCATTTTAATTAAATTAATGAATCCAATATCCATAAATGCAGAAGTGTTACCACCATTAAAGCAGCAATTTAAGCAATCAAACCTCTTTGAAATGATGGCTGAAATGAAGGAGACGACTTATAATTCTTACACCATATTTACATTTAACCAAATATTCACTACTGAGGGGGAATTAGGGCAAATGTACACATTTTAGAATTGTTTGCTAAAAAAAAAAACATTCATCACCCACTGGATAACTGGAAGTGGTGCAGCCACCTCAATGTCCTAAATTGTCATGAATCTAATTAATAATAATAATGTTTCATAAATAATGATTTGTAGGCCCAAAATACTGAATTCTGGATGAGATGGGTAACCAATGGTTACTGTGGCAGAAACTATGAAAAAAAACTGTGTGTGTGATGCACAATTGTTTTCGTGTGTGTATTTTGTTTTGTGTATGTTTTTGGCAAAACAGTAATCTGTTCTGATTATCTCACACTCAATACAAATTACACAGCAATGTTCTAACCAAGATTATACTTGCAAATTAGACCAAAGTTCCAAAATGTTTATAATGTTCCATTATAGTGATTAGGGGTGTCCATGGTTAACCGATTAACCGATTAACCGTTAAAAATTGCGTAACCGAGTGAAACATTTTGCTCGGTTAAGTGGCGTCAATGGCGTGCATTGAATTTAGTTGTAATACATTTTTGCACCACCAGAGACCGCTAGACCAGTTTTCTAATATGAAGCAGGCAAAGAAAGCGCGCGTCCGAGAGTGAAGGCTGTGCACGAGCCAGAAACAAACATAGTATCCGCGCCACTGATCGCAGCACAATAACATCTGTCTGCAGAGCTTTACCACAGCAGTTTTACCCCGCGCATGCGCAGTTTCATCACCACAGTTTTACCCGCTGAGTCCGTTTACCGTTACATTAACCCATACAATTTGTATTATGCATTTCCTAAACATGTACTTGCTAATCAAACACTTTATATGAACAAACTACTAATCTATAAAACACAATCGGTCTTCCGACCTTT
Source organism: Scardinius erythrophthalmus (assembly GCF_964197995.2). NCBI lineage: Eukaryota > Metazoa > Chordata > Actinopteri > Cypriniformes > Leuciscidae > Scardinius > Scardinius erythrophthalmus. The sequence goes on from NC_138240.1 coordinate 18,659,434, forward strand.
TACTATTGTGTTGATATGCGCGAGGGAGAGAGAGCAATGCAGCGCTCGTGTTGTTTGAAGGCGGTGAGAGCGCGCGCGCGGCCGGGGCTCTCTCACTGTTTGTTCTTATGCGCCCTGTCCACTGATCTAAATAATTAGTTGTTACGACGACTTATTTGTTCCCTTGTTTTAATAAATCGTGGACACGTTGAACTAATTCCCTCCCTCATTTTGATTTAAGAATTACAACGTAGCAAAAACAGTTTTATAGTTTTAATTAGTGAATGCTAAAGACCTATTTTTTGTGAATTGGTGAATATTCAGGTGAATTATTTCGTGGCCACGAATTAATAATAATTATTAAACTGTTTTTCTTACCTGTGAAGATAGCTCTTCAGTGAAGGCCGACTATTCTCGTACAGCTTTTTATTCCTTTTTTTGTATGTGAATTGGTGAATATTCAGGTGAATTGTTTCGTGGCCACGAATTAATAATACCTCAGCACGTTTTACAAGACCCTTCTCGATCGCAGCGGCAACGAGCACTTTGATCACTTGATTTAAAAAACAAAATATTTCAGCGCTAGATCGCCAAAAAAAAAAAAAAACGAACGAAATGAATGCTCTGCTAGTTAACTGGAGATGTTTTGTTTATTTATTGGTATTCGTGCCGCAAGATGTTTCAAAAGTGCTGGGGACAATATCGACCTTAGAAAATAGTGGTGGGGACATGTCCCACCCGCAAATTACGCCTATCTCGGGGTTGCGGCGCGCACATATGGTTAACCGAGTATTAACCGCTAAGGGCTTCGGTTAACGGTTAATGAAAAACTTGAAAACGTGCAGCCCTAATAGTGATCTGTTTGGTAATAGGAATAAATACTGGCACACTCTGTACATATCAAAATAAATTCTCCTTTACAAATATGCATTTGGCATACACCTCTTTTCAAAGTAACTTACAATGCATTTAATGCATACATTTCACTATTATGTGTGTTTCCTGGTTATTAAACCCATGACCTTGGTGTTGATGGTGTGCCCTACTACCAGTTCAGCTACCGAATAAAAAAACAGATAAAATAAATGAATGAATGTATGAAAAAACAACATTATTGCAATTGTTCACAATTATCAGCTGACTATTTTCTCAGAATTGCGAAATATAAACTTGGAAGTTTATATCTCACAATTCTGAGAAAAAAGTAAGAATCGCTTGCAAACTGGCAATAGCGAGTAAATAGTAAGTCAGAATTGAAAAGAGAGATTAAAAAGTCACAATTACCTTTTTTTTGTTTTTATTACCTGGTGGAAACATGCTTCTATAAATGTATTTACATTTGTATTTTCACATTTTGTTTCCACTTCGTCATCCAATTTGGAAATAACAAGGCAGTGTTTGTGTACTACATCATCTTCATTCACTAAAGTCTCTAGATATTTGTGCAGTGTCAGCCATGGTCTATAATAAGAAAGCACTTTTAAGCCTACAATTAATTTGAATGTGCATGTGACGTTACTCCACAACAAGAATTGAGCACAGTCATTAGCCAGTAATAAACTAAACAGTGTCCAATACCAACCCATAAATAAAAAACCCTACAAAATACATAAATAAATGCAGTAAAAAAAAATACGTAGCAAATGAGAAAAATATTCTGATAAATTCATGTTTAAACGATGCGTTTATCTATTTTTAACTTGTCAATATAATTGACTGTGCTATCCTCCACATTGCCTCGAAATCAACATCAACAAATAATCAAAATATTACATTCTCCTTAACTTACATTATCCATTACCACAAGAGTTATTAGTTAAAACTGTATCTAAATATGAAATGGGCAAAGATATTAAAAGAAGAGCAGATGTTGAATCAAATCCATGGATGTCACTCCACTTTATTATAATGACTTTTCTTATAATGACTTTTCTTATAATGATTCAGGCTTTATTCAAACTTAAGGGTTGAATTAATGCAATATGTAAAACTGCCCAAAAAAATCAATGTCTTCTGCATTGCTCAACAACACATTACAGCACAGACTTTAAGTGCTTTTTGACTCCAAGCCCATTGATCTTTCACTAGAATCACAGATCAGACTCCACTCCACTAAACAGAAGAGTTTAATGGTACTGAATCATGACTGGTAGTTCATTTTAATGGTCGACTGATCATAAACAGGACAGGTAGAACATATGGTCAGGGAATGAACTGCATTTCTCTTCGTGTGTGTGTGTGTGTGTGTGTGTGTGTGTGTGTGTGTGCGTGCGTGCGTGCGTGTTTGTACAACTATCTTTGTGAGGACCCGTTTCAGTTTTAGACCATTGGAGTGAGGACAAAGAGAGTAATGTTTGAGGGTCAAGACTTGGTTTTAGGGATAAGGTTATAATTAGGTTAAGGGTAGGTTTAGGGTAAGGGTTCGAGCTAGGCACTTAGCTGTGATGGGTAAGGTTAGGGTAAGTGGCTAGAGACTGCATTGTGTCAATGAATGTCCTCATAAAGATAGATGTACAAGAAATTGTCTGTGTGTGTGTGTGTGTGTGTGTGTGTGTGTGTGTGTGTGTGTGTGTGTGTGTGTGTGTGTGTGTGTGTGCGTGCGTGAACTAACCTGGTTGACCGGCTCATTAAAATTAGTGATGAGGCCTGCACGGAGGGTTGACTTCTCTTCTTCTGAGAGAGCACTGAAGAAAAAGAGAGAAGTAGAGAGTGTGAGAGGAAGAAACGAAGTTGTCGATACTGAATCTATTGTCTCTGAAACAGAGCAAAACAGTGGCCCCAAAAAGTATTTGAACACCTCTACCACATTTAAAAATGTATGAATCTCATCGCATTTGATACAGTATGATATTAATATATTAAGATACAGGTGCTGGTCATAAAATTATAATATCATCAAAAAGTTGATTTATTTCAAGAATTCTACTTAACAGGTGAAACTAATATATTATATAGACTCATTACATGCAAAGTGAGATATTTCAAGCCTTTATTTGTTATAATTTTGATGATTATGGCTTACAGCTTATGAAATCCAAAAAATCAAAATCCCAGAAAATTAGAATATTGCATGAAATCACACAGTAATTACACAGTGATACCATGGTCATTGAACCAGGTTTTGTTTTTTTTTGGCAGTGTGGGCAGGTGCAAATCCTGCTGGAAAATGAAGGAAGCATGAAGTGCTCTGAAAATGTCCTGGTAGACGACTGCGTTGACTCTGGATTTAATAAAGCACAGTGGACCAAAGTCCTCTTTTCTGATGAGAGCAAATTTTGCATCTAATTTGGAAACCAAGGTCCCAGAGTCTGGAGGAAGAATGGAGAGGCACACAATCCAAGATGCTTGAAGTCCAGTGTGAAGTTTCCACAGTCTGTGTTGGTTTGGGGAGCCATGTCATCGGCTGGTGTTGGTCCACTGTGCTGTCCACTCAACGCAGCCGTCTACCAGGACATTTTCAGAGCACTTCATGCTTCCTTCAGCAGACAAGCTTTATGGAGATGCTGACTTCATTTTCCAGCAGGATTTGCAACTGCCCACACTGCCAAAATAACCAAAACCTGGTTCAATGACCATGGTATCACTGTGTAATTACTGTGTGATTTCATGTAATATTCTAATTTTCTGAGATTTTGATTTCGTGGGTTACATAAGCTGTAAGCCATAATCATCAAAATTATAACAAATAAAGGCTTGAAATATCTCACTTTGCATGTAATGAGTCTATATACTGTATTAGTTTCACCTGTTAAATTCTTGAAATAAATCAACTTTTTGATGATATTCTAATTTTATGACCAGCACCTGTATATTAATAGTTTTAGGGACAGATTTACTAACAGCTTGCGCCAGCGCAAACCCTCTTTTGGCATTAAAAAACTACTGTTAGGATTTAGGACACGCAGTAAAAACTTAGCCCTGAGAAGGCATGGACAAGGTTATTTTTGCGGCTGACCTTATTGCATATGCATTTGTGGGAGTTTTCCTTTCAGACAAAATTTATGGGAGGAGAGTATTTAAATTAATCATGCAAGGTGATTTACTGTTTGCGCTAGTCAATGTACTGGAATTTGCACCATTATTTAACGCCCCCAAAAAAGCATGTTGTAAACCAGATGTGCCGATCTTGGTGGATTGCGATGGTCATTATGAAAATGATCTTCTGCGTTCTTAATTTGAGCGTTGTCAGTAAATCACCCGCAGAACTTTCCACTCCCATCTGCGCTTTTTTTAAGTTGCGCTCCCATGCTAATTTGCCCCATTTAGTAAATCAGGCCTTTACTCAAAGACTCATTAAATTGTTCAAACGTGACAATAAACACATTTGTAATGTTACAAAATATTTCTATTTCAATTAAATGCTGTTCTTTTCAACTAAGAATGATTTCTAAAGGATCATGTGTCAAGACCGGAGTAACGATGCTGAAAATCACAGGCATAAATTACATTTTAAAACATAGTCAAAAAGTAAAAATAATTTTAAATCATAATATTTCACAACTGTACTGTTTTTACTCTAATATTTAATTAAATAAATGCAACCTTGGTGAGCATAAGAAACTTTTAAAAAACATGCAAAAATCTTAAAGACCCTGAACTTGCATTAAAAAAAACTTCAATATTTTATGAACTCATGTTTTTCCATTTAAAATTCAGTGCAGCGACAATAGCATTAAAACACCAGAACAGATTGTTCTAAGATGTCTGAGAGAAAATAAATCCCACCCTTTAAACCTAGTGCACCTTTGAGGACTGAGCACTTTTGTTCAGCTGAGTGGAAATCTCCAGCGGTTCACTCACTAACCAGAATCTGACTGAAGAGTTAGTGAATTACAGCAGGGCAACAGCCTAAAATGAATTAGATGTTCACTGGAGGCCACAGGTGACAGAAGCACTAAAGTAAGTATTCTAATCTGAATCAGCTGGTCTGTCACCTCTGAAGGCCGGAGGACAAAAAGACAGAGCAACCACACACAGGTTTTAAAGAGCTGCAGTTATGCTGGACACTTGATACTGGGACTGTGCTGTCTGATACAATCTTACATTGTAATTCTATTTCTCACAATACTGCATCGATACTTCAGGTCCTTTTATTAATGTTTTTTTTTAATGCATTCAAGCATATAATTTCCAATAATTGGAACAAATAGTATGAGAGACTGAAACAGTTCTCTCACATTTCAATTATGATCCAATTACAATTGCAATGCATCGATCGTTATGCATTTGTGTACAATAGTTACAATAATATTGTTGTATCATGACGTCTATAATATCGTGAGGTAGTTATAGCAATAACGAGCCCTACTTTACACATAACACATTAATAATACCATACAAATTTAACTTTTACAAATGCTGCAAGCAGAATTTTTGCAGGACCATGAACATTCACAACGTTCCTACTATCTGACAGAAATCACTGAAATAGGAGTCCTAAGAAACAACACTTTCTACAGCACATCGCCCCAGGCTCAGTAAACACAAACCAAAAAAAAATCCAAACACTGCCCGCGGATGTTAGCCAATCGGAAAATTTTAATGCAATCCTCTGGCAACACATCAAGTTATAGGCTAGAACAGCGGTTGCTGGTGAGCCACACCTAGCTCTTTGACAGAAATCATCTGATTTTGATTGATTGATCTAAAAAAGATGTATGAGTACTCGGCGTCGGGGCTTGTGTAGGAGTGGGCGTGTAGGTTTTTTTTTTTTTTACGCGCTTACGAAAATTAGAATTGACAAATAAAAATATGACATGCAAATATGTCTATCAAAATAAGAAAATATGACTAGAAAAATAACTGCTAGATTATCAATAATGAGAGTTTTTAAAAAGAAACATCTACAGCTGTGCCAGAGGATGCAAATCAGCCCCAGAACATCACCGAGCCTCACCATGCTTAACTGTAGACAGATTGTTCTTTTCAGCATATGCTTAATTATTCTTCCTCCAGACATACCGCTGGTCCATAGGATGGATGAAAACTTCTTCCCAAAACTTCTGTGGCTTATTTGTATGATTTTGAGCTAATTGGATCTGACTTTTCTTGTGCTTTTGGGTCAGAAGAGGTGTACATCTTGGAGACCGCAATGCAAAAAGTACATGCCTTAACGTGCAAGCTGAAACCTCAGTGCCTGTTGCCACCAAGTCTTGCTGCAGGTCGTTTGCAGTCACTCAATGGTTTTTCTGAATCTGCCTTCTCAGAAATCTGGTTGCAGCCATTGATAGCTTCCTTTTTCTGCCCTGTCCAGGTAGTGTAACCACTGTTCCTTTAACTTGGAACATATGAACTATTCTTCCAACGTTGTCTCTAGGAACATTTAGTGCCTTCGCTATCTTTTTTTTAATCATGTTCCTTGTTTGTGAAGGGTGATGATATCATCTTAACTGTTTTGGACCATTATTTTGTCTTTCGTGTGTTCTAGCTCAAGCACACATGGTGCAACTAATGAAGCCCTTGATTAGTTGCATCAGGTGTGCTTGAGACACCTGTTTTGCAGATTTGGGCTGTTGTGAGGGATTCTATTCAGGGGGTTGAATAATTTTGAAAGTTAAAACTGAATAAAAGTTCAGTTAAATTTGGGGAAACCACTTCAACCAATTGTTGTGTTGAGTTATGTCAATTACTTTTGTTTTATTTGTTCATTGCAAACAGCTGAAAGTCTGTAAATTGCATCAATAAACGTGATTTGCAATGGGGGTTGAATAATTTAGATTAAACTCTAAACTCTAAAAGGAATAGCAGCTGCATGAGATGAAACTGAAGAGTCAATGTACAACAGTAAACTGAAGCCTGTTCTATATGACACATCCTATATGAGTTTAATCAGATATCCTAGATACAAAAAGACACAAATGCAAACTTGAACTAGTTAAGAGCTTGCCAGAAAGTGTTACTCCCATTGTGGATGCACTCTTCTCGTAACAACGTGCTGAAGCACAGGCAACGATAGCATAAAGAATTCACAACATTCTATAGTGTTCTCATTATAATGTTATTTATATGGCAGATTGGTGCTGCACAACTTCCAGTTAACTGTATTTTCTACTTGATGATGATTCCAGAAATCCCTGCATGTTTTCAAAGCTATGGCGAGAAACGATTTTGATTAAAATGTAGGCCTATTGAAAAAAAGATGACGATTCCAGGGGATCACTGAGAACTTTCAAATCCATAGTTTCACTTTATTTCGCCAGTCTGGATTGCATGCTGTCCAAACCTTAACCAATCAGACATCAGGAACCACCCAAAATGTCACAAAAACCAATCAGAAAAAAAAATTATATATTTTTTAGTCACAGCGATCATCGTTTTCATGAACGATCGCCACTGTCACATCTGAGTATTCGAGTACATCCCTACTAGAGATCAGCTTTCTGCAGAAAAAGCAGTCAATTACAGTTCATTTGATGAACAGCATACCAAAGTTAATGAAAAGTTTAGAATAATAACAATATACGGTATATTACAAGTTGTACCGAATTTGAATTTGAATTTATAGATCAAATGTAAGTATTTGACATTAGCATACATTTAATAAAGTTTAAAAAATTGGCCTTTATAAAGGTAAATAACACCCTTGGGTAAATATATTTTTTTTTAAATGCAGATTTAAGAATGTAAAAGCTGATAAAACACTGAAAATATTGCTTCAGAATAAATTAAGACCAAATTTTCAAATAACAACCAAAACCTACGACATCAGAACAAAATGCTGTTCTGCTAAATGAATATGACTAGTATGAAGGCTTAGTCACCACTAGTTGTTCATATACAAAACAAAATGCATTTCAAATGAATAATTTTGAAAGGAACCTGGATTTTAATCAGTGCAGTTCTAGCTATCACTAAATTAGTTATGAGAGAAATCATTGTAATAAAAGCGCTCAATGTAATTTTACAGTGATGTACTTAATGGCCATTTATTAGTTTGGATATTGCTGGGCTGCTTTGACGTAAATGTGATAATGGTTCTATTTGGGCGATGAAGACATCTCTGAAAATAACATCACGCTCATCTCTCAGTTAAAGTAACAGCCTTGATAGAAAAGTCTAGAAATGGTGATGAAGAATCAGATGTACTTACTGGGGTGCGACTCTTCTCCAGTAGCGATCAATACCGTTCTTGAAATAAAGGACAGCTAGCCATCTCACATTGACGTCCAGCAAGTGATTATTGAAGATGCTCTGAGCAAGATCAAAGAGAAAGAGATATTAGACCTATAAACCCAAAAACAATAAAAAAAAAAACTTTGGGATGAAGTGAAAAGTTTGAATTGTCATGCTTTATTCTGTAACTGACAACAGGCCAAAATTATTCTAACATTTGGGGCAAGTCATTTATGCTCACACCGAAGCTGCATTCATTTGAAATTAAATAATCTTTCATCAATTGAATGCATCCTTTCTGATTAAAAGTGTTAATTTCTTTCCAAAAAATAAATAAATAAACTGGCCCCAAAATTTAGTGTATATATACACAAACACACACATGTAAATATAATAAACAATTCGGCAAAGAAACAATATAAATATTTCTAGTTAATATAAAACTACATTTGTGCTAATATGTTGGCAGTGCAAGTACAAATCATTACAATTATCAACAGATTTTTGTGAGAAAAAAAAGCACAATATATGATTATATGCGAACATATGATTATATGTCAATATAAGTATATGTTTTGCCACAGCCATGGTCTATTAATAAATTTGGCAGAATGTTCTTTTTTTTAACAAATTTTTTATAAAGTCATTTTTTTTTTTACTTTCATTTGGTGCCTCCAGTGACACAGAAAATACACACTTTACCTTTAAAAAAAACCCACGACAATTTGAAAAAACTGTGTATTTAGCATTTCCTGAGGTGAGGTGAGGCAAGTTAGGTTAGTGAGGCTAAAGTCCAACACTGAATAATTAAAGGCTATTTCACTGTAGAGTGAGATTCGGGATTTAATCCAGCATGCCATGTCCGGAACAAGAGCGCGGGCAGCGAGAAGCAGGCCACGGAGAGCTAATTCTCATTGATAAATATGTAGTAGCAGCTGTGATCAAGAGGGATCAGCTCCGCCAGGCTCTGACGCAGGGCCACCATAACCCAAAGCCTCAATGCTCGACTGCTCAGAGACCGGGGCTCATTCCACTCAGCCAGATTAGAGTCCATAAGACGATGAGCATAGTGCAATAATTCATAGAGGATAACCGTGAGGAAGAAGTCTGTTGCATTTAAAAAAACAAGCGCCAAATTACATGACACTGTGATGCAAAAGAATGCTTATTGCTTTCAAAATGTGACAGGTGAATATCATATCAATAGACAGCTGACAAATAAACATGACTCTGAAAAATTGACTCGCCGCCTCCGAGTAATTCACCTCAAGGTCACTGAAAGCACCATTTGGGTAGACAAATAAGCTAAACGCGAATCCATACGAATGGGGCTTATTTCTTTGGGTGACAGACCGAGTGACAGCAGGTTGGCTCAAACACAAACAGATAAGAGAGGCTGATGGGACGTGACAGACATTCTTATAGCACTGCAGTCGAAGTTGACACCTGCAGAAGTCGTTGAAGGAAAAACTCTGCTGATACGTAGGATTGGGTTCCGTTCCTTTGCAATCCTATTTCATGCTAAACCTCACCAACGAAGAAGTCTGTGCCAAATTTGAGGGCTTAAAGGATTTGAGAGGACATCTATACAACCATAGCCAGTGGTGTATGACTACAGGGGTCATACTGAGCCCCCCTCAGGGGACGAGAGTGGTTGTACTGGCCGAGCCTGAGGGTCCACAGACACTTCATTCTCTGAAAGAGAGAGACGAGTCATACACGGCACAAGAGCAGATTTCTGCAAATCCTGAAGATTTGTTTTTTGGACCTGAATAGGGACGTCAAAAGTATGAAACTGCCCTTAGGCCATGTAGAAGAATTATTTTTTATTTTTTCCAAAGTCTGATAAACAGAGCCTACTATTTTGCAATCTCTACTCTCAGTTTGCACCCACAAATTCATAACGGCAACTCAATTTAGAAATTAAGACGGCCTAATGATCAATGCAGGATGAATTTTAGAGTTGGACTTTCAAACCCAAAGCACCACCACTGGGTCAAAGAGGCACTTGAAATTTTGAATCGTAATCCTAGAAATAAAATGTCTCTTTTATTCTATTTGACCTATTTCCACAAGATATATTTCACCATATATTTTTGGACTAAGTGTAAGTAACAATACCATGTTGTGCAAGATCCTTTTTCCATTTGGATCGTTTTTATGGGTACCGTTCTATTTATACTTTATTCAGTTTATGATTAGAAATTAGAGAAAAATCACTTTACAGCACATTTATTCTTAATCACAAAAATATACCCATGTCTTTTACATTATTTATCACATAAAATTAGTGAACGTTACATTCAAATGAAATATTTCTCTTTTTTTGTGTTTTCAATTAGCAAACTATCAGCTTAGACTACTAGCTTAGCATTGATATCATAAATAGGGGTGTAAAGTTTCTCTGTAAAATAAAAAACGGATCGTACCATTCTCCACCCATGGATCGACATGCACTTGCACCGCGGTTCGCCAAAAATCTGACAATGCATTTGCATCTATAACATGGTTTGTGTAAAAAAGAATTAGGCTAATGTATGTTTCTGTCAACTGATATAAATTCTGGCTTCCTCTAAACTTAGTTCGATGCGAGTGTCGTATGCTAATATCACCAGTCATTTATATCGTCATCACCCGGGTGTTGATAGCACGTGAGACCTAAACAGTACACATTGCTTTCTGTGTTTAAACTAAACTCATTTAAGCCTTGCCAATTAAGCGCAAGAAGACAGAACTCAACGAAAGAGAACTCTGGATCAGTGCATTATGTCTTAAAGTGACAGCTGCTTAATATTCCTGCTGTCTGCGGTTTTTAATGTTAATCAACCAACAAAAGACAAGGAAATTACTGCTCTTGACTGAATAGTTTTTGTAACTTTAATAATGATTAAAGGTCCCGTTCTATGCCCCTTTTCACAAGATGTAAAATAAGTCTCTGATGTCCCCAGAGTGTGTATGTGAAGTTTGAGCTCAAAATACCCAACAGATCATTTTTTACAGCATGTTTAAATTGACATTTTTTGGGGCTCAGAAAAACGAGCCGTTTCAGTGTGTGCCCTTTAAATGCAAATGAGGTGCTGCTGGACGACACAGGGGGCGGAGCTTCATGAGCTCGTGCTCAGTCTGTCAGGAAAAATTCATCTCACGGAATGATGATAATATCAGAAACTCTCAGTAACGGCGTTCATTTCGAGTCGGACAATAATGCCTACAGAGTCAGAGTGCTGTATAGAGATGAAACAGGTATGGTTTAGTAGTTTAATTACGGTTATTATAACGTATTTGTCATCTGCTTGTAGGCTATGTATCCATTATTTATTAATAGCCTACAAGTCTGCTGTCTGAATGATGATCAAACATGTACTGATGAGTTAAATAAAGTTTATTGTACATCACACAAAAGATGAAGCGTCAGTTTTACTTCAGAAAATCACCGTAAGAGCTGAGTAAACACAGTAGGCTAAGTTATAAGAAGTGCGCAAGTAGCCAGTAGAGTTGAGGGAGCATTCCTGTGGGCGGAGGTTAGTCAAGAAACGGTTCTGGTGATGTCACTAATGCAGGATGTAGAGGGGTGTAGTCCAATCGAGCCGTTTTTTGTAGTCAACTTCTGTTAAATAAAATATCTCGCTTGGCATTGAACTTTGAGCTTTATAATTTTACAGATATTATTTATGCTCTAACAGCAACATTACACACTAACTAAAGTTTGAAACATGGAATCGCATGCAACGGGACCTTTAATCTATTTCATTTACACAGTGAAGATTATATGCAAGTTATTTTATATTGTATTACAAGCGGTATTTGAAAAAAACGCTGTTTGGAAGTTAGTCAGACCGACACACGAACAAACAACAACAAACGTGTATAGCCAATCAGCATTAGGGGGCGTATGACGGAGGAGAGAGAACGAGCAAGAGGGAAATTTTAAGAAAGACTGCAGAAATAGAAATGAGACACAATACAAAAGAGAAAAGCTCAGAAGAAATCACTGGAAAATGAAGGGTTATGACTGGGCTAGGGCTGGGTGATAAAACGATGACGATAATTATCGCGATATAATTTTTCACGATAAAACGATATCAAGAGGTCGATAAATGTTCGATAATGTTTATGCGCCAAAAGCGGAACGAAACTCATTTGAACCGCGCGCCACTCGGACCATTTATCCGCTCGGCTCAAAGTCCAAACGGCAGCGTGAGCTCACTGGGGCCGATCGGTCTAACCGATCGGTTACTCTGATCGGTCTCGGTCACGAAATCCAGTGAGAAGCGCTTGAATTCAGCGAGAAACAAAAATGGCTCAGTGATTTAAACCAGTTTAAAGGCAGATGAAATAGCGCTGACAAACAGGAGAAACACTGTGCGCAACGATACAGTCAGAAGGCTTTTCCGTCTACAAATTCCCACCATGGATTTACTGTAATATTAACTGCACCATGAAACGTGGGATATACTATACATATTGAATTGTATTATATTATTAATGTAGACAATGTATTAAAGTACTAATGGAATATAATTACAGTATTTAATAATGTATTTAGGCTACTGTTTTTTATACAAATACCATAGAAACCACAAAGTTACATTTTGCCATGATAGTGAGGTGCTACAGGGTATGCCTGGTTTCATCTGTGGCTGTCATGATCTAATGCATGATACTGGATGACCAATGGTTAAGTTTAATAAAGGTCAAACAGACAGAATATTACATTTTACCCAAAAAAAAAAAAAGCACATGCAGAAACTAAGAAATTGTCCAAAAAATATATATATTTTGTTAAGGAAAAGTGACAAATTGAACGTTCTACCTCAGATTTGTGAAATGTTCTCCTGTTTGGCAAGTGTTTGTCCTGATATGCTCTGACAATAAAGAGTAGTTTAAAACCACAGTTAACACTCTGTTTTCTACAACTTACACTTAGGAGCAAAAATCTGCCTTTAAACTTGAAAGAAATAAAGATTTGACTTTTATCGTGATAATTATCGATATCGACTGATATAAAAAAAATTATCGCCTGGTGTTTTAGTAACGCATTCGTGTGAGATGCTTCTGGGAGGTCATTATACCACAAATCATTTTAATGACAGACTTTGGCTCAGACATTTCAGAATGATCAAACCAACATTTGAGATGCTGTGCACTGAAATTAGTCCGCTGGTTAGTCCAGTCATCCAATCACATCCACTGTTGAGGCAAAGTCACGCAAGTTTTTTGGTGCGCATTGAGGGATTTATTCAGTCGATGTGTTTCCATCGTAGTTTATGTACGCCTTCTTATCGGATTAAAAAAATGTATCAGCCTCAATTGAGTGAATACATTTTTTATGTGCATCTTGCCGTTTCCATTCCGCTTTTTTTTTACGCGATACCCCAAAATGTACATAAAAATTGGTTTATGGAAACCATTCATGGCAACTTTAAACGAGAAACGTGAATGGTGATTATCATATCAAGAATGCGGTGAAATTTCATTTACTGGTATAGACCTTAGTCCTGAATCACCCTTCTGCTGCTCCTCCCAACTAAAGCTCAAACCAAAAAAACAGGACAGCACGGTCTCCACTGTCAACACAATAAAAGAGGTTTAAATCTGCCTTTGTTCAGCATCTGAAATGTAGCCATATTTACATAAAACTGGACGTGTTCACCTCTAAAGATAAGAACAACAACTCAGGCTGTTTGTAAGGAGATAGGCCATGACATGTAACAGAATTATTCCCCCTGCATTCAGAAGCCTTTAACCTCTGTGCAGCTCAAAGGTCATTACTAATTCATCTACAACCAGTATGAAGTGTAAAATATTAATTGCACATTTTAAATAAATTAGCCCATGTGCCAGTGCAGAGGATGGAAAAAAAAAAAATTGCATGAACTGCATATTATTATGAAAATTATTTGGGTTCAGTATGCAGAATCAATGCCCTCCTGGACCACTTAGAACACTGTTGTTTGGTTTGTCATCACTGGCAGCCCTTGACATCCCTTAAGAACTGTTGCATACTTCATTGCTTTAAAAAGCTTAATTTTTTATTTTGTAAATAAAACAGTGGCATGGCATGAAATGCAAAATGAGTCATGGCAGCTAATGGCCATCTGGTGTGGACGTCGGCCCATAGATCAGGTGGATCACCATCACCCCTCAGTGCAGACTCACAGCACAGAACAGCCTCCAACAAAATCTTCCTCAATGTCACGGCTCAGCGACCAAGTCTTATCATATAGGATAAAATATTAAACTTGATTTTTAAGGTAGTTCGGTAGTTTTATTTTCATATTGAAGTAAAAAAAAAAAAAAACTTTTAACTTTTTTTACTTTTAATAATAAAATAATTTACTAAGAAATATTCCATGTTTTTTATTTCTTCTTTACTTTAATCATTCATTTTATTTTTCTAAAAATAGTTTTTAATATTTTTGCATATTTATAATAATTGGCAACATCTAGTACATTAATGACATAATTTTGGCAGGAAAACAACAAACATCAATAAGTAGTATAAATGTATTTGACAAATTATGTGATGTTCTGTGGTATTCTTTAGTTTGCCTCATTTATTTCCCAACTTGTGTGTTTAAAATCACTGAAATCTGCAGAACAAAACTTTTAAAAGACGGTTTAAAAAACAAAAATAACTGATGTTAATGTTAAGTTAAGCAATAGTTAATACTGTCAGGCAAGTTTAAGTACCTGAGACAACATATATATTAGGGCTGTCACTAATGATTATTTATGTAATTGAGTAATCTGTATTTTGACGATTAATCAGATTTTTTTTTTTTTTTTTTTTTAATGAAAATAGACCTAAGTGAACAATAGCCTTTAAAATTACTTAAAATACATATAGAATAACAATAAGGTAATAATAATAAAGTATTAAAAGCAAGTAATCATATGGTTTTATAGAACAACACTGTTAAAATACATAAAATAATACACATAAACAATTAACTTGTGTACATTGTATTATAACAAATGCCTACAGAGGGCGCCAACAGCCTGGCGTCACACTTTACAGCAGATTAAATCCTCATTTAATATTAGCCATACAACATTTAGTTTAAATATTCACTTAATCTTTAATACAGTATTTGGCCACTTCTTTACGATGTAATTTCTTGAAGAAGAATATGTGGACATCAAAACATGCAAACTCAGAGCGAGGGAAACAGTTTGCATATTAACAAACATATTGATGTATTCTACTCTGTTGGTGTAGGTTTATAAATGATTTTCCTTACAAATTTGATGAAATGGCACACATTGCGTTCACAGATGAACGTTTTAAGCGACCCAAACTCACAGCATATTCAGAGATTGAGTTTGAGATGCTCCACGCATGTAAATGATAACAGTTCATGTGGAGCAGCATTCACTGTGAAAGGAGATGCACGTAATCTACACACATGTAAATTTTAAAACCCACAGGGCATATATTTATTTAATTGAATTGCAGCCTTTGTGAATTCACAATTGCACTATGCTATAGAATTGTTTTCAAATGGTTTTAATACATCGTACAGCCTTAGACCACAGTTTGATAATGCGGTTCATGGATTCTTATCTGTGAAATGCGCCACTTCTGGTATTTTGCCGGTTACTCATAGGTAAATTGCAATCTAGGACTTTTTAAAAAATCAAGTACTCTTATTTAATCAAGGAATCGTGACAGCCCTAAAATATTTACACACACACACATATTCAAAAAAGTTACTGCACAATAGGAATGGCCACATTATTCTAACCTCAGTGAAAACATGAGGCGGGTTAAAACAGAAGGTGGAGTCTAGCTCTAGGGGAGAGTGATAATATGACCAATATCATAAACAATTGAGTGACTTTACTTTAAAAAAAAATTCATTTAATTTGATCTATTTATTTTTTATTTGGAATTTTGGACAAAATCTTCACATCATGCAACACTTGAATTTGATAAAAGATTCAAAGTAAATCATTATTATACATCTGACTGGATAAGCCACATTTGAAATCAATGTCAAACAGTCAATATACTTAGATCTGTAGCAGCACATCAGTTTTAATTAATATGCAAAGAAGCTTTGCTTGATTTAAAATGACCAAGAAATTGGATTTGGGCATACCACCAGCCACAGTTTAAATGCATCACAGAAATAAGAAGGAAAAAGCCTCATAAAACATTGAACTACAAACTTAATAAAAAAAAGAAAATAGGAAAATATATTGTATCTACTCAATCTTATTATTTGCGATCTACGCAACAAAATTGCGTCTCTCTTCTAAAATTGATTTCTTTGCTTTCGATGAATGTAATTCTCTAAAATGTGCATTCTACTAAATTCAATTATTTAGGGTGAATGTGAACCATCGGAAATAAAACTGTTAGTTCCCAGCATGATTTGCTTTAGACTTATTGAGGAGAGATGAACGTTGAAATTAAGTGTTATTTTATGCGTTTTTGAGCAAGATGAGAAAAGGCGGAGACATTATAGTGTTTAATAATGTTTATGTTCAATTATATTGGAATTGTTAGCAACGTTTATATTACACCATTTATATTACACTGTTTATATTACAAAATGTTGTTTTTCACTGTGGAAAAGAGTGGAGCATTTGCTTCGGCTGTGGAATGACACAGCGCATGTCATTACTACTTTTCTCAAGGAGCGTTTAATGTTTAGCACTTAGCATGCTAATATGTGCTATTGTTAGCTAGTACAATCTTATAAATCAGTCATTTAACAAAAAAATATGATAATGAATGAATTAATCCTGTCAGGGAAACATATAAAATCACTTTGATACCAATTTGAGTCACTTTAAAATGACCTCTTTCCGCGATGTTGAAATTAAGTCAACAAATTATGTTTGGTTGGTTGGTATCATTTAATTGACTCATGTTGGACTGATGTACACAATAAAAACATGTAAGTCCAACACACTTTTTTCCCAGTGTACATTCAGACAGTTATTTTGTTGCATCGTGCCCCTAAACTGAGCAGATTCTCACCAGCAGCACTGAGTAGAAGCCAGGCTGGGTCTCCCATTGGCGAAGCTGCTCCTCTGCAGGCTTGAGCACAGCTGTGTCCTGACTGGTGGCCTGGGTCAAAACCTGCAGCACCACCGTGCTGCCGCTCTGGATGTCCATTAGGTAAAGCTGCAAACACAAACAGAGCACACGATACGGCTCATTTATCATCTTATTAGACTGGATTCTTGAAAAGCCTACGTTAACAATGCTACCCACCAGAGTCCTTTGCTTTTATGAAATACTTAGAATAATAGCAGTTTACTCGCGACCACACATTAACTACAGCCTGCACTTTTAGCAACGATGAGTTATCATATAATTTTATATATATATATATATATATATATATATATATATATATATATATATATATATTGGGCTGTCAATCTTCCTCTATAATACTATTCGAATTCCATTCCTTATTTTATTCAATATTCGAATAATATTCGAATTTTAAATGCTCACATGTATCCTATTATTAATATTTACGACATTACACAGTCTTATGGATCGCCAATGCGTGATGTTGATCGGTCTCATATCTTCACAGATAAACCGTGTCAGTTTGTCAGTTATCGCCTTTTATTACATGGCTTGGTTGAATTCTAATGTAGAATGCGGTCAAAGAGTACAGAAGTACTTCTATACGCTGATTTCACGCAGCCGTTATTTTGAAATCGAAAGCGAGGCTCCGGTGGGAAGAAAACCGGAAGTGTCGCCTTTAATCATAGGAGACTCGTGAATGCGATGGCGTATTGTTGTGTTTAATGATGTTGTGTCAATTCTAAAACTGTACATACATTTCTTTCATACTTTAGACTATGTACAGTGAAATTTATTAATAAATAAAATATTTTTTTATATATAATTCAGAGAGTAAAAAATGAAGCAGGAATGAACTATATACATATCCTATATTAGATATTATCTTCCAATAGTGTAAATCGCGGCAGCAGCTTCAGGTTGGTAGTCCAAGGCATTGTTGTTTACATAGACATAATAAATACATAGACGCCCTATTGGCCGCTTTGGAACGTTGCTGCGATACGTCAACGCGTCCGCCATTTTGTGGAGGGCAAGACTGCGCTGTAATCAATGCAAGTAAACTGCTGAGCTGCGGTTTTTCTGTATAAAAAACAAAAAAAAAAAAATACATTTATCAACCGATTTCGGTGGTTTGTATGTGGTGTACAAAAAAGTTCCATCTGTAGTTAGTTAAACTCTCGATAGATAGACTTATATATATATATTTTTTTTTAATAAGGAATGGCCAAAGCTCTGGCTTGTCATGTATTTAGCTTTTCATTCTTGGATAAGAATTGTGAACACCCCCATACTGAGATATAATTTAATTTTCACATTAAATTAAATAAAGTTTTCTTATTGTGGGAAAAGCATATTCTGTCATTGACCTGATTTTAGCAATAACAAAGATAACTGATGGATCCTTTATGGTAATACATATGATATGGTACAACTACAGTGCAATGCAAATAGTAAATTAGATAAAGTGAGAGGTAGGCTAATAGTAAATAGTTTAGTCAATAAAATAAACAAACAGTATACAGTAAATAAAATAGTAATGAAAAGTATAATTATATAATATCATAAGTACTAATATAATAATAATAATAATAATAATAATATATTGATAATAGCATAGTTTATGTATAATACTATAATAATAGCAATAGAATATGAAATATCAATTACAGAATATAGACAATAAAAAAGAATAAGTTAAATAGTTACAATGAATAGTAAAATAATTTAACAGCATAACTATAATAGATTGATAATCGCAAGTGGTATATTATTATAATAACAATAATAAATAATGTAAATTTATACATTTTAAAATATTATTACATAGGCTATATAAAATAAAACGACGCAACCCTGTCTCTTTTTGTTAAATTTCAGTTTTTAAAAGGTATAAGAAGCTATACAAGTCAAGAAATAAAGTAAACGATCCAGTCAAACATACAGCAGGCTACACTGTTAAAGTTAAATAGCCTAAATATATAAAGTTATGAAACTTCACTTTGCCCTCAGCCAAAACAATCTGCCAAGGAACAAATTATAGATTAATGAAACCAAAGATCGCCCGTTAGATAAACACAAGACGAATTATTCTCACTAGACTGACAGCGACAAACGTCAGAACTCAGAAGCACTATAGCCGAGGCAAGGCTGTTCTCGGCGGGGTACATGAGCGCTGAGCGCCCGCGGTGATCGCTGGATCAACTCCGAAACCGTCAGATAACATTTTTAAAAAGGCGCTATCTTTATAAATAAACCACAGATTTGAGCTTTAAACAACTACATTGTCGACTGAAAAACTCTTAAAACTACATTTCGTGACACAATAACAGTAGTATTTTTAAATTTCGCGGCCTTTCTCCTCTGAAAATAAAAATAGTAAATGAAATGCAACCAGAAACAAATTTTCAGTTTTGCTTGTGAAAGGTAATTCCCTGAGACCTGTTTTCAATTGTGTGGCGATTTGTAAAGCCCCAAGCAGCACAAGAAATAGGCATTTTTCTCAATTCTCGTTATGAGAGGTATGGGAAAGTTGCCCTCCGCAGTATGGCGGCGCCGTTGACGTACGATCCAGCGGCCAATAGGGCGTCTATGTATATTATGTCTATGGTTGTTTATCTGTACTTCCGGGGTTCTTCCCACCGGAGCCTCACTTTCAAGTTCAAAATGGCGGCTGCGTGAAATCAGCGTATACTCTTTGATGCGGTCTGTTATTTCTTGATAACAGACCGCTGCTGCGAAGTATAACACGCGTTGCCATGATAAACAGCGTTGCTATGGACGCGGGACGGACTATTTTCTTTAGCGGAAGCAATACAATCGTTTTTAAATCAATAAACTCCTTTTTAAATCAATATTTTGTGTCAAATTATTTATTTATTTTGTATAGCCATGTAATAAGTTCAGCCTGTCGGGGTTGTTATTCGCTATAACAACCGCCTCGCTATATTACATTATCCCTTAACGTGCGGACAGCTCGTAACCGTGATGAGGAGAGAGGAGAGAGAGGTAGAAAAGAATAATTCTTGCCTGTTTTAGCGGCGGTTCCTCGGACAGATCGCCTAGCTTGTCAGGGTTTAACGTTGTCAGTTTTTCCATTTAGGGTTTGAAATCCAAACACCTTTCAACATATCGCTTCTCAAATTGTCAGGAGTGGTGATCTCCGTTTCCGTGCAGACATTGCTCTCCGCGATTTTTGACAGTATTGTTATGATACTGCATGCGTGGATAACGTGCACAATTGTGTTACGATTCAAAAACGTTATTGTTCATCTGACGAAACAAAAGCATTTCATTTTTTTACATGCGCACAAGAAAGGCAAGATTGCATTTTTTTTAAATGTACAAAAGCAATATTCGAATAGGAACTTCAGCATTCGAATAGTATTGATTTTTTAAATATTCGAATTATATTCGAATTTCGGAATTCGTTCCAACAGCCTATATACACAGTTGTGGTCAGAATAAATGGCACCCCTGGTAAACACGATCAAAAATGGCTGTAAAAAATAAATCTGCCTTGTTTATCCTTTTGATCTTTCATTAAAAAAAGATAGCAAAAATCTAACCTTTCATTGAAGTAAAAGAATTGAAAGTGGGGGGTAAATCACATTATAAAATAAATGCTTTTCTCCAAAACACACTGGCCATAATTATTGGCTCCCTGTTATTAAATACTTTTTGCAACCTCCTTTTGCCAATATAAAAGCTCTGAGTTTTCTTCTATAATGCCTGATGAGTTTGGAGAACATCTGACAAGAGATCAGAGACCATTTCTCCATACAGAATCTCTCCAGATCCTTCAGATTCACAAGTTCGTGTTGGTGCTTCTTCTGTTCAGTTCAGCCCACTCTGGGACGGTCATGGCAGAAGCTTCATTTTGTGCTCAGTTACCCATTTTTGTGTTGATTTTGATGTTTGTTTTGGACTGTTTTCCTGATGGAAGATCCAACGGCCCATTATAAGATTTCTAGCAGAAGTGGTCAGGTTTTGATTTTTTATCTGTTGGTATTTGCTAGAATCCATAATACCATGTATCTGAACAAGATGTCCAGGACCTCCAGCAAAAAAATAGACCCACAACATATAAGATCCAGCAGTATATTTAACCATAGGCATGGGGTACTTTATATCTCTGTTTGCACCAAACAGCCCTTTTTTTGTTTCATCTGACCATAGAATCGGGTCCCTTTTGAAGTTCCAGTCGTGTCTGTCACTTTTGTGAAAAAATCCAGTTAAATTTTTGAGACATAATTGTTCATCGAATCGATTGTAAAAATCGATTTTCCACGTCTAAAGACGTTTCCATTTTAAACGCCAAATAAAGGCAAATCCACAGACAATTAACAGGCATTAGGACGAACGTAAAGAGGGCGCTTGAGACGCACAAGTCTGCAATATTTCTGATGATTAATTGCTGTGAAGTTTCGCGCACAATGACAAACAGGAGTGCAACATTCTCAAAAAACAAAAAGCAAAGACTGCCATAACATCAATGAAAAACATTACTTCAGGATTCAGCTGGACGCGCTCCAAGAGAAGTTAAAATCGATTCCCTATTTTGGTTTTCGAAACTTGTGTTGGTTAGTCCGATCGATTGTGCAATCGATTTTCGAACGTAAAGTGACAGCCCTATGTCTGACACCTGAATATGCTGGAGTTTATTTTTGGAGGAGCGAGGAGGATTTTTCTTGAAACCCTCCCAAACAACATGTGGTTGTGTAGGGGTTGTTTGATCATTTTTTTTAGGCTTTCTGACCCCAAGACTCAAGTAATCTCTGCAATTCTCCATCTGTGATCCTTGGAGTCTTTGGCCACTCAAACTTTCCTCCTCATCGTGCATTAAGACAATATAGACACACGTCCTCTTCCTGGCAGATTCGTAACATCTTTAGTTGATTGGACCTTCTGAATTATTGCCCTGATGGTCAAAATGAGGATTTTCGGCTAAATTCTATAGCTATTTTCTTACAGCCACTTTCTATTTTGTGATGCTAAACAATCTTTTGATCACACATCAGGACTATATTCTTCGGTTTTACTCATTGTGATGGATGATTAAGGGAAGTGCTAAATAAAGGTAAATATAAATGGGAGTTAATAGAATTTTTTTATGAAAGATCAAAAGGATAAACAATGCATATTTACCAGGGGTGCCATTATTTCTGACCACCGCTATATATATATACACACACAGTGCACAAAGCTTGTGAACCTCTTGCAGAATCTGTAAAAATGTCATACAAAATGCATGGGTTTTTTTTTACTGTCCTGAATAAGATATTTTACATAAAAGATTTTTACATGTGGTCCACAAGACAAAAAAATAAATTAATTAAGTAATAAATAGCTGAATTTATAAAAATGTCCCATTCAAAAGTGTATGTATGATTCTTAATATTGTGTGTCGTTATCTAGATGATCCACAACTGTTTTTTGTTTTGTTTTGTGATGGTTGTTCTTGAGTCTCTTGTTTGTCCTGAAAAGTTAAACCGCCCAATGTTCTTCAGAAAAATCCTTCAGGGACTCAAACACAACTATTAAAAAAGTTCAAACATTAACTGATGCTCAAGAAGGAAACACGATGCATAAAGTGACAGGGGGTGAAAACTTTTGGAATTTGAAGATTAATGTAAATTGTACTTAATCTGTCTTCCGGGAAACATGTAGGCTAGCCTATGTATCTTCTGTTGCTTCCAAAGGGCAGTAGTAAATGAAAAAATATATACATTTAAGCAAAAAAAACCTGGAGGAGTTTTCTGAACAATGGGCCGTTTACCTGCTCAAGTAAGTTACAACAATGTCAACTGTTCCTAAAGTCTTGACCTTGAGCCATTCTTACTGCTATAGTGAAATCTGCATAATGAACCCAGGCTTGTTTTATTTTATTCTAGCCAAAGAAAATTAAACAACATCAAGTTGGAAAAACTTTGCTGTGCAACTCTGCCCCCTATTGTTGCAAAGCAAAAACACCTACAATGTTTTTCCAAGTCCTGTCCTAAATAATGCCAAAGTACAGCAGATGGCTTTAGAGCTTTCCCATCTCATGGACAAACAGAAAGTAGCCACTTAAATGACATCCATGCTGGGATAGAAATGAGTCGCATTTTTATTTTTAATTACTGGTAAACACAGCACAGATGCTGTGCATTTTAAATTATGAGCTCAAAAGCATTTTGCAAGTCACATAGTTGTAAGCATCAATGCTTGAAGTACAATCTCATAGTTATTAGAGCGATGAGTGCAACTACGCTGCAAGCGTGTTTAAAGGTGTTTCAAGCGGAAGGTTGCCAGCTGCGATGTGTTCGTTCCAGGCAATCTTGTGTGTAAGGATTCAACTACACCTTTCTGGCAATCACATCTGATTTCAAATAAAAGAAAGAAAAAAAAGTCCGTGCAAACAGCCAATTTATTAATCTGTCTGCTTCCCTGTATGATACACCCACTGTTAAACCAGGTAATAAACAATGCAAACTATCACATGCAGGTTCAGATCTGGGAAGAGCAACCGAGAACAACAAAAAAAGGTCAAATAATCTGGGATCAGGCAATTGAGCAGAATGTCACATGGATAGTAGTGACATATTTCACTAGCCTTTAATCAGAAGTAGCCTATACATGTCAAACATTACGAAGCCACAGCACAACACAAGAGACAAATCAGCAATTGCTGGCGGACGCCATAAAAATACCATTCTGGGGGACAAAATGTCTCTCCATTGACGGTGTTCTGAATAAATAAAATGCTTTGTAAGGACCATAACACAAATTTAATTCTACAAGAAAACTATATGCATAATACATAGGCTACAGCTTTGACAAAAATACTTTCAATCAGAAAGAATGCATGAAATTGATCAAAAGTGACAGTAATAATAAAATGTATAATAAAACACTTCTATTTCAAATAAATGCTGTTCTTTTGACTTTCTATTAATCAAAAAATCCTGAAAAACATGCATCATGGTTTCCACAAAAATATTAAGCAGAACAACTGTTTCAACATTAATAATAAGATTATGATGAAGAAGAAGAAAGCATATTATGATTTCTGAAGGATCATGTGACACTGAAGACTGGAGTGATGATGCTAAAAATTCAGCTTTGCCATCACAGGAATAAATTACATTTTAAAATATAAAACTGTTCTTTTAAAATCATACAAATATTTCACAATATTACTGTTTTGACTATTTTTACTGTATTTATAAATAAATTAAAATAAAATTTTAATTTAAAATAAAACATAGGCTATGTAACAAAATCTTACTGAGCCCAAATGTTTAAAAGGTAGTATAAATAATATTCACAAAAATTGCTGAAAATTTTGCTAACAAAAATGTTTAATACCACTCAAAAGGCTATTTTTAGGTTTTGGAACTGACAGAAAAGGAACAACCACTAAAGTTCAGTTTTTGTTCAATGACCAAATGGTTACCATCCTAGGCAAATAATCAAATAATTCAAATAAATTAATTAAAACTGGGGCTGATATATCGATCTATAATTGCTCTCAGTGAAAAGGTCTGACAGTACAATTTCTCTATTTGTGCTTTTAAAACACACCCACAAAATCTGAATAGATTTTGAGTCAAATCCCTGATGCCAGATTACACGTGGACTGAATATAATGTAAAAATGAAATAGACACGTCTTTGTTCACCCAAAACCAAAACATATTGCATTATAATATAGCTATCATCCACCTTGAACCCCCTCGAGATCAGGTCAATAACACAACCGATCTGGAATGATGCATGTCCACGTGCATGTGGATATATCTGCATTATGAATTCATTCTGTAGTACCAGCATAATTATGATCGTCTTAGAGCTTCTTCTCGGCCTGTTTATGTGTGAAGCCCTTAAACTGCAAACATTACATGATCTGAGAAATAAAGAATGTCTCGAGTGTATGCACCGTTACGATAACAAATTAACAGCATAAGACTAGGCTATATGGAAACATTGTCAATCATTCATATAATCATAATGGCAAATCTGTCAACTGTCATTTGCTAAAATAAAGCCTAAATGAAGCGACATATGATCAGTCTTTTAGAATATGATTTCATCCCAGATGATATGAAATGTCCACACACGAACAAAAGCAGAGAAACATCTAGTATGTAGATGGTAATGTAGATACGGTAAGTTAGCTAATATACTCTACTGTAACGCATGTCGGCCTACGGACTAAAGTGAAGTATTTAACATCACGAATTACTTTAGCTGGAGGAGTTATGAGACCCAAAACATCCCCTCAAGCCGAAGAACTTGTTGACGTACCTTCCGCAAATATGTCAATGCCGGGTGAGATGAAAACAGTTTGCAGTCGCCTCTAAACACCGCGATCACGTTGTGATGAGGATGGCGCCATCCACAGTGGCTGCTGTCGCACTAAAATGACGTCATCGCACGTCCAAACATTTGAAGTGACAAAATTTAAGTGATTATTTAATTTTGAGACTAAGCCCCTGTTATAATGTTGATTATAATTTGAACGCTGTCTTGAATATTTTAGGTTTTCTTGATAAAATATAAATTAGCTTAAATAAATAGGCTATTAGGCTAATAACAAAATGAAGTGATTAGTTTGGTTATCTGAGAAAAATGTCGTTTTAAACTTGTCCTTTGTAGATATTAAATAGAGGGACTATCTTTCCTATTATTTTTGGTTTTCTTTATTAAAAAAATAATAATAATGATGTTAAATATAGCCCTAAACACATGTGACTTATGTGGTAAAAGATAGCGAGAACACTACAAAGCGAGAAAACTTGGGTGTTTGATAGGTATTTGATGATGACATGTTGTATGAAAATAGCCTGTATATTATTTTGGTACCATACACAAATGGGCACTTTAGGGAAAAAAATCTCATATTTTATAAATGAGCCTATGGTATTGCAATTAGGTAAAACGATTTCCCCTTGCAATGTTACCCATGTTATTAGCTAGGCTATATTCTGACTATGAACAAATACCTCTTTTATGTTTTCTTGTAGTTTTTAATACCTAATAATAAAAACGATAATGCTTTATGGTGAATACATGTTGTGTATTTTAGTTCGCATAATTTTGAAAATTTTGAAACACATTGTGTAAACAAAGATTTATTATTTATGACACCGAAGCTTGTTACAATATTAAATTGCGAATATTAAATGAGTTGCATTTATTGTCCAGCAGATGACGCACAACTACCGCAAAAGGTCACTCTGCAATTACTTGCAGTCTATGGTGACTCATGCACAGCAACCAAAGGCACTGATCCAAAATCACCCATAGCTGTGCGGTTAGGGTTTGAGTTGTCTTGCATAGCCAAACAATTGACTAACAGACTGTGTGTGGTCTGTAGCTGTGCAAAGACAGGCCATATGCCTGAATAATCATTATGTGTCATCAAATTATGTTTCCCAATTACTGGTATTAGGCCCTTCCTTGGAAGGAACATCAGATTAAATATAGTGAAAAGGAAAGTGGGTCATGCAAATAATGAAACAAGAGTCAGAAATTTGGTGTGAATGGGGCAATATTTACACCCTAGAATGAACCTTTATGGAGGCATAGTTTTACTTCTAACCAAATCACAATGCAGTTTGTAAATTTGTCAAAAACTTGAATTTCATCAATTACTTTAAATAAAATATCAATCTGAACAATTATATCCATACCCATGAAATCAAATCAATATCAAATACAAAATTATTTGAAACAATGACTATTATATTATAGTAGTTATTCTGTCACGACAACTCACAGGAGATTGGTATAGGTAAAAGAGATTGGCATGGTGGTTATGGCAATGTTAATGTATCTGGTCTTGGCAGAATAGACAACGCTATCTCAAGACCAATTCTAGTGGCTAATACAAATGAGGTCGTACGAATTCGTACGATTTGTCTAAACCCAAGTGATGGGTAGGTTTAGAGGCGGGGTCAGGGGTAGGTCATTCGTACGAATTCATACAAATTGGGCAACTCATAAAATATGTACGATTTAGCAAAAATCGTCTGAATTCGAACGAGTGAGGTCGTATACGTACAAATTGCTGTGAGATCGGGTTGGAATAGATCTGATATGCTGCTGTTGCTGTTGCTGTTGCTGCTGCTGCAGAGCAAGTACCGAAACTTGCTACTGTCAATACATTCACAGACATGCTGCTGTGAGCATGTAAGACATGCTTCTGTTGCTGCACATGTAACATACATGAATTAACCCCGTAGCAGATCTATATAGGTGGAGCTGGGGAAGAGGGAGGGTTTCTGAAAGCATGCTGCAGACTGATAACAGCAAACAATGCCAAGTATTTGAATGTTTGAGCAGCAAGCTGATTGGCCACTGAAGCAACAGCAACCAATCAGTTACGTGCTATATAATGACATGATTGCTACCAAATAAGTCAAAGACCTATCAACCTGCACCATTTAGAGTTCTATGCAAGAGCTGTGTAATTATAAAAAAAAAACATATTTAAAAATAATAATGTTAGATTTATTATTAATAATATTATCAATAGTAGCCTGGCCTACATGTTGATATTGTTTTGGAATAGTATTGTCACTACAGAGAGAGGGGGTGAAATGAAAAAAATGACTAGGCCTATATGTGGTAACCCACAGCTTGTTTTTAACAGATATGGGGAAAGTCCAGTTCTTTTCTGTATTTTCTGTATGAGAACGTGTGGGTAGGCTACATACCAAAATCACAGTCAGAACATCTCCTGCCTAAATCTGGGCGAATTGCTGAAAATACATTTACATTTACATTTTAGTCACCAGCTGGCTGGATGACATGGATGACATAGTCATGGTTACCTAGAAGAGTGAATCTGTTATGAATGTAGATCAGGAGCAGTTGAGACTGCAAATACAATAGGCTTTGTTCAGCTTAAGCTTGATATTACATGACTATTATTATGTACACTGTTATATAAATTTGATTCATTTATCAAAGATGCAGGGAAAACTCCAGATATAGATAAAAGAAAGAAGTATAGATGTCTTGGAGAGAAAAATCAAATGTTGTGTGGGGCTTAAAAACACCATGTAATACAATACTACTAAGTTACTCCTATATATATTATTGCCATAAACAGTGTGCCAAAGTTCTGCTCAAACAGAACGTTAATTGGCATGACACCTGATGCCAGCCTGCTGTTTTAAGAGCAGGTCAGAGGGTTTTTAACGGTGACCTCGCCAGTCGGTGTCCGGTCTGAGGACGGCCCATGGCAACTGCGCGAGAATGTCCAAGTTCAGCAGAATTTATTTACTATGAGAAGGCAAATGCTGTCCAACAGACTGAGAACTGATGAGATCAAATTCAGCTCGGAAATAATCTAACTCTATTATATGTGCGCCAGCTTGTGACAGGAAGAGACGCGTGTTTCTCCGAAGAAAATCCTTCCATAAACAGAGCGGCTCGTAAAACGCAAAGCCACGCACATCACGTTTGTTGAATGTCACTGAACTCAAGTAACCCAGTTTAAGGTGAGACCATCTCACTCTCAGCCAATCAGAATCAAGTCAGAATCATGCAGCTGCTGTGAACCAATCAACGCCCTGTATTTAAATTTTTTTCCAGCTCACATTATTTTTGTAAATACTATTTTAATAGTTCACTTCACACCCACAGAAACGGTTAACGTACTTAGACGTTTGTTATGCCACCTCTCATTTTTTTCATTCTTTGCTTCATTTTCTCTTTCATTCTTTCATTTTTATCTTCAATTCAGTTCATATTGCTTCATTGGCATGATGCCTACGTAGGTAGGCTACATTTTGCCAAAGTATTGCACAAAGCAAAACAAACAAACAAACAAAAAGCATATTAATACTATAATGCAGATGTGTTCACTCAGTGCCTTCACCATTTTAAATTCATCATTTTCATGGAGTGACTAGAACTCAGGAATGATCTGCTGTATTTGACTGTAGGCCTACAGTGAGTTTCTGAATGATGGAGGAGGAGGGATGCCACAGTCTCAACTCCTCCTGATCTATACATTTATTACAGATTCACTCTTCTAGGTAACCATGACTTCTTGTGTCATCTGGCCAGCTGGTGGTCACTAAGTCTGTACTTAGAAATGTCTGTGTGTTATATTCCTGACTGAGACGAGATTCTCTGTTTAGTCTCAGATAAAATTGGAGGACTTGGCTCTTTGGTTTGTTCTTTCCAATGCTGCATGTATGTCTCTTTCTCTATTTTCAGATTTTCTTTCATTCTTGCTGGTTTTTCAGGGGCAGTGATATTGAACAGTTGGTGATATTGAACAGTCAGAACTGAGTTAGTCAGTTCTGACACCATTATACAAAAATGACTTTTCTGAGCTCTCATTATGACCGCCGCTAGCGTAGCTAGCGAAAGCGGTCATATAGGGATTGTCAAAGTTTTTTTTTTTTTTTTTTCGTCACCTTACTGAATTTTTCGTCAACGATACCAGGGACACCGAAGCACCGGGGAACATGAAATTTGGTGGGCATGTAGCCCCACTAGACTTCTAAGGAAAAATTTCGTTTGGTCCCCGAGGGCCACTCCCCCCCCCCCGCGCTGGGGCCCCCGTAAATTTTTCGTCAACGATACCAGGGACACCGAAACACCGGGGAACATGAAATTTGGTGGGCATGTAGCCCCACTAGACTTCTAAGGAAAAATTTCGTTTGGTCCCCGGGGGCCACTCCCCCCCCGCGCTAGGCCCCCCCAAACCCCAAAAAATGCAGTTTTTCCTAAATAACTACCTGAACCGTGGCACCGAGGATGAAGAAATTTTTATGGTATGTTGGTCTACTAGACTTTTACGGAAAAATTTCGTTTGGTCCCCGGGGGCCACTTCCCCCCCCGCGCTGGGGCCCCCGTAAATTTTTCGTCAACGATACCAGGGACATCGAAACACCGGGGAACATGAAATTTGGTGGGCATGTAGCCCCACTAGACTTCTAAGGAAAAATTTCGTTTGGTCCCCGGGGGCCACTCCCCCCCCGCGCTGGGCCCCCCCAAACCCCAAAAAATGCAGTTTTTCCTAAATAACTACCTGAACCGTGGCACCGAGGATGAAGAAATTTTTATGGTATGTTGGTCTACTAGACTTTTACGGAAAAATTTCGTTTGGTCCCCGGGGGCCACTTCCCCCCCCGCGCTGGGGCCCCCGTAAATTTTTCGTCAACGATACCAGGGACACCGAAGCACCGGGGAACATGAAATTTGGTGGGCATGTAGCCCCACTAGACTTCTAAGGAAAAATTTTGTTTGGTCCCCGGGGGCCACTCCCCCCCCGCGCTGGGCCCCCCCAAACCCCAAAAAATGCAGTTTTTCCTAAATAACTACCTGAACCGTGGCACCGAGGATGAAGAAATTTTTATGGTATGTTGGTCTACTAGACTTTTACGGAAAAATTTCGTTTGGTCCCCGGGGGCCACTTCCTCCCCCCCCCCGCGCTGGGGCCCCCTTAAATTTTTCGTCAACGATACCAGGGACACCGAAACACCGGGGAACATGAAATTTGGTGGGCATGTAGCCCCACTAGACTTCTAAGGAAAAATTTTGTTTGGTCCCCGGGGGCCACTCCCCCCCCGCGCTGGGCCCCCCCAAACCCCAAAAAATGCAGTTTTTCCTAAATAACTACCTGAACCGTGGCACCGAGGATGAAGAAATTTTTATGGTATGTTGGTCTACTAGACTTTTACGGAAAAATTTCGTTTGGTCCCCGGGGGCCACTTCCCCCCCCGCGCTGGGGCCCCCGTAAATTTTTCGTCAACGATACCAGGGACATCGAAACACCGGGGAACATGAAATTTGGTGGGCATGTAGCCCCACTAGACTTCTAAGGAAAAATTTCGTTTGGTCCCCGGGGGCCACTCCCCCCCCGCGCTGGGCCCCCCCAAACCCCAAAAAATGCAGTTTTTCCTAAATAACTACCTGAACCGTGGCACCGAGGATGAAGAAATTTTTATGGTATGTTGGTCTACTAGACTTTTACGGAAAAATTTCGTTTGGTCCCCGGGGGCCACTTCCCCCCCCGCGCTGGGGCCCCCGTAAATTTTTCGTCAACGATACCAGGGACACCGAAGCACCGGGGAACATGAAATTTGGTGGGCATGTAGCCCCACTAGACTTCTAAGGAAAAATTTCGTTTGGTCCCCGGGGGCCACTCCCCCCCCGCGCTGGGCCCCCCCAAACCCCAAAAAATGCAGTTTTTCCTAAATAACTACCTGAACCGTGGCACCGAGGATGAAGAAATTTTTATGGTATGTTGGTCTACTAGACTTTTACGGAAAAATTTCGTTTGGTCCCCGGGGGCCACTTCCCCCCCCCCCGCGCTGGGGCCCCCGTAAATTTTTCGTCAACGATACCAGGGACACCGAAACACCGGGGAACATGAAATTTGGTGGGCATGTAGCCCCACTAGACTTCTAAGGAAAAATTTTGTTTGGTCCCCGGGGGCCACTCCCCCCCCGCGCTGGGCCCCCCCAAACCCCAAAAAATGCAGTTTTTCCTAAATAACTACCTGAACCGTGGCACCGAGGATGAAGAAATTTTTATGGTATGTTGGTCTACTAGACTTTTACGGAAAAATTTCGTTTGGTCCCCGGGGGCCACTTCCTCCCCCCCCCGCGCTGGGGCCCCCTTAAATTTTTCGTCAACGATACCAGGGACACCGAAACACCGGGGAACATGAAATTTGATGGGCATGTAGCCCCACTAGACTTCTAAGGAAAAATTTCGTTTGGTCCCCGGGGGCCACTCCCCCCCCGCGCTGGGCCCCCCTTAACCCCAAAAAATGCAGTTTTTCCTAAATAACTACCTGAACCGTGGCACCGAGGATGAAGAAATTTTTATGGTATGTTGGTCTACTAGACTTTTACGGAAAAATTTCGTTTGGTCCCCGGGGGCCACTTCCCCCCCCCCCGCGCTGGGGCCCCCGTAAATTTTTCGTCAACGATACCAGGGACACCGAAGCACTGGGGAACATGAAATTTGGTGGGCATGTAGCCCCACTAGACTTCTACGGAAAAATTTCGTTTGGTCCCCGGGGGCCACTCCCCCCCAGCGCTGGGCCCCCCCAAACCCCAAAAAATTCAGTTTTTCCTAAATAACTACCTGAACCGTGGCACCGAGGATGAAGAAATTTTTATGGTATGTTGGTCTACTAGACTTTTACGGAAAAATTTCGTTTGGTCCCCGGAGGCCACTTCCCCCCCCCCGCGCGCTGGGGCCCCCGTAAATTTTTCGTCAACGATACCAGGGACACCGAAACACCGGGGAACATGAAATTTGGTGGGCATGTAGCCCCACTAGACTTCTACGGAAAAATTTCATTTGGTCCCCGGGGGCCACTCCCCCCCCCCCGCGCTGGGCCCCCCTTAACCCAAAAAAAATGCAGTTTTTCCTAAATAACTACCTGAACCGTGGCACCGAGGATGAAGAAATTTTTATGGTATGTTTGTCTACTAGACTTTTACGGAAAAATTTCGTTTGGTCCCCGGGGGCCACTCCCCCCCCCCCGTGCTGGGGCCCCCGTAAATTTTTCGTCAACGATACCAGGGACACCGAAGCACCGGGGAACATGAAATTTGGTGGGCATGTAGCCCCACTAGACTTCTACGGAAAAATTTTGTTTGGTCCCCGGGGGCCACTCCCCCCCCGCGCTGGCCCCCCCCAAAACCAAAAAAATGCAGTTTTTCCTAAATAACTACCTGAACCGTGGCACCGAGGATGAAGAAATTTTTATGGTATGTTGGTCTACTAGACTTTTACGGAAAAATTTCGTTTGGTCCCCGGAGGCCACTTCCCCCCCCCGCGCTGGGGCCCCCATAAATTTTTCGTCAACGATACCAGGGACACCGAAACACCGGGGAACATGAAATTTGGTGGGCATGTAGCCCCACTAGACTTTTACGGAAAAATTTTGTTTGGTCCCCGGGGGCCACTCCCGCCCCCGCGCTGGGCCCCCCTTAACCCAAAAAAATGCAGTTTTTCCTAAATAACTACCTGAACCGTGGCACCGAGGATGAAGAAATTTTTATGGTATGTTCGTCTACTAGACTTTTACGGAAAAATTTCGTTTGGTCCCCGGGGGCCACTCCCCCCCCCGCGCTGGGGCCCCCGTAAATTTTTCGTCAACGATACCAGGGACACCGAAGCACCGGGGAACATGAAATTTGGTGGGCATGTAGCCCCACTAGACTTCTACGGAAAAATTTCGTTTGGTCCCCGGGGGCCACTCCCCCCGCGCGCTGGGCCCCCCCAAAACCAAAAAAATGCAGTTTTTCCTAAATAACTACCTGAACCGTGGCACCGAGGATGAAGAAATTTTTATGGTATGTTGGTCTACTAGACTTTTACGGAAAATTTTTGTTTGGTCCCCGGGGGCCACTTCCCCCCCCGCGCTGGGGCGCCCGTAAATTTTTCGTCAACGATACCAGGGACACCGAAGCACCGGGGAATATGAAATTTGGTGGGCATGTAGCCCCACTACACTTCTACGGAAAAATTTCATTTGGTCCCCGGGGGCCACTCCCCCCCCGCGCCCCCCCAAACCCCAAAAAATGCAGTTTTTCCTAAATAACTACCTGAACCGTGGCACCGAGGATGAAGAAATTTTTATGGTATGTTGGTCTACTAGACTTTTATGGAAAAATTTCGTTTGGTCCCCGGGGGCCACTTCCCCCCCCCTGCGCTGGGGCCCCCGTAAATTTTTCGTCAACGATACCAGGGACACCGAAACACCGGGGAACATGAAATTTGGTGAGCATGTAGCCCCACTAGACTTCTACGGAAAAATTTCGTTTGGTCCCCGGGGGCCACTCCCCCCCCCGCGCTGGGCCCCCCTTAACCCAAAAAAATGCAGTTTTTCCTAAATAACTACCTGAACCGTGGCACCGAGGATGAAGAAATTTTTATGGTATGTTCGTCTACTAGACTTTTACGGAAAAATTTCGTTTGGTCCCCGGGGGCCACTCCCCCCCCCGCGCTGGGGCCCCCGTAAATTTTTCGTCAACGATACCAGGGACACCGAAGCACCGAGGAACATGAAATTTGGTGGGCATGTAGCCCCACTAGACTTCTACGGAAAAATTTCGTTTGGTCCCCGGGGGCCACTCCCCCCGCGCGCTGGGCCCCCCAAAACCAAAAAAATGCAGTTTTTCCTAAATAACTACCTGAACCGTGGCACCGAGGATGAAGAAATTTTTATGGTATGTTGGTCTACTAGACTTTTACGGAAAATTTTTGTTTGGTCCCCGGGGGCCACTTCCCCCCCCCGCGCTGGGGCCCCCGTAAATTTTTCGTCAACGATACCAGGGACACCGAAGCACCGGGGAATATGAAATTTGGTGGGCATGTAGCCCCACTACACTTCTACGGAAAAATTTCGTTTGGTCCCCGGGGGCCACTCCCCCCCCGCGCCCCCCCAAACCCCAAAAAATGCAGTTTTTCCTAAATAACTACCTGAACCGTGGCACCGAGGATGAAGAAATTTTTATGGTATGTTGGTCTACTAGACTTTTACGGAAAAATTTCGTTTGGTCCCCGGGGGCCACTCACCCACCACCCCCCCCCCCCCCCACGCTGGGCCCCCCCAAACCCAAAAAAATGCATTTGTTATTGCTTTGTAATTTGTAATTGTAAACATTTGTAATTGTTATGGTATGTTGCTCTTAAGGGCCCACATCAACCTAGCCCATAATCACTCATTTGTGATTTGCGCCCCTCCCATAAAAAATGAAAATGCAATATTATTCTGCTTTAATCGCCCCTATCTTCAGTGGAGATGTTCAGAACTGCACCATATTTCATGTGTATGATTAACTTGACATCCTCTGGGGGTATCCTCTGCTAAGTTTTGTAGAATTTCATCCATGGGGGGGGTATAAAATAAATTCATTTATGTGCACATTTAGTGACTGTACACTCATCGGCCTGTAGATGGTGCTGTTGAGCGAAGGGTTGCTGGTTTAGGATGATACTGTCACACACACACATGCAGGAATACAAACAAACGCAAGCATGCACACACACTGACATCCACACGCACAGACACACACCCATACACACACATACAAATCCACATGCACAGACACACACACACAAACACACACACGCGCACACATGTACGCACACATACATACACGCACAGACACACACACACACACACACAC
Organism: Scardinius erythrophthalmus; assembly: GCF_964197995.2. Classification (NCBI taxonomy): domain Eukaryota; kingdom Metazoa; phylum Chordata; class Actinopteri; order Cypriniformes; family Leuciscidae; genus Scardinius; species Scardinius erythrophthalmus. Next base: position 18,694,740 of record NC_138240.1, read on the forward strand.
ACAGACACACACATACACACACACACACACACACACACACAGACAGACATGCACATACTATTACTTTTTTTAGGTATATACATAAACACGCAATACAGCCAAATTACTCCACGTCATTTATTTTTGTGGAAAGCCAGTGCAGGCCTGAGCGGCGGTCATATTTTGTACCGCGATGTGGTACATCTAGTTTATTGTGTTTTTAGTGTTTCAACATGAAGTAAATCCAGAACTTTAACTTTCTTTTTTTTAATAATTAAATTGAGGGGAAGGCGCCCAACATAGGTCATTAGGTCTCCCAGACAGAAACATAGTGTTGGCCCAGGTCCGGGCCATATCTGGTATGTGGATTCAACGCATACCAGATGTGGGCTGGATCTTGGCCAACACTACCTTGCTGTCTGTGGTGTTTCTGTGGACATGAAGGATGCTTCTACAGAACTGTAGACCTTCTAAAGGACATTTATGCCAAACCTTGGCTATAGTTACTCGCTGAACCTCACTCCCCTGGCCTCAAGAGCCGCACACTAGAGGCTGCTGTCTTTAGCGTCCTTGTTAGCTCGCCCACCTCCCATGCCTGCAACGTGGGTTCAAGGCTCGCGAGTAGGGGCGAGTAGGACATGAGGGGTTTACATTTGTGCAGTGACCCGGATGGGAGTGAGATGTAGGGGGGTGAGTGTACACATAAGGCAATAGGCAGTATGACACTATCAAAAGTCTATTTATCTAATCTGTCCAAACTCTGATTAGAATGTTTATTTTGAATCATTTCATTCGATTGGCGTGCAGTGCCCTGCAGGCTTTTATAAGTAATGTTTTAATTGCCTACTTGAAATTTCCAGAGGGTGTAATAAATATATCTATCTATCTATCTATCTATCTATCTCTCGATCTATCTATCTATCTATCTATCTATCTATCTATCTATCTATCTATCTATCTGTCTATCTGTCTATCTGTCTATCTGTCTGTCTGTCTGTCTGTCTGTCTGTCTGTCTGTCTATCTATCTATCTATCTATCTATCTATTGTCTGTGTCTATCTACTCTGTAAAACACTTCTGCAGAACTTCAGAATAGGCCGCATTGTACTCTGTTCCACAATGAAATCTCCTAAAACAATAAAACACTTGTATGTATTCATGCATTCCAACAAGTGCAAAAACGGTTCCCTTGTAACTGAGCTTTCTGGAGAGGTCTGCGGTTTCCATGCCAGTTTTCTGATGAGAAAGCTTTCTGCAACCCCTATTTCACTGTCCCGCCATGCTAGGGTGAGAAGGGGCAATCTCACTTTGATGTCTGTGGGAAAAGTCTACCTTCAGTGGGATTTAGGCCCTTGTGATTTACAGTAAAGAAAAGAGGAGTCATAAGACAACGATTTGACTCCCAAACATCTAGGAGTAGTGTTTCCTTTGAGTGTGATTCGTAGTGATTTACTCTGTACCATGTGGCAATTATTAATGGGCTCCCACAGCTGTAGTCATTTAATTCAGAAGCGACTTTATTTTTACTAAATATGCCAGAATTAGTAAAAATAACTAGCCTGGCTAACGTCAGACCTCTTTCTCATTGAGACGTGGTCTGGGAACCACATGTTCATTTTCTCGTATTTGAGGCGTGCTTTACGAATGCCCAGAGCCGTTTATTGAGTGCTACGAATGTCTATCAAATGCGCCTGTACGTAGCTCATAGCCAATCGTTTCAATTATACCAGATGACGTATGTAGAGCGACAGATATCCGACGAGGAAGACGACGAAATAAACTTGCGTTCTAAACTATCTAAGGCTGCATCGAAAGGTAACTTCGCGTCTGCTGCCATGTTGGATCCATAAGATATAAACAAACTGCTTCGGTGTGTCGCATTGACGTCGTCATCGTCTTGCTGCTCCCTCCCCGTTCTGTGATTGGTTCCCTTTTTGAGGGGAAAATGAGCGTGAATAAAATCGCGCCGCGTGCAAGGCAGAATGGGGAAACCCAGGCTAAAAAATAACTACTTTTCATCTGCAGTCCTATAGGCCGGTAACATAAGACTAACATAAAAGCAGCCAACAATCATACAGCATTCATTCGCTATAACAAAACAATATTGTATACATTGACAAAACAAACAAACAAAACAAAACAAAAATACATGATGACAAAGACATTGTTCATCCACCTCTATACTGCATTTAATTTAACAGTGAAAGTGTGTGGGTGATAAATATGTGACAGTAAAAGTGAGTACATCTCTGTTTTAAGTGAGTTTTAAAGGTGTTGGAATGTAGGGCACTCTCTTATTGGAAGGGGCAAGCTTTTCCAGAGTTTACCGCCAATTAATGGCAATACGTTTTGTCCAAGTGTGTGTGTGTGTGTGGGGGGGGGGGGGGGGTGTTGTCACCTTAAAACATGTCTTACCATGCTGATTCACATTTACAGCTAAGAGGGAAGTTCATTTTTTTCTTCACAATTCATAAATGCATTCCTGATCACTGAGTACACTTTTCCCAAATTCTTCCCACAGTTGCGGTTTCCAACTCACAGCTTGACACACTCTTCCATCATGCATTAAAACCACAGAAACATTTCACACATCTCGAAATCACCTCATTCCATTATCATCATTTACACTCTTTAAACATGCAAGAGTAATCACACATTTTGTAAAGTTCTTCAAAATAATACTAAATAAAGAAAACGACACCCTCTAAAAGTGTAAAACAAACATATCCAGACAACATATTCACATGTAAACATATACATATGAACATGGTTTTATTGCATTAGATACATTATCAAACCTTTGGTGGCATCTGCAAAATGTTGCAGGACTTTTCTCTGACAAAATCTTTCAGAAAAGGGGGGGCTTTCTTTTACCTCCAACTTTTTAAAAGGTCTTTTGTAGGTGGATTAACCAAAGGTGTTAATCGCATCATCTACCGGATACTCCTACATATAATCATCAACCGTGGGCATGTGCCACAAAGTCTGAAAACCAAAACTTCTTGAGCAAGATACATATTGTTCCATAACCTAACAATTCTCTCTCTCTCTCTCTCTCTCTCTCTCTCTCTCTCTCTCTCTCTCTCTCTCTCTCTCTCTCTCTCTCTCTCCTCTCTCTCTCTCTCTCTCTCTCTTTTTATTAGCCTACTGTTTTTACAGTATTTTTGATTAAATAAATGCAGCCTTGTTGAGCATAAGAAACTTCTTTCAAACACAAACACACACACACATACATGCGGGAAAACGTACAAATTCTACGAGGTGGCTTATTCGTACGAATTCATACGGCCTGGCTCGTACGAATTAGTATGATTTTTGCAAAATCGTACATATTTTACGAATTGGCCAATTCGTGTGAATTCATACGAATGACCTACCCCTGACCCCGCCCCTAACCTACCCATCACGTGGGTTTAGACAAATCGTACAAATTCGTACGAGCTAGGTCGTACGAATTAGTACGAATTAGGCAACTTTTTATCATTCCTACGAATTCGTACGAATTGGTCGTGAGATAGCGTTGGATATATACACACACACACACACACACACACACACACACACATATATATATATATATATATATATATATATATATATATATATATAAATGTATATATTATTATCATCATCATCAATAAGAAATACAATGTCAAAATGATCCACGGATCCACTCAAGAAAGGTGCGTTAGCAATTGTGAATAAACTACAACTTCTGGATCCAGTGCTTGTCATCACTAGGACTTCTTTTTACACATGCTTCTTTCAGGCATTCCACGGATACCTGAGAAATTCCTGAAATGTTCTGTTACTATAAGGTATGATTCTGAACGTGCTTGTACACTCCATGTGCATTTAGTACACTGACTGCGTACACAGACATTCCTCTGTTGTATTCATGATTAAACTGAAAGTGACTGAGCAGGGTTTTTATCAGGTATCGGTACTTCCTTTGCCACCCTCTGGAACTGAAACTTTCCTATTATCTCTGATGCAACTTTAGACATTTGATCCATGCATGTACCGTACAGTATATTTTATCTTGGTTTCTGAAGCAATATCTCCTTTAAAAGCTAAATGCATTAATCAGAGTTAATTTTAAGTCTATTTTAAGTACACAGCCACAGGATCTTTGCAGTTTTACCATATTTCAACCACATTTAACAGGTAAAATTGTGAAGGATGTTGTTTATTATGATAGTTACTGAAGGCCTGTTTATATAAATCATTCCAAAACATCTTCTATTCAAAAGGCTTTCTTTTAACATTCTTTATGGCCTCCACTTGTTTCCCATTAGAAAGTCTCACAGCACGAATGGGACAATGTTTAATGTAGTTTTATGAAGCCTGGGAGACTCCATTCGTTTGAATGAACAAAGAGATGGTTTTGAATCTGGTATTGTTCAGACTCACACATTGATCTCTGTAATGCTGTAGGAGTGAACTGCAGGATGTTTTGCACATAAAATCTAGACAATTGTGGCTTTCGTAAGGCATGAAGACATACAGGATTTTAAACAATGCATTGCTAACAATGGCCTTTACTGACTAAAGTGATACCACAAGAGGCTGTTCATTACAAAGATTGTAACATGGGTAAGAGGTTTTGCATTGTGAACACCTTTTATAAAAGTCTGTTACAATTGGTCTAACAGCTTACAGTGCTTGTCGGAAACAAAACTTCCATTACCATAACTGAACTTAAGCTCCGGAGACTTCCTAAAGCACAGCGATTGTACACTGTAAAGACAGCAATGATGGCGTCAGTTTTACCATATGTCCGATGATGAAACATTGGAAGAACTAGTTATTCAACCATCGCAAGAATGACTTGAGCAGGACGTTTCACAGTGATACACTACTGAGTTTGAGGTACATGATGAGATGTTGCACCTGTAATTCCTCACCATCAGCATTAACAAGTGTATGTTCATCAACAAACCGATGTGTATATTTCTAATTTATTGCAGTGCACATGCGGGAACTATATCAATAACAGCGCATACGTTAGCCCAGCACTAACATGAATCACTGATGTAATTCGAAGGCACCTTCAAATGCAGCCTCCAAATGCGTCCTTTGTTTTCTGTGAAATTGAGGATACAACAGAATTCATTGCGTACCAGTGACAAGATTTTTTTGAGAGAAATTGCCATTTACACTTTTAAACATATTGGATTTTAGCTTACCCAAATATCTAATATTACAACACAAATGTAAAAAACAAAACAAACAAAAAAACTTTAAAGCGATTCAAATGTTGACATATATTAGTAAAGCCCCGTTTCCACCGCAGGAACTTTCCTTAGCACTTTGGGGTGGTACTCAGTGTGTTTCGACCGTAGGGATGTAAGGATGTCCACTGAAGGCAATTTTGTAGAGAACCCAAATGCAGTTTTATTTCCAAAACGTGATCAAACATAAAACAAAGGCATGAGCATGAGCATGAGCATGAACATGAACATGAACATGAACATGAACATGAACATGAACATGACACTTACCAACAGTGGTTACACAAACAATACTTGACAAGAACACATGGCAAACATGAGGTCTTAAATACACAAGGACTAAAGACTAGGCAAGGGACACCTGTGAACAATGAAACAATGAACCAATGACAACATCAGACAAGGGAACACATGGCAGGATAACATGACTATAACAGGGAATCACATGACAACAGGAAACATGAAACAAGAGCACAAAACAAAACCAAAACAAGACAAGACGTTACAAGGGACCAGGGTCTAAATTAAGTTCCGGGTAAAAATCCCCCCCCTCAGAAAGTCTCTGCTCGCGAGGTAGTACTTTTTCAAAGTTCAGTAACTTTCGGGGGTGGGACTTGGATGCTGAACATGCTGATTGGTTGAGTTCATGCAGCATTTTGATTGGTTGACTCCACGCTGCATTTTATTTCAAGTCTGTTGTGATGCGTGCAGTGTGAGTTGTTTGCTATTTGAATCAACAATGGAGTTAGTGCGCAGGCCTATGTTACCAGACTAAGTTGCATAATCTTCACGGTACTTTAGATCGCGATGGAAACACAGACAGAAAGTTCCTGGGACAAACTGTTCTGGGTAATTTTGGTGAAAACGCGGCTTAAGATGCGATTATGTATAGTTTATACTCTTTATTATATATTACAGAAATGGAACATGGTGAACATTTTTTTTTTACTTTTGAGTTTGTGAATCCTGTTTTGTTTTCAGACAGTTTAATATAACTTTCCAAAAAGTCCATAACAAATGTTACTGCCGCTCGTCAACGGAAGCTGTCACAGAACAATCCTCCGTAGGCTAGACCGTACTATTTAACAATGCTCATTCCGATCTTCGTGGCCTTCGAAGGATGCAGCCTCAGAATTGGGACACAGCAATATAGTCGCAAACTTCCCTAAGCACTTCCCCTCGGGGGAAACCCCGCCGTCATTTTGAAGTGCATTTAACTTTGTCCATTTGGTGAGGGAAGTTTATTTGGACAGACTCTCGACCCCTTTGATTCTGACAGAGGGAGTCTACTCAACATGTACACTTCAAGTAGATCCATAGATCACAATGCAACACGATTGTGATGCAGATTGCGCTTAATTTACTTCTGTCATGGGTTAAGAGTTTAGGACCCAAGGAACAGATGTTTGAAAAAAGACCCGGAGTCAGAATTATAATAAATTGAAGAAAAGTTTTACTGGAGATAGTTTGCAGTTTCATCAGCAGAGGTCAGCTTACAGTTACAAAGATCACAGCAGTTATACCCTTCACCAAGGTCTAAGGCTAAGCTAAGTCATTGCTTACAGGTTGAATGTTTCTGATTGGCTAAGAAATAGAAAAACATATGTATTTTCCACACATATACAGATAGACTGAAGCATATCTCCATAGATTATGCAGCTGACACTTAGACCCTGAAGTCAGGCACGTCGTGACCTTCCAGGTCGTAGATTTGGGTTGCTGGCTGCCAGCATCCCGAACAACAACTCAGTCAACCTGTAACCAAGAAGACTAACACACACACACCGACACGGTTCCAAGGTTGAATTTGGCAGGCTCTAACTATAAACAGGAGTCTCGTCTCAAAACATCAAGATAAGTTCTTTCTCTCAAGGATAGGAAACTTTAGTCTAAATGGAAAGTTAGCTTTAACTGAGAAATGGTCCCTTAAACTATAGACTTCAATGACCCCTACGTTGAAGACCTTTCTCAAACACAAAAAATGTCCCTATTTCATTTCTGGAAGCCAGGATAAATAAGCAAGCACTGTTACTGCATTCAGATATCAAATACTGACATTAGAGAATACATGTAAAGAACATTTCAGTGATCACACTGGAAACTTTTATAACAAAGTAAAATCCCCAGAGAAGTCATTCAACTCATTTGATATTTAGAAGGAAAATATTGATCAATACCTTGATTATAATCACTCATTACATATACATTGAAGGAGCAGTGGATTCCAATCCACCCCCTTCAGTTCCACCCAACACAATAGTGTGAGATATTGGCATTATTTTGACAATTAACTGCATTTAATACTTGTAGCTACCTTAAGCTGACTGTTTTTGTAAACACAGTAGTTTATTATTGTATTGTCATCATTTTAAATATATCATAAATATATTAATATGTTAATATTAATCCACTTGGCGAAGTTTAACGCACTTCAAAATGGCGATGGGGATTCCACCGAGGGAAAGTGTTTTGGGAAATTTGCGAGTGTATGTCTGAAAGTTGAGATAAACGCACCCACTCTTCCCACTCTTCTCTCTTCCCCTTTCCCCTTCTCCAATGAACATTGTTTCTGTTCCCACCTCCATCCACTTAGGTTTCATTTCTGTTTACGGCATTCTGGGAAGGGGGATTTTAGGGTGCATTCCACTTCACTTACATACACTCGCCAACTTCGCCTCAGGAGAATCTCTGCCATTTTGAAGTTTGTACCAAGTTTGTTTTGTCAGGTGGGTGAGGGAAGTTTAGGTGGATAGGCCCTCGACCCATCAATTTTGACAGAGGGAGCGAGTCTAATCTGATGTACACTTCAAGCAGCTCTATATCCGACAGTTCAGCTTGATTGAGATGTCACTGCAGATCGCACTTAAAATGTATGATATATATTAATTATTTTGAGAATTAATTGCATAACAGTACATGATATATTAATTATGTTGAGATTTAATTGCATAATACTTGTAGCCATCTTATGTTCACAGTCAAAGTTTATACTATTGATATATATTTTTTCCATTTTGTGTAATTTTTATTTTTCTCCAACAGCTCATATTTCTATATAACAACTTATGCGTATGGTGCATAAAAAAAATTCATGAGTAAAAAGGGATTTAAATAATAAATGAGCTCCATAGTGAATTCCAAGTGATCAAGGCTTAGTGCGTTCCGCCAGTAGTGGCATGTGCAACATAAGCAACACATCCGAGTCCACAAGACGGAGGGAACTTCGCAAGTGAAGGGCATACAAATTTGGAGTAGAACGCAACCATGGGTTTTCATTATGTTTTATGGACTTTTAGTTTGTATCACCTTGTTTTAATAATCTGTTCCTGTTTCCATTGTTTCCCATGTTCTCACTCATTATTTGTTACTTGTTTATCACTCATTATTTGTTATCTAGTTGAGTTGCTCATTATCTTGTGTATTTAAGCCGTGAGTTTAGTTTAGACTTTTGTTCGGTTTTGTCTTTGTAATTTGTGCAAATCTGTTGCTTTTGTTTTCTCACTGCCTTTATTATGTTTTTTGTCAAAGTAAAAAGCTGAAAATATTATTCTAATACTATAGGCTGTTTATGGTTGCCAAGCACTATAACAGCTAAGTGAGCTCAGTTTATAGCTTCAAGTGCAGCTTGTCCAATCAAAACTTTACATTTTATAATTTATATGTCTTAAAAATGTTACTTTAGAATCTTAAACACTAGTACACTCTAAAAATAGTTTTTCAAAGTTGTAAATACTGTAAAAAAAAAGTTGCTGTCTACTATCAACGTGGATGTTTAAGTAATTTCGATTTAAATTACATTACATTAAACTGACTTAAAATGAGTCGGATCGTGTTTTAAAACAAGTTGAAAATTGCTTAACTTATTTTGATGAGTTAAAGCAATATAAAAACATATGTTGTCATAACTTATTGATCATTTTTACAGTGTATTGGAGTATGTTTTACAAGAATGCTATTTCAGTCTTTCTATTTCAAAATTTCACATTTCAATTAATGTGATACTTGCCATTTCTTTTCTTCATTTTTTTTTACGTTGTTTATGAATGCATGTAATTCAACTCTAAGCAGAGAATAACGCATGTGCTATAAGGAAGTGTTAGTAGAGCCAGGTGAGAGAATGACTCAATCTGACTTGACATAATCACTGTAAGGAGTGTTAACTGGAAGTTAGATTGTAGATACAGGGCGCAAAAACATAATGAATGTACAAAATATCCTTATAAATAGACTTTTGAAATTTACACCATGCTGGATAATATAATCAACCTTCACCATCTGAAAGCTCTAAGGCTGTGCTCATAGGTAAGCAGGTTCGAGAAAATCAAATAAAAACCTTCTGGTGAGGGGGAGACGGCAGCTGTGATTCCCAGAAGTTTATAGAGGAATTAAATATTTGCTTGTTTGTACTTGACTCACTGAAAGCAACATGATACATGGCTGTTACACTTCTACACAATTTCGAGAACCGCTCAGGCGGGTTCAATGAACTGAAGAAACTGTGGAGAAACATGCTTGAATAAATTTCTATTTCGCAAGAAAAGTAATTTCCATACTTTCACTTTATTAATACAATGAACTTTTTTTTCATTATTATTTCTTTAGTAAATAAAAAAATGTTTGAAACATTATATATATAGAGACACAAAGGATACAAGTATTTTGTGCAAGAATCCATATATAATTCTCACACCCTACTGACATTCAGGTTCTTTTTCACACACCCACATTCCAAAACCTATTCTTGTGAACAATCTGTTTTAAAAGACGTCATTGCCTACTTTCACTGGGCCATTTTTTATTTATTAATAATAATAATAATAATAATATTAATAATAACAAGTGATAATAAAGTGACAGCCTATAAAAAATGATGAAAGTGTAATGATTTGGTTGTGGTGGTGAGACAGCATTCAGCAGACAGCGTGAAAATCCAAACGCAGTTTATTAACAAATGTAATCACAGTCATAGTCCATGCCAGGCAGAGGGTCAAGCACATGCAAACAGTCCCAAATACAAATCCGATCCACAGAGAAAGACAGGAACATGGAATAGGATGTAAATGGTAAATGGTTTTTGATTGTTGTTGTTTTTTTAAAATGAAAATGCCCCTAAAATGAATTATAAAATAACAATACAAAAGTTATAGACTTACATACAGTATAGTGTGGGATGTAATTCACATGGAGATATACACGAATGTGAATGATGCAATTTATCAGTCTTATCAGAAAGGTGACACCTCTGTCAGATAAAAGCTATTTCCTTTTACTTATCACCACATTCACAACTTAATGAGGTGATAAAAGCCACTTCAGAGCCACTGAATTGACACTGTACTATCTTGAATAACCCTTCATATGTCTTGATTCTGCTTTCTATTAGGCTATATGTAACTGATTCAATTAAATAAAAATAAAAAAATCCAAACATAATTTGGGGCCACTGTACATGTAAGTTTAAATTATCTGATACAGCAGGATTATTATCGTTAACTAAAACTAACAGTAAAACTATTAAAAATATTTCTGTTAATTGAAATAAAGCTGAAATAAAATGAAATAGTTGAAAAACTCGAACTAACCGTAAATTAGAAATGTTGCATTGGCAATAAACTGAAATAAGTTTAAGTTGAGTTAAAGCTGCAGTCCGTAACTTTTTTTGGTTAAAAAATGATCCAAAATAAATTTTTGAGCAAATACATAACCAGTCAGTGTTCAAAACTCTCTTGCTGTAGCTCGATTCAAAACGGTAAGCTTGTAATAATGTTTTTAATTCCAGTGATACTGGTGGATTTCCACAGGAAATCGGAGCATGTCTTTGCGTCATTACGTCACATCTGTACACATAAAGAAGGTGTCTCAGCTAGTAGGCTATATTGTGTGAGGATGTTGGAGGTGGAGATTTATAGCCTTTTCTCACAGCACTGGATATGATTAAACTTATCAATTTGATGGCGGATCCAGAAAGGTTCAAACGACAATCACCATGTCACAAGTTTGTCCTGTCTTGTTTTGCACTTGGGTGTTTGTTGTGTTGGGCCTTGTGCTCGTGTTCATTGTTAGCCCCGCCCTTCTTATCTTGTTATTGGTTTAATTAATTCCACCTGTTGTCATCGTTACCTTCTTTTGTTTGCCTCCCTATTTAGTCCCCTTGTGTCTGTTGTACTGGGCTGTTACGTTGTCTAATGTTCTTGTGTTTTGTTCCCAGTGTTTTGATCTGATTAAGTTTTGTTCTAGTGTTTTCCCCCACGTGGGAGTTTTGTTTGTACCTTTTTGCTTGTTTTGTTAATTAAAGTCTTATCTTGTTTTGCTGCATTTGAGTCCTCGTTTATGTTTCTTGACCGTATCGTGACAGAACGTAACAGCCATTTGAGGACTCAGCAGCATGGATTCTCGCGGGCTTTCTTCTACCACATGGGACAGAGAGGAGTTTAGAGGAACCAGGCTGGCTAAATTCAGGGGAACTCGTGGAGGACGTAGGGGAGGAGATACGAGAGGTGAGCACCGACAGTATTCTCCAGTTTGGTCATTCTTTGACCACGGACCGGCGAGGTTCAGCCCCGAGCGTCCTTCATCGCCTGTTCCCGTGGTTCCAACGCCGATGGTTCCAGTGATCTCAGTGCCGGTGGTCCAGAGTTCGGGGCTTCAAGACGCAGGAGGAGAGGAAGGACTTCCTCTGCAACTGTTCACGGCCAGCCAGAGACTGTTTACACCGCGTTTGCCCAGTCAGAGACGGTTCACGTCACGTCTGCCCAGTCAGAGACGGTTCACGTCACGTCTGCCCAGTCAGAAACTGTTCACGTCATGCCTGCTGAGCCGGTGTCCCTGGACAAGATGGCCGTACAGCCGGTGCCTGTGCCTGAGCCGGTGGTGTCTGTTTCTGAGCCGGTGGTGTCTGTTTCTGAGCCGGTGGTGTCTGTTTCTGAGCCGGTGGTGTCTGTTCCAGAGTCGGTGGTGTCTGTTCCAGTCCCTGAGCCGGTGGTGTCTGTTCCTGAGCCGGTGGTGTATGTTTCTGGGCCGGTGGTGTCTGTTCCTGAGGCGGTGGCATCTGTTCCTGAGCCCTCAGTGACCGCGACACTGGCCATTATGGCCACAGCCATGTGGTGTGTGTGGGCTACGCACACACTTGAGCCGGAGCCAGTGTCTGTTCCTGCGCCGGAGCCAGTGTCTGTTCCTGAGCCGGAGCCAGTGTCTGTTCCTGAGCCGGAGCCAGTGTCTGTTCCTGAGCCGGAGCCAGTGTCTGTTCCTGAGCCGGAGCCAGTGTCTGTTCCTGAGCCGGAGCCAGTGTCTGTTCCTGAGCCGGAGCCAGTGTCTGTTCCTGAGCCGGAGCCAGTGTCTGTTCCTGAGCCGGAGCCAGTGTCTGTGTCTGTTCCAGTTCCTGAGCCGGAGCCAGTGTCTGTGTCTGTTTCAGTTCCTGAGCCTGTGTCTGTTTCTGTGTCTGTTTCTGAGCCGGTGGTGTCTGTTCCTGAGCCGGAGCCGGAGACGTCTGTTCCTGAGCCCTCAGTGACCGCGACACTGGCCATTATGACCACAGCCATGTGGTGTGTGTGGGCTACGCACACACTTGAACCGGTGGTGTCTGTTCCTGGGCCGGTGGTGTCTGTTCCCGAGCCGGTGGTGCCAGTTCCAGTGCCCGAGCCGGTGGTGCCAGTTCCAGTGCCCGAGCCGGTGGTGCCAGTTCCAGTGCCAGTCCCGGTGGTGCCAGTTCCAGTGCCTGAGCCGTTGGTGCCAGTTCCAGTGCCTGAGCCGCTGGTGTCCAGTGCCTGGGCCGCCCGAGGGGTCTTCACCGCCGTGGCCGCCCGAGGGATCTTCACCGCCGTGGCCGCCCGAGGGGTCGTCTCCGCCGTGGCCGCCCGAGGGGTCGTCTTCGCCCTGGCCGCCCGAGGGAAAGTCTCCGCCCTGGCCGCCCGAGGGAAAGTCTCCGCCCTGGCCGCCCGAGGGAAAGTCTCCGCCCTGGCCGCCCGAGGGAAAGTCTCCGCCCTGGCCGCCCGAGGGAATGTCTCCGCCCTGGCCGCCCGATGGACAATCTGCTCCACCCTGGCCGCCTGATGGACAGTTTGTCCCTCCCGTCCCGCCCTGGTCTGTTCCTCCCGTCCCGCCCTGGTCTGTCCCTCCAGTTCCGCCCTGGTCTGTCCCTCCAGTTCCGCCCTGGTCTGTCCCTCCAGTCCCGCCCTGGTCTGTCCCTCCAGTCCCGCCCTGGTCTGTCCCTCCAGTCCCGCCCTGGTCTGTCCCTCCAGTCCCGCCCTGGTCTGTCCCTCCAGTCCCGCCCTGGTCTGTCCCTCCAGTCCCGCCCTGGTCTGTTCCTCCTGTCCCGCCCTGGTCTGTCCCTCCTGTCCTAGTGGAGCGTCTGGTAGCCGCTCCTTAAGGAGGGGGTTATGTCACAAGTTTGTCCTGTCTTGTTTTGCACTTGGGTGTTTGTTGTGTTGGGCCTTGTGCTCGTGTTCATTGTTAGCCCCGCCCTTCTTATCTTGTTATTGGTTTAATTAATTCCACCTGTTGTCATCGTTACCTTCTTTTGTTTGCCTCCCTATTTAGTCCCCTTGTGTCTGTTGTACTGGGCTGTTACGTTGTCTAATGTTCTTGTGTTTTGTTCCCAGTGTTTTGATCTGATTAAGTTTTGTTCTAGTGTTTTCCCCCACGTGGGAGTTTTGTTTGTACCTTTTTGCTTGTTTTGTTAATTAAAGTCTTATCTTGTTTTGCTGCATTTGAGTCCTCGTTTATGTTTCTTGACCGTATCGTGACACACCAGTGACAACTGGAGACTCACCCATTGTAAAATGCAAAAGACTTCGGAGTGGCTACAGAAAAAAAGAGACTGCAAGTCTGCAACCGGGCCCATGCGAAAAGAAGGATAAATATCGGAAGGGCTTTTGAAAGGTGGCGTGAACTCCGTGTTTTGAAGGGGTTCAAAACGGACGCAGAAACTGCTTTTTTTCTGCTGCACAGGTAAGACATTTCAATGGTTCAATTATGTAACAGTATTACACTTGTTCACTTAATTCATACAGTTACGGAGTACTGAACAACAGGTAGCCCTAATAGGCTACACATTAAATGTAGTCACGCAATGCTGATGTTGTTAACATTAACAGTTTGAGAACAAAGTATAATTTGCACAGTTTGACGTCATATGATAAGCAATCGTTAGATTTAATCAGCGCATTTTACTGCAATGCTTTTTTTTCCCCTAGTTGGTAAGAACAAATGTGGATGTTACTTGTTCAGATGACATTTTCAGGTGAAAATTCTTATGTTGGTCATGCTTCCAAAACATAGAATCTATGAATCCGAATGACAGTATCCAAAACGTTGCGGTGACTGACAGCCGCACATTCTCCTCAAAACATTGGATTCATCCGCGCTGTGATAACCTTCACAGCTTCAGGCAAATTTGAGATTTGCTCTGCAAGTCCGTCTGGTCAAGAGCCCATTCACACCCATTTCCAATTTTTCCGAATCGAGGCACCAGTCACAAACGTTGAGGCGGGCTTTACACGATGACGATCACTCTGATTGGTTTTAGGTCTATCCAAGCTATATGCGCCCAGAGGCATTTGAGTGACGTCCGTTGGTGACGCCCCTTTGGAAATGGGCTGTGAATGAACCTTCCCCAGACCCACTCTCAGTTACAACTGAGAAGGGTCTGGTGTCAACCAGGCTAGAGCCGAGGCACAACCCACGTAAAGTTGATAATTCCGCGAATAACTGCAATTGCAGATTTTGAACAGAGATGGCGACAAAGAGGAAAAACTACGTACTGCAGCTTTAAGTTGAAAATTTTTTAACCGAAAATAAATAAAAACTAAATCTAACTAAAACGTAAAAAGTTCTGTTCCTGTTTTGCCTGGCTGAGTTTTGGTTAGTTTCCCTACATCTGTTTCTGTTCACCTTGATTATGTTCCCCGTGCACGTATTAAAGGTCCCGTATAATGCCCCTTTTCACAAGATGTAAAATAAGTCTCTGATGTCCCCAGAGTGTGTATGTGAAGTTTCAGCTCAAAATACCCAACAGATCATTTTTTACAGCATGTTTAAATTGTCATTTTTTGGGGCTCAGAAAAACGAGAGGTTTTAGTGTGTGCCCTTTAAATGCAAATAAGCTGCTGCTGCACGACACATGGGGCGGAGCTTCATGAGCTCGCACTCAGTCTCTCAGGACTCTCATCTCACGGAATGATGATAATTCATTAAATTCCCATGACGTCACTGTAGCTTTGCGCCGCCATCTTTGCGACCGCGGCGGTCTCAGTAATGCCTGCAATATGTTGTGCAGTTGGCTGCAACAACAGCCGAAAGAGGAACCCTGAACTGGTATTTTATTCTATACCAAAAGAAGAGAGAAGAGAGAATCATTTATTTAAAAGACTTGAAGTCTCATGTTGGTTTGTGGTTAATAGGGCTGCCAACTCTCACGCATTGAGCGTGAGACTGACTCACGCAATTGACACTTTTCACACGCTCTCACGCCACACATCCATTTTCTCACGCACAGAAAAATTGCGGAGCAGAGAGGTACTTTTAATATTAAACTAATTCTCAGCTCTTAGATTCCGTCCATTTTATTACGAAATTCAGACAAAAATACGTTTGGCGCGCTTGTAAATGTGACGTGACAGATCGCTGAGCGCCTCAGTTCAAGTGCACGTGAAGCGATCATCTGTTACTTTTTATTTAAAGATGCAGTACAACTTACCGAAAGTATTCATAATATTGACCAATTAGTGTTTTTCAACCACGGAAAGAGGTCCATATAACAGCAGGAGAACAATTATGTCACATAACGTTACATTTACCTCAGGAAAGCCATTTAATTATGACCATAATTGAATAGAAAAAATAGCTATAGAGGAGATTTTGCTGAGCACTATATTACATATTTATTATATTTTTACTTATGTCATTAAATAATTGTTATTATAACAAAAACTGCATTATATTTAATGCCCTCTATGCAGCATTAGGTGAGATTTTTTTTTAATACAATTTAAAATAAACAAATTAGTCAATATTGAATCAAAATCGGAATCAAATGACAAGAATGGAAATGAAATCTTGAAATTTTTGTCAAGCAATAATAAAAACTATCCTACCAATCATTGTACAATGTAAACATTGTAACATGTTGTCACTTCATAAAATTAGGGTTAGGGTTAGTTTATCATGGTAAGTTAGTAAGGTTTGGGGTTGTTTTGAATATAACTGTCTGTCTGTCTGTTAGTTAATACCTACCTACATCTAATAAATATTTTTCTGAAGTTCATAAAGATATTGTCTTCGTCACATGCGCTTTAGATGTAATTTTGTGTAAGTAACGTTAACGTTAGCTCTGCAGACGATGCATAATCTCAGCCTTGAAATGCATATTAAAGGACTAGTTCTTCCAAAAATGATAATTCTGCCGTCATTTCCTCACCTTCATGTGCAAATCCTTAAGTTTACCTTCCGTGGAAGACAAAGGGACATTTTTGAATATGTAGCCTAATGAAGACTCTTCTCGTCGATGTAATGAAAGTGAATGAGTAGGCTAACATTAGCCTACTGGGGGCTGTCGCGCAAAAAATAATAATAATAAAATACAAAAAAAAAACATCACAAAAGTATCATAAAAGTGATCTAATATGACTCGTCCGTTATATTAATATCGTTATTTATTCATATGATAGCTTTATGTGACGAACAAACTGCAATTTAAGTCGTTATATTATAATCACTGAGCTTACCTCTTGATAGCTTTTAATCGCAGCCGAATCATTAAGATTCAAGTCGAAAGATTCTTTCATTTCGATATTTGTGTGTATTAAACCTTCTCTCTGTAATTGAACATCTGTTCTTTCGGACAGATATGGCAGTCTTTTATGACATTCGGCTGATGTCTCTGGCTGTGCTGATGTACGGATTAGATAGATTCATTCATGCCAGCCGAACAGCTGCAGATTCATAGATTCATTCATGACATCGCCTCGACTCTCATGGACGCGCGCAATGAAGCTCTATGACTTAGCCTAAATTTCTATATCATGAAAGGCCAATTGGGGCAAGCCTGGGGCAGATAAAAATGGACTAAAGAAAACTGGGGGTAAAAAATAAGGATCGGAGCCTAACATAGAAATTTTCTCCAGGTATCTCTGTCTCTCTCTCTCATTCAAATGGGCAGTTTGGGCGGCCATACGGGGGCGAGTCGGTCGCAAATATGGCGGCGTTCTATTTGTAGTGACGTAGGTGGCATCTATGAATATCAGGCGTTAATTTCGAGTCGGACAATAATGCCTACAGAGTCAGAGTGCTGTATAGAGATGAAACCGGTATAGTTTAGTAGTTTAATTACGGTTATTATAACGTATTTGTCATCTGCTTGTATGTATCCATTATTTATTAATAGCCTACAAGTCTGCTGTCTGAATGATGATCAAACATATACTGATGAGTTTAATAAAGTTTATTGTACATCACACAAAAGATGAAGCATCAGTTTTACTTCAGAAAATCACCGTAAGAGCTGAGTAAACACAGCAAGTTATAAGAAGTGCGCAAGTACAAACGAATTTCGGTAGAGTTGAGGGAGCATTCCTGTGGGCGGACCGGAGGTTAGTCAAAAACGGTTCTAGTGACGTCATTAAAGCAGGATGTAGAGGGATGTAGTCCAAACGGGCCGTTCGATGTAGTCGACTTCTGTTAAATAAAATATCTCGCTTGGCATTGAACTTTGAACTTTATAATTTTACAGATATTATTTATGCTCTAACAGCAACATTACACACTAACTAAAGTTTGAAACATGGGATCACGAAGAATGGGACCTTTAAGCACAGAGTTTCCTTAGTTCTGTGTCCTGTGTCGTCAGTTTATGTGGTTAAGTTACGTCCTTCTGCTTCTATCTCCTGAGTGTTTTGTGTAGATTTAATAAAGACATTTTTGTTTCCCTATTCATTTCGTCGGTCCTTATTACAGCCATCAAATGTAATATGTACAGCACAAAGAATAATTATTCATCAATAATCTCCTTCATACATCATTCTGCACCCACATAATGTACATTGAGCAATAGGTAACATGCCATGTGCATTGTGTTTGAATAGTTACTTGAGTAGCATTACGACCAGTCAATCAATATGTTGTGTACACAGTCACAGGTTTAAAATGGCAATGAGAACATGTGTTTCTCGGCAGGTCAGTTCTGCTTTAGGCACATGCCGCACACAGCTGGACAAGGAGGTCTCTTGTGTTTGCACAACAGCCTGTTGCATGACGAAACCAAACATTCGGAGAAGGTTGAATGGAACATTCTGCTCTCTGCCATCAAAGGGTATACAGTCATGGAGCATGCTCTGCTTATAACCGATACATAATCACACGAGCACTGCATGTTGTGTCAACAATTACATTATGAAGTGCAAGCTTTATCTCAAGGGTGCCTGAAATTGTCTGACCGCTGACATAGGGGTGAGCGGGGGCCGGCACAAACTAATGCGGGCTAGTTGTAATACACTTGTTTCTCAAATACTTCCACTCATGCTAGCATGATGAAACTTGGTGTATGTACAGTATGTACTAGTTGCCGTATCAACACTATAGAGAAAAAAAAATCAGAAATATTTGGAAGATATCACTGAACCTTTATTTAATAATAGCAAAAGTAAATTTAACAGTTGAGATAATTCTTTAATGGTTCGCTAACTAGCAGAAGACACTAACCAGATTTAAATCAGTTGCGCAGATGGGGAACGTTGTAACACTGCGTTACAATGTGCCCCTATTAGAACAATGGTATACTATTCTATACTTTTATGAATTATATTGAGAAACATTGAGGAGAATGGTAAATAAAGAGTCAATGTTCAGAAATTATTAATTATTATTATGTTTTGAACTAGCTGTTTTACTAGCTAAACTAGCTGTTTAGTTTGTTGTCAAACTCAAAAATTTGTTTATTTTTAATTATTAAAAAATGGCATTATTTTATATGAAAAAGTTAATAATTGTATTTTATTGAGAAAATATTTTAGTTTGTCTTGTATTTGATTTTTTGATTAGATCAGATAACATTTTAATCTGTCATAATGGCCATGTTACTATGTGCCCCTTACATGTTACAATGTACCCCACCTCTGGGGCATGTTGTCACAGTTCACTTCTATTCTTTTGGGGTAAATCAAGAAAAAAAGGATATGAAACAAACCCACATAATTGTACTATACATGTGTGAAATTGATGAAGGAAAAAAAGAAACACTCTGAAGGTTTACACAAACTGAGACAGTCAAAAAGCGTTAGGTTGTGCCCCGCTCTCCACTACGTGACGTGTACTTCTTGATGAGCCAATGTTTTTCCACCGTTGGGGCAAACCCCTTTTGCTTAACCACTTTATTTTAGTACTTTGTAAAATAAAGTAACTACATGGGTTACGGTTAGGTTCAGGGTTTGACTTTCCATGTGCATTTCCTAATTATAGGAAAAGCCATTTACTCTGATATAAATCATTTATATGAGAGTCATTTGCTTGGAGATGCAGTGAGAATGTTCCTACTGTAACGTATCAGCATTATCCACTGAAACCATTGTGTCAGATAACAGATATTTCCTGTTACTCATCACCTCATTCACAATTATTTCTTTGGTGTCTTGACGCTTTCCTTTTACATAGTAACTGATAAATTGTCTGGTAAGATTTCAACATTCCTGAGAGGTTTTTCTCCAGAAATACTTAACTGGTTTAGCATTCCTGAAAGCAGCACACACAAACAGCACTGCAAGAAGATTCTAGATCACTTCTCTGAAGAGAAGGAAACTAGTAAAACTATTTCTAGTCTATTTATTCCTTCTAAAAAAAAGAAGATACTATTAGTATGTATGGCAGCTGATAAGGACTGGTCCCAAGGCCATAAAAAAGGAAAATTGTAATATAATTTACTAATACTCATGTTTTTCCAGACACATAATTTCCTATAGAAGAAGAAACTTGGATGACCACTCTGTTCTTTTCCATGCCGTTTCAATGAATGGGGGTCTTTTTGAAGTTTTCAAGTATCAAAAAGGATGCTAAACCACCATAAAAGTACAGTAAATGAAATGTTTGATTCATGAACAAATCATTCTTTTGGGTTGAATCTTTTCAGGACGGATCCAGTTCACAAAACCAGTCTGATACATTCTCAGGTTTAACTCACTGATGCAGGATATATAGCAATAATCTGAATGTTCATTCATGATGCTTTTAAATCTTTTAGAAGATTGTAGTCTTCAGTCCTCTGTAATTTCAAAGAACAACTAGCAATGTTTATGAATTCTTCTTTTGTCTTCCACGGAAGAAACCGGTTTGGAATGACATGAGAGAATTTACAACCTGAAGTTGCTATGTCACTTTTCACTACCATTCCTTCACAGAGGCTGTTCCTTAGGCAAGCAAATTGACAGACTCTGGATTATAGCATATTTTATAACCTACTCAAGTTGCATAAAGTAATACTCAGCATTCAAGTCTTCAAAATGAATAGTATTAATACCACACCATCCTTTCAAAACACGTTTGTTACTAGAATGCATCATACCAATAACATCTATAAATGACAAGTGGATCCAAGGCCATTTTATTACAAATTATTATTCTTACATTTTATATAAACATTATATACACAAAACGTGTACAAAACAAGGCACAAATATGTGCAACATTTTTACGAAGACAAACAGAGCGGCTCTCTCCATTCTTCTGACCTTAAATACAGTGAATTCACATAAAATCCTTCTTTCTATTGAAATCCACAGACACATACACATGTAAAAGTGGTCACCAGATAACTTGGGAGAGAATTAATTTATGCCTTGGTACAAGGTGTGCATTAGGTTGATAAATAAGCTTGGTTTTACAGTGCTTTTTTTTTTTTGTCCTTCATAAATTAAAAACTTACAAAAATATATATAACAAGCATTGCGTTGTTAAGGAAGAGTCCGAGATCCATAAAACGGATGTTCTGAATGCAACAATAGAAAACATACAAATAGTATCAAAAGATGAATACCTAGAATCTCAAACCATCCAAAAAACAGCCCACTGGTAGAAAAAGAAAATGCCCTGAGCAAGTCCAGTAACCAGCAATCATCAGCCATCTGAGCTGGCCATGAGCAGCAGAGTTGTGCTCTACCCACCGAAACAGATATGGTGTCTTATCCCACCAAATGTGTATCAAATCAAACAAAAGTGCTCAGGCACTGTGCCACTTGGGTCCCTGGGTAACAGTGCTTCCTCTCAGTAGTGCAATCTGCAAAAATAAATAAATATTAATATAAACATACACATATACATATACATATAGATATATATATATCGGATCGGAATATATACACACACACACACACACACACACAATAATGCATAATGTGAATAGTCAACATGCATACATACCGTTTCCTAGGTTTTACTTCCCACCCATCACGACATTTAACAAATGTTATCTCTTGCCCTGGCGAAATCTCCGTCTCTTCAGCACAGAAGGTGAACCTGTGAAAGAAACAATATTACAAGATTAACAAACAGTAAAAAAAAATAAAAAAAATAATAATAATAATAAATAAAGGTGTAAAATGAGTCATTTCACAAATTCGCAACCAATGAGCTTCAAGACTTACTTCTTCTGCGTTTCTCCTGCTTTGACTCTGATCCTCCGAACCTCCAAAACTTTTTTGTCCGGTTTACTCGACCAGGACCAGAATGATGCCTGAATGTGTTTAAATGCGGACTTCCAGGAATCGGAAGGGCCTTCCCAGCGAAGTGAAATTTTTAGCAGGTCACCGATGTCATCTTCCGTGAAGACGAGAAATGTGTTTGTGAGGTTCAGACCAACTCCTTCAGCACTGTGAAAAGAGAGATGCCAGGTCAGATTTTAACCTTACTAAAGTTGCTTTCACATTCAAAAGAGCCCATATAAATGTTTACCAGTTAATTGGAAAATATTTTTGCTAATCATGAGCTGCTTACATGTCTACGCTGAGGTTATTGGTATCATTATGGGATCCGTGTAGTTTGACGTAGAAAGTGGGATCTGAATCTACATTCTTCCTGTCGAACACATGCATCTTCATCTGGTAGTGGTAACCTGTAGAGAAAATAACCAGTTTAATATTGCAACAAGCAAAGTGACTCATTACAGCATGTGACTTTGAAAGGACACTATAATTACTTACCGCCAAAAGGCGTGTCCGCGCGAGTCTTCAGGTACATCTTGCTGTTTCTCCTCTTACGCATTTTCTTGGAGTTGTAACCAATGCTGTTGCAGCGGTTCTTCCTGCAGCTGAGACATATGCCCTTCTTGAAGCGATTAGGGTCGGTACATTGAAAGGCGTAGCTCACGTGGTCCTTGTTCATGAGGGAGTCCACAAAGAGATGCACTGCCCGCTCATGCTCACACTTCATGACTTCCACGAAGTCTGTGTGGTGACAAGACAGATGTGGTAAAATGATGGTTGGCAACCATGAAAAGAGAGTTGGAAATTGCCAAAACAGCAACAAAACTGAAGTACTTACTTCCTGCAGCAGCAGTGGATAGCACATCTCCTAAAGAACAGCCTGGTTGTACATCCCCACCATTGGGATATATATCAATGTGCCCAATTGGCTCCTGGATCCCAATACTGACTCCCAAAGCTCCCCGTGTGTATGTGTGCAGGACATCGACAAAGTCTGCATCATCCGGAGAAAGCCGCTTATGGGACTCCGTCCCCTCGAACATGGGGCCAGCTGGATCTAAACCTGTTCGAAAAGGACAGAGATTTAGAGATTTAGGCCTCAATGTGTGCAATTCCAAAGCTTTGTTTTGAAAAGAAAAAAGAAAAAACCTCACCAGTTATACGTCCAATATTCCCTTTTACAAACGTTCCAGCATATCCAGCAACATGAGCCCCAAGACTGTATCCAATCATGTGCACGTCCTGAAGCTGTAGCTTCTCTTCTTCCTATCAAATAGACATACATTCAATAAAAACAATATTATTATTATTAAGTTAATAAGTATTAAATAGAATAATATAATTGTATTAATTTCTTATTGTTATTTCTTTCTTTCTTTCATGTAACTAAATTTAAAATTCTACTAATTATTAAAATGAAATAGGCAAAATATTTATTTGCTTGCTTCGTCTAACTAAATTCAGAGGGTGAGATTTTCTAAAAAGAAATAACTATCCAATAGGTACATTTCTAAACAGTTTTTTTAGATCCTGCAAAACAGATATTAATAATAGTAAATATTATTGTTCAATATAAATAATTTATTTATTTGTGTGCTTTGTCTAACTTCAAAATGTTAAATGTGCTATAAACTATCTGAGGGAAAAGATTTTTTAGACACCACAAGGCTGATGAGAGCAGCTTTGAGATGTAAAAAAGTCATTATGCTTTTTGCACATGATTGCTGTGCCATGCTCAGTGCCAGCTGGGGCATCTGTGTGCGTGTGTTGGGGGGTTAATATGTTCAGCTGCTCATTTACACTGCTTGCATCTTTCCTGTGTCAAGTTCCTCAGAGTCTAAGGAACCCAGCTTTGATGCATGAATATGTATTGTTTCATGAGAACACCCACAATGTCCATGGGCTAATTCCCAAGATCTCAAACAACAAAAAAAACTAAACAGACCCATCTGGAAAAGACAAATTGTACTTCACCAGGACATCTGCTGTCCTGAGAAAAGAGGAATAATACCAACAAAGAACCAATGTATAAGGCCACAAGCAGAGTTTTCACGGTTGCCAGTTCTCTCAAATGCACACAAAGAGAAACAAACACACCCAGCGGGATGTATAATATAGACGTACCTGGAGCCAGTCCAAAAGGGTAGCGACGCTCTGCCCAACCCGGTGGGTATGGTTGACGGCATCAGGGTAAAGTTGGTGGGCCAGTTCCAGCCAATTGACCACCACCACATTAGCCTCAGACTCTCGCCTCTGAACAGCAGCCACCAGCTTGTGCATCCAGCTCTCAAACATCCCACTCATCTGTAAAAGATAACATACACTTTACCAAACCAAACCAGCAAAGATCCAGCAATCATGTGCGAAATTCCAATATTCGCTTTACACCTGAGAAGTGAATGTATTGCTACACTAAAGAAAGTTTCTGGTAAACCTCCATCATTGTTTCAAAGATAAAATATTTGGAACCTTCTGAAGATTAAGGCTGTGGAGGCTTGGGTGTCAACATTTTTAAAAGTCGAATGCAATATTAAAACCATAGGCACATGACAATCTGGAATGTCTCACCGTCCATCCATGGATGATGAGAATGGTCTTGACTGTGGCATTGAAGCCACACTTCTCAATGCTTTCCTTTTTCCCAGGGTGGAGGTAACAGCCGTCATCATCAAGATCAAAAGACTTTCGCATGTTGTACTTGATTTGGTCATGAAGTCGCACAGGATCCACAGAGAAGTTGTCTTTTGCATCATCTGGAAGGAGGAGTAAAATGATGAATTGGGTTTATGTAAAATCTCTAAACTCTACATGTAATATTGGAGAAATAGTGCTTAAGGCATTTCAAAGAGCTTATTTGTTTCATAAGGTGTTGAGCTTGAGTTCATTCAAGGCAAGTCTTATTAAAACGAGATGTTGTCACGACTAGCTTGAACAATTGAGCGACTGTAGAAAGAGCAGAACTTGTTTTCTCTGGACCAGTTGACCATTATAAAAATGCCAAATATAGTCTTGATATGGGACGTAAGAGTTTACAAACAGCCCACACAGTATCAAGAGGATGAAACCATGGTCTTTCTTCCCTTACTTGGGCTGAAAAGTTTCTGGAGTGCTGAAACACCATCAGTTTAACCAATTAGAAATGAGCTACAGGGGTGAAATCACATACATTTTCACAATACCCCTGAGGTAATAGAAGCTGTACATCATTGTGTAAATGGCGTAAGTCTTTGCATCTTTGTATTACAAGACTAATGGTTAAAAACAGGGAGTCTTTTGTTTTTAGAGTTGTTGTTAGCCTATATTTTGGTGTGTGTGTGTGTGTGTGTGTGTGTGTGTGTGTGTGTGTGTGTGTGGCTATGCATGCATGTAACATCGTTTTTTGGTTTTATTCGTAGTAAAATCATGGTTAATTTTCGTAAGGTGTGTGTATGTGTTATACACACACACACACAACATTTGAAGTGGATCAAAAAAGTTCAAAGTTGTCCTAAGACAAGAACAGGATTTGTTCAAAATTCATTTATAACTGTGATGAAAGGTTTTGATCCGCTTCAAATGTTGACTACTGTACACCCACATTACGAAAATTAACCATGGTTTTACTACAAATAAAACCAAAAAAACATGTTATTGTAGTTAAACCATGGTAACCACAAAGTAACTATGGTTTTGACAATAACCATAGTATTTGTAGTAAAACGTTGGCTATACAAATAGTAATTGATCCACTAAAAAACATGGTTAAACTTTTACCATAATAAAACCATGGTTAATTTTCATAAGGGGTGTGTGTGGATCACATACATACATGAAGTTAATGTTTAAAACTTACGGTTATAAAATATGGTACCTTTACATCAAATCGAGCAAAAACACGGAGTAAAACTTAAATTATGTTAAGGCGCTCCCCGGTATTCCAAACGTCCATTGTTCACAAACGTTAAAAGTAATAATTACTTTATTCATTTTTTAAAATCCCCGCTCATGCAGGGAAGTCGTTTAAAAGTTATAACGTAGTTCCCAGCACAAAGTCACTGCGGTCGACAACGCGGCAGATCGTTGATAAAACGTGGACTTATCTGGACGTTTGTTTAAAGGGCACATCCGAAAGAAAGTGGATTGTCCGGGTTTTGCTTTTGTGAGTCACCGACACGTCAAAGAAAGCGGATATTTAAACTTTCATGTCATTCATTTTTGTGTTTTTTTTGTTTTTCATTGACAGGTTCATTCACGCAATCATTTGAGAATGTGAGAAAATCGAGTTTCTCAATTACAGTTTGAATGAAATCGGGACTGTTGGCCATTGTCCGCGAAGAGAATGACTGAAAACAGAAAAGCTTAAAAATATAAAACAATAAAGAGTTTTTGCACACTAAAGTAAACGCTTAGTATTAAAAGTCCGTTAACAGCAATTATTTAGTAAACTAAAGACTTAAACGAGTCCTCTTACCTTTCGAGTGAGCGTTCTCACCGGGCGCAGCAGTTATGGCACTGAATGAATGGCACAGGATAAAACACAAGCAAATTGCGATTCTTATTGATTTTTCTAACATAATGTTCAGAGCTGTTAAATACTTTAGTTATTCTTTTGAGAAACTTTAGTAACTGAGGAAGTTTTACGAATTAATCCTTCACTGAGAGGTGCCAGGAAAGTATATGAACCTGTATGTATCAGGTTGCTCATTAGAGTTTTAAATAGTTTTTTCAGTCATCTGACCATCGGCAGATATCTACGACAAAATTCTTTCAATCTAATTGGTCAAGCCCCTGCGTCTACGCCGAGGGCGTGGCATATACGTTTGAATGAGTTTGAAGTTTGTCAAAGACACATTCTTTCTCACGCCACTGTTAACCCTATGCCTCCCGGGTCTCGTGCTGTGACTGACGCACGGAGCATACCACACCAACGGTTAACGAGTCATCAGCACTGCACATGACTGTGCTTGTTTACAAAATAGACAAACATGCGATGTTTATGTTTCAAAGTCTATTGGGGCAATTGTTGTTCAGATTTTACAATGTAGGGGAGACGGGGCTCTTTCTAGGTTTTGGATTTTGTTTGTTGGTTGTTATTTAAAAAATGTTTTACAAAACTGTCCTGAATTCTGTCACGCCAAACTAAAATTATTTTTGTATATATATATTTGTTTTGTTTAAATTGTACTGAATTTATGGCAGTGGAGTTTTATTGAGTTTTTTCCTAAATAATTAGGCTATTAATGAATTTCGCATTTCGATTTTATTTTTTAGAAGATTAAATATTATTAAAACACTATCTTGCCGAATGAATGACCTTCTGAAACAACTGAAACAAAACTATCACATTAACTTGATTATTATTGATCTTCTCAATAATAATAATAAAAAAACTGTAGGACTATAATTCTCTTTAAGATGTGGTCAATGAGTAGGTATTCAATGAAATCTCAATAATGTTGGAAATGTAAAGGTTTAGGCATATATTGTCAACACTTCTAAGAGCTTTCAAAAACAAACCTTCTCTGAGAAATATTCACTGGGGTAAAGTCACACATGCAGAGATATGTTTTGGAATTACCAAAATATTTACCTTCACAAGTTGTTTAGGCTAAACGACTAATTTCGTCATCATAGGACAACAGAGGTCTTATGCGATGAAACATTACAGGGCAGCTGTTGGCCAGAAGTGTCAAGATGACAAACTTTGTCTTAGATGATTTTGACAAACATAAAATTAGAACTAGCCACTGGATGTTGGTGAAATCCAAGTGGGTCATATAAAAAGCTTGCCCCCCTCCCTCCATTTATATAGTGGATTCTCTTTTAGAAAACGCCCTGATGAAGCCTGTGCATAAGACAAGGGCTGCATACTAAAGAGCTATAGAGCTTAACAAAAACACATTATTCATCGGCCACTTTCTGTCTGTGGCATAGAAGTTGGGCATTTGGATATGTTGACATCAAATACATTGACCTATTAACTTAGTTTTATCAAATGAAAGAAAAAAAGACTAACAGACTAATAAATGTAGCATTTCCTGCAACAGTTATGCTTTAGGCTAAATTGTATCTCATGCAAGCTTATAGAATATGACATATGAATCTGTGCACCAGGTCTATTATGGTTAACTAAAACTAAAACCATAACATTTATTTTTTATTACTTGAAATAAAATAAACTTTAAGTGAAATTAAATAAAATATAAAACAAATTTTCTCATTTTAATTGAATTTAACTTGATGTACTTAAATAAAAAATAAAATAAAAATTAAAACAATAGAAAAAACGATAGAAAAAAAAAAACACACAACAAAATTACTAAAACTTTAAAATTTAAATAAAATTAAAAATATAAATAAAAACTGATTAAAAATATTAATAAAAATTATAATAAACTCAATGATAATTTATAATATATATATAAAATCTACAATTCTAAAATAACATTGCACAACACGCTTGTTTCATTTACATTTGCCCTGTTATGCAACAATACGGTTAGTGTTACAAACACATTTTTACAAACCTGGATCGTTCTATTTTCCCCATTTTCTTTAAAATCTTGAGTATTTAGCACTCACATTTTATTTTAGAGCAACAAACAGAGCTTAAATGTTAGGCTACTAATCCCTGTTTCATGCAAGGTTTTACTGTTTGGTAAATGGCCTGGAAAGTGAGTTTCAACACATAATGCAATCCAGATTTGCATTTCCTAAAGGAAAAGTGCAAGAAGCAAAAGAAAAGTTTAGGTAAAATAATAGTTTCCCGCAGTCATGGAAAACATGGAAATATGGGAGAATTTTAATATTGTGAACTCCATGTCACGCAAATGATTAAAATATTTTAAACCCATAGATGTAATATAGCCTATTTAAATGAAGTTCTAATATAAGTTTAAATTAATATGCTAAATAATCTAATTTAAGACTGAAATGATCTACAAAACAAAACTGGACTTAAAACTTTATCACTTTGGGTTAGAATATATTCAGAATAAGAATAAGGATATTTATATACACGATCTGTATATCACATGCCTGGTTTTCTGTCTGCTCTGACTGTGTAAAGATCTGTGCTGGCTTTTAGATCCGATTTTACGAAATTTCCTGGTAGGTTTATAGACGTGCATTCATTAAATTATTATTTTGATGTTAGAGTTTTATATCACAAAGTGACACAAGCATAAATTGTATTTTGGAGACGTTTTACGTGTTTAACACAGAACCGGAAATCGTTTTGTTGTTGGTGTGACGCGTCGAGACGCGCGAGCTGTGAGGAGGAGCAGGTGATCAGTTACTATGGCAGCTCCCACTGCATTAACAGTAAATTACATTAGAATACAGACTTTAACATCATATTTTCAGCATTGTCGGCGATCAAAACGATGGATTAACCTGAAAACAGTCAACCGGAGAAGCCCTTTTTGTCAGTCACTGAAAAGGTTAGGACTGTATTTCCCCCCTGGTTCAGATAAACAAAGGTTGCATGCGTTTATGAACAAAGCACGCGTGTTTTCTTACCGAGCAGCACATACATTTTTTTTTGTAATTATTTTTTTTAGCCTGTATCAATATAAACAGGACACACAGGGCATATAGTCATTGTTTCAGAAGGTCATTCATTCGGCAAATACATTTCTTACGTTTGAATATTCCGCCACCATGTGGGTGTCATAGACACTGTCTAACAGTTACTGATACTCAAGCAGGTTTTTAAATACGTTGTAGATCATGCATTATAACGGTTTTAATTAAATGGATACCTCTTCCATATGTCTTGCGCGGTGTATTGTTACACATGTTATGTTTGTCACATAGGTATGTTGCCACTGTGGTCTCAGGGACAGAACTTGCCCGGAATATCCATAAAGAAATCCAGAGTGATATAGCAAAACTAGTGGCCCAAGGCAACAGGAGACCCCATCTGAGTGTTATCCTGGTGGGAAATGATCACGCCAGCCACACTTATGTGAGAAACAAAACCCGGACGGCTTCACTGCTTGGTAAGCAAAACACAAAGTCAGCGTAAACTTCAGTATTGTAAAGCAGTGGTTCTCAACCAGGGACAAGTGGGCCTGTCAAATTTCAAGGAGGGGGAGGCCCCAATAAGTCTTAAGGGATATTTCACCTCTGGAAAGATGAATGTGTATTTAAATTGGGTCATTTGATGTTTTTTTCCAGACAAACAATTCATAAATCTCTGGTCTCAGGGGGACATGAGGGAGGGAAGCATGGTCATTCGAAAATGCTACCGGGTTTCTACTTATACAAAGCTTAATGCTAACGGTGAAGTACCCCTTTAATGTAACCATGAAACTTTTTTAACTTAATATTGCAATATTTATCACAAATGATTTATCCGTGCTCAATTATTTTTCCCTAGCATTCATGTGCCCTCATAATTAAAATAACCTCCCCTCCCTCTTGCAGCCACATCTTAGAAATGACTGAAAAATATTGAGTCAAAAAGTTTGAGAACCACTGATATAAAGAATTTGAGTGGCTTTCAAAAGTAGACAACTTTATCTGCATAAATATGCTTATGTTAATTTTGGATGTTTGAAAATAGAATGTTACATGAAGTCACTGTGATTTTACAATAGGCTATGAAGCATATTTTCACTAATGTCTTTTTCAAATGTATGGAGGAAAATGAATGCTAAAGTTGTTTGAAACAAAAAAGCTTGTTGAGTTGCACTTATTGATAAAAATAGGCATTGCATTTTTATGGGCAGAAATTCAACAGGGTCATATATTAAATTTATATTCAATTCAAAATATTTCACACACATTTTCATTAGCCTATAAAAATTTCAATCATCCATATTCACCTTTCAGATTTCATTTGCATTCATTTTTCATTTCCATTTTATTTGCCATTTACAAATTCACTTCCAGAAATTCAGTGGTTTAAATTCGACAGAAAATTCAGCATTCCACATCTGGGAACAGCAGGAATAGCAGTAGAGTACAGATGCATGATCTCCATCTGCTGTTAGTCGACCTCACCAGCAGGTGGCGCACGTGTTAACGAAGACAGAAGCAACAGTTAGAGAGAGTCATTCATTCACAAAAAAGGATTTACAGAAATTACTCAAATGGTAAGTATATGTGATGATCACAGTTTATGATTAGACAGTTTATTTTATTAAATATCAAGATTCTAAAAGTTGTGCATCATGCCTGACACATGAACACTTTACAATTGGTTTTATTACTGTAAATCATTCTCTCGAATGTATACGTATGTAACTTTAGAGACAGTCCATCCAGAGACTGTCTGATAATAATCATCACATACTCACTGCTTGCTCCATTTCTCTAAATCCGTTTTCATGAATTGATGGCCCTGTCCCAAATGGCACACTTCATATATGCACTTTCGGTCTTACAATGGATGCCGCGTACGCAGTGTTTAGTATCATTTAGTCGCATTTAGTCATTTTAGGTCTCAAAAGGGTGCTCAGCGGCCCCTTTGCAGTCGAGAGCCCGCACTGGTGTGAGCTCCGCAGCAGACTTTTTCCTGACCGTCAAAGCGGCATTATGTCACGAAAGTGCGGAAGACCGAGAGTCTTTAAGTTGCATTCATATTGTGCATTCAAATGCAAGCACGGTTATTATTAGTGCAATTCAACAAGCTTTTTTGTTTCAAATACATTTGGCATTCATTTTCTTCCATACTAATGGTACTTGTTTAAAAGGCATGTCAAGCAGTACAATCTCCAGACCATCATCAGTCTCTCAGGATGAGATGTTGGAATTGATTGACAAATTCAACAGAGAAAAAAGCATCAGTGGGTTGCTGGTTCAACTCCCTCTTCCAGGTATTATGTGAAACTGCTAATGGTAAATAATTGTCCAGTAATTATAAACAAATACATCCTAATGGTGATAGTGCTACAGTTATTGTCATGGACTAGGACTCTTATTTTGATATAGCCTATTGTTGTGATTTGTTTAGTTCCTATTTCTCTGCTCTGTTTTGGTTACTGATTATCTCCTCGTTTGTTTCTATGTCACGTAGATCATCACCTGTCAGTCTTTTAGTTCGTCTTGTATTTAAACTCCCTGTTTTTTAGTCCCTTGTCGGTTATTATCTTATATAAAGTGGTGAGTTTTTAAAGTCTATTTCAGGGTGTATGCGGGGTCTTAAAAAGTATTAAAAGTTGATGAATCAATTTAGAGAAAATTAAGGCCCTTATTTAAAAGTCTTAACATTTTGTATCATCTTTTCATTATGTATATTTGTCCAAAGAGGTTGTATGCTAAAGTTTGCCTGAATTTAATCATTGCGTCGTCGAATAGTGGGATTCTGTGTAGTTTACTTATGGAATACCGCTAGATATGATGTCATCTGTTACCGCGTTATAGAGCATATGTCCCTTCACGCCCGGTTGTTAAACAGCATCGTCGACTAATGGGGCAATGCAATATAACAACAAGCTTACGTTACATCTTAAGGTTTTATTTTAGTTGAAAACATTAAAAAACATGTGCAGACGACGACATTATGTCATCAAATACAATCAACACGCTCCAAAGCGCCACCCAGTGGATTTAATTATAACTGCGAGTTAGTGCTTGGGATTTATCATGGATTCACAGCATTTACAAGGCCAGCAAACTAAGCAACGTAGTAAAATTCGAATAATATTTAATTTTTTCGATTAATAATTACAGATCGAATATTCGTGCACACCCCTAATGACACTCTGCTCAGGTGCATCAAATCAAGCACTCCGTAATCACATGTAAACCAGTCAGGTGTTTGTCATGAGATGTGTTCCACAAAAGAGCTATGGTTTGCAGACAGTTACAGTATAAGAGTTGATGTTACAAATATGTCTTTTGAATATGCCTTCTGAGCTCGTTGTCCCTTTAGCTTGGAGAGGTTTATTTTCCCTCTTCAACAAGTTTTGTCAATTGTTGTGTTTATTGGTCTAATTCTGGTTTCTAGTTTCTCTTTCTAATAAACCTTGTATTGGGTTAGTCACTCAATTAATTATCTTGTGCTTCGTTCCCACCCTTCTGAATTATGTTGCATTGATAAGGAGTTATCACAAACTAAGACTGTTTAGTTGTGTGCTATCTTACAATCAATATATAAATGTAAGGTGTCGCCGATGTAACGGTTAAAACTTGAAGTGGCGACGATGAGGTCTTAAAATGTATGGAAGGGGTCTTAAAAAAAGTTCTTAAAAGGTATTCAATTTAATTCCATGATTCCTGTATATAACCTGTATTTAGAGAATTTAGCGTGTTGCTTTTCCAAAAATATTAGTTATTTCCTTTGGTATAATAAAAACAGCATGCTGAATTTATCTGGTTCAGATTCGCAATTGTGATACATTTCTTGAATGTATCTCTGTCAGAGCATATCAACGAGAGAGCCATATGCAATGCTGTTGCCCCAGAAAAAGATGTCGATGGATTCCACATAGTAAACATTGGGAAACTCTGCTTGGACCAGAGGTGCATGGTGCCAGCCACAGCAGCGGCAGTGTGGGAAATCATCAGAAGAACAGGTCAGCTTTCAAAGAATTGAGATTCGAATTTTCTTGAAGATGTAAATAGTCACTTTCTCAGCCCTCTCATATTGCATCCCTAGCAGAGATGTTATTGGGCTGTATATGATTACATTAGTTAGCAGCAGGTGTATAAACAGTACCTGATGTCCGTTTATATTACTTACACGTTTGAAAATATTGTTTTGCAATTTTATCTGTATTTGTAAGGTTTTACATGACATGGGCATTTGTGAAAAGTAAGTTAATAATGTTTACTCAAATACTAACTATGTCTCTTTTTTTTTTGTTCAGGCATTGAAACCGTTGGAAGAAATGTGCTTGTTGTTGGACGCTCCAAGAATGTAGGAATGCCTATTGCAATGCTTCTGCATTCGGATAGAAACCATGAACGGCCGGGAGGTGAGATTAGTGTCATTTCCATATTTTTATTTTGTAATTGCCTGCAGATAAACAGGCATTTTTTATTGTTGTTTTCCTATGAGTATAAATACATGTGCTGTGGACACACACTCTTGAATTGTACTTAAGTAGCAGCCTACAATTCATATTACATTATACTTAAAGTCACCATGAAATCAATATATACATTTTTTTAAATGGAATATTGCAATAGTTATTATAAATGATTTATCTGTGCACATTATTATTATTATTTTTTAATTCATGTGTCCTCATTATCTTTAATCAAAATAACTTCCCCTCCCTCTTGCAACAACATCTCTTCTCTTCTCTGATGATGTGTTTACTGGTATGAGGTTGGGACAACCTGTCACTCACATGAGATCACAGCAATAGCAAACCGCAATACTCCAAGGATCCATCCAATTCCTGATGGCCAAAATCAAATCCTGCCCTACAGTTTTTCTTGTTCAAGAAGCCATTTCACTTGGATATATGGCACAATAGGCAAGAAAGACTATGTGTGCGTCTTGTTAGTTAGGGGGTAACAGTTTAGGACCCAAGGACCAGATGTTTGAAAGAAGACCCTGAGTCAGAATTATAATAAATTGAAGAAAAGTTTTACTTAAGATAGTTTGCATTTTCGTCAGCAGAAGTCAGCTTCAAGACTCACACAAGAGTTCGTAGGCAGCCCCGCTTACAGTTACAAAGATCACAGCAGTTATACCATTTCCAAGTTCTAAGCTACATCATTGCTTCAAGTTGCAGTTTCTGATTGCCTAAGAAAAAGATAAACATAGTAATTTTCCACACATATACAGATAAACTGAAGCATATCTCCATAGATTATGCAGCTGACACTCAGACCCTGAAGTCAGGCACGTCATGACCTTCCAGGTTGCAGATTTGGGTTGCTGGGTGCCAGCATGTCCCGAACAACAACTCAGTCAATCTCCAACAATGTCAGTGGTTCCTTAACCTGCAACCAAGAAGACTAACACACACACTGACACACAGCTTTTCCAAGGTTGGATTTGGCCAGGCTCTAACTATAAACAGGAGAGTCTTCTCAAAACATCAAGATAATGCGTTCTTTCTCTCAAGGAGGACTACACTTTAGTCTAACTGGAAAGTAAGGTTTTAACAAAGAAATGGTCCCTTAAACTATTGGCTTCAATGACCCCTATATGTCCTTATAAGACCTTTCTCAAACACATTTACGAGTCCCTATTTCATTTCTGGAAGCCAGGATAAATAAGCAAGCACTGTTACTGCATTCAGATATCAAATACAGACATTAGAGAATACATGTAAAGAACATTTCAGTGATCACACTGGTAACTTCTATAACAAAGTAAAATCTCCAGAGAAGTCATTCAACTCATGTGATATTTAGAAGTAAAAATATTGATTAATACCTTGATTATAATCACTCATATACATTGAAGCAGCAGTGGATTCCAATCCACCCCCTTCAGTCTCAATCAACCTAGTTCAGTAGTAAGGGCACTGATCTGAGAGTCAGTTACTTTAAGGACTGAATCGTTCACTTCCTAAAAAGTCTCACAATGCACCGTGAAAACCAGGGAGCATTGATGCTCACTATGTTCCCTTAACACAAGTTCTGAAGCATAAAACACGTGAGCCAACTCACCACACATAATGACAAGCAATAGATGTTTTTTTTTAAATACAAACCAGCATAAACATACATCGATAGACAGGTCATAAACATAATCTAGCTAACATTTATAATTTATTTACGGCTGAAATGTTGCACGTATATGTAACAAGTGAAGTATTTATCAGTGCTTTAAATAACATAAAAACATAATGTTAGAAAGATATCAGTTCATAGATATGTTCATAATGCCAGTACTAGTGATAATGTACAATAAGGACGTTTTCACGTCGCTGGAAATAGAGTCATCGGTGTCCCAATATGTAGAGAGCCAGGGTCCATACTGCCCTTACCAGTGCCCCAATTCATTAACCACCTAGGGAAGCTAGTGAGCTGATTGAAATGCACCCTGCACCAACTTTCATTTCATGCCGGCTTTAATGATAACCTGATAAAACAAACATTTTTCTTGTTACAAGATTCATGAACTTTTAAGTTAAATAAATTACACCAATTATTTCCCAAATATAAGGCTGCAAGAGAAAGCCCTAGATGCCCCAGTTGCAATGAGATTTTTTTTTTTTTTTCAAAGCTAGATTTTATGTCTAGACTGTAGCATTGTTATTTATCAACCATGTTTTGTTTGAAAGTACAAGTAGTTACTGCAAAAACACTGATCATTTTCCGAAAAGCGAAGTGGTCTGTTTTTATTTGGCTGTTTTGTCATCGGGACGATTTCAAAAGGCACATTTTCAGAATTTCGATCAATAAACCAATAACCCAGTCACCTTGCTTGTTGAAGGGGAGTCCTTGCAAATGACAAATTCACAGAATGAACCCTGGATTAAGCTGCTGGTGATGCAAGCAGTCACATCATTACTATCAAAAATAAATGTTGACATTTTACCAGTAACCTGTAATAACCTTCTCATGCATTAATGGAAAACTAACTGGCTTTCGTGCTTAACCATCTAGTTATATAATATATTATATAAACTAGATTTACGCTAAGGTTTCATTTGTTAACTTAAGTATTTATTAACAATTGTGTCTGTTAATAGTTAATGAACCATGAACTTACATGAACAAACACAGAATAATTGTATTTGTATTAACTAACATAAACAAAGGTTAATAAATGCTGTAAAAAATATATTTCTAGTTAGTTCTGTAAACCCTATGCTCAAAACAATTAATTGGTTTGAGTAGGGGTAAACTTAAATTAAACAAATTACTTCAAGCAAATGAACTTTTATGATTATTTAGAACTTTCTTTTTATTTTGAGTTCACAAAACTGACACATTTTAAGTAATCTGAATTGTTTCATTGTTTTGAGTTTTATGAACTTGTCTTTTTTTAATGCAGACTGGGCTGGGATTTCTATTTCCCAGCATGCTTTGCCATGACACACGAAGGGAGTGTAAATGCTGAAATTAAGTGTTATATAATGTTTTATATATTTTAGTTGTGTTTATGTTTAGCTATGCTAATTTAGAAGAGTTTCTGTTATGGTGAGTATTCCTTGGTTTCAGAACAAGTATTTGTTAAATGTTATATATTGCCGTACTTATTCAGCAATTGCTCTGCTATGCTAATGCTATCAAAGCTTATATTACCAATTACCAAGTTAGCATTTACTTAATTAGCTAGTTAAAGCTAGCTAAGTTTCCACTACTAATAGTAATAGTTCTAAGGTGAGATTACATGATAATTTTAAGTTAAATGTATGAATTAAATTACTAAAATATTTCAAGTTAAGAGTAATTAAAATGTATGAGTACAAAATAATAATCTGCCAGTTCTGCTTACTTAAAGTGTACAACTTTTGATGTAACTGATTACCTACATTTTTGAGTTTTGCCAACTTATTCGGGTTTACAGTGCATGTTAACTAATGCATTAACTAATGTTAACAAATGATACATTTATTGTAAAGTGTTACCAAATATATAATTTGGGTTTTAAAACCCTTATACTTCATGTGAAAAATAGAATAGAAATAAAGACATGTTCTTTATTTTAAAATGTCTATTATTTTGCAATGCATTGTACTAAACAATGATTAAAAAAGTGTACATATTTATGCTTAAATAGTTTTGAGTAGGTTTAAAAAAAAAAAGTTTTTATTTTTATTTTTTTTTATTGGATCATTACTAGCATTGGTATATCTCCAATAACATGGTCAGTTCAGGTTTAAACTCAAGTGGAGTTTAAAGTTGTCACATTTTTAAAATAATGCTTCTTGGAATAAAGGAAAATGAGAGACCGGATGCTTTTTTTTCTTCTGGAACTGTAGCATTGCTAGAAGGGAATCATTTATTTAGATATCAAAGATTAAGGTTATGTTTGTGCAAGATGATTTCAACAGGTGAAATGCAAGGTATGCTTCAATTGAGTTGTGAAATCAATCATTTTGATAGTAGGTTTGTGCTCTAACATGTAAGAAATTCTTTACACAATGAGAGAAGCAGCCCGTTTTGCATTTTGCTTCCTTCTTATGTGTGACTCACAGCCCACAAGTAAAAAAGTGAAATTGGGATTACCTGAAGAACTTTTTTTTTTTGAGCAGATATGTCTAATGATGAGGTCCTGTGACAGTGATGATCACGGCATTATAATTAAGATTGTAGTTATACAGTAATACAGTATAAGCTTACTTGCACACAGTAGTAGTCAATTCCACAGAAGGAAACCTGTAATTAGCCAAATTTCAAAGCTTTTTGGTTTATGTGGAAATATACAGTTACACATTCTGGGAATGTCTGCTTAGGAATTTCGTAATCTTGCTGGTGGACAGGAACCACCCACCATTTAAATTTTTTTAAGCGAATATGTGTCATGAACCAAAAAAATTTAAGTGGTATGAATTTCCTGGTGCCTGCACGTAATTAAATGCTAATGAAATGTTTAAAACATTGATTTTAGATATAGGTGGAATGATGTGCATGGCAGTCAGATTTTAGATCAAAACTACAGTATTTAACTAGTGAAAGTAGTATTTACTTGTGAAATCTGTTTTTTAATTACGGGTTTACTTAGATAAAGTGATTAGTATTGTACTAGTCACGCCATGATCAACTCCATTTAAAATAAAACAGCTTTTATTAGGAAGATTTTTTAGATATTAAAGTGCTCCTTTTTTCAAATATTAGGCCTACCTTTCATGCTTTGTGTAATATAGCTGTTTGTGAATGTGAAAGGTCTGCCAAGTTTTAAAGATCAAAGTGCATGAACACTAAAGTTATTGTCTCCTTAACTGCCGAAATGAGTCATCAGCAATTCCAGTCTCGCTTCCTGTTACATACCTATGTAACAATGGAACAGATTTGCATAGTGGCAGCCTATGGTCTTCATTGGCTATAGGACTGGGCCATCTGACCAATCAGAGCAGTGTAGGCCCGTGGAAAGGAGGGGTTTAAAGAGACTGAATCTTCGAACAAACTGTTTTCAGACACTTTGAGAATTAAGATGATGTACAAGGTATATTATGAGAAAAGTAGTGTTTTTGTTGTTTTTTTATACCTTTGATGCATATAAATCTATTGTAGGAGACATTTTTAAAACAAAATTAGGACCCTTTAAAATAGGATATTATGGGCACTTTAATGTGGAAAAAAAATAGACTCCACTTTTAATTATTTGCTAAATACATATACACGAATGATGTACAGGAAACAAAGCCTACATTCACAATTATGATGTTATAGTATGTGATGTTCACATTAAGGCCTACTACAGTGCATTCAATGATGAAATAATTCCGATGTGTATATATCTCCCAGGTGATGCCACAGTTATCATGGCTCACAGATGCACTCCTCTACCACGACTGAAGGAACTTGCCAGTCTGGCTGACATTGTGATTGCGGCTGCAGGTCAGGTTTTTTTGTAATATTTTTGCACGGCCATCTAGAATACTTGATTCTTATTGGTCAATAGCTGCATTCTGCGGTCAGATATTTTTGTGTAATTACTACTAAACTTTTTAATGTGTTAGTTTATTATTACGTCCATGTATTTATTTATTTGGTAAGTAGTCATGTAATAAGTGGGATAATGTACATTAAGCTGGTCATTATCTCAAAATAAACGCCTTCAGGATAAGATAAGAACTGTACTTTGTTGTCGTTCATTTTGTAATAATGACTAGCTGACTATATTATCCCTTGCTTAGATTTTGGTTATGTAACATATTAAGACAGATGTCTTATTTTTACAGGAATACAAAACTAAATGGTCGGAATGAGTTTGAACATGATCTGTATTTTATATAAAATTTAGACTATGTATAAATATTCATATTTTAATAAGATAAAGAAAATATTGTGTACTTTAGAGAATTTGTCTTTTTGAACAGCCTATTTAAATTTGTAACAACAGGTGTTCCTCACTTAATAACGGCAGATATGGTAAAAGAAGGAGCTGCGGTTATTGATGTCGGCATCAACCGCATGCAGGACCCTGTCACTGGTAAACTTCGTCTTGTTGGAGATGTGGATTTTGAAGGTATATGACACATGACTGCTTTAGAATTTGGTTCCGTTTTTTTCTTAGAATTATTTAAATACTATTATAGCATTAATATTTTTGTCATTTTAATTTAATATTTCTATTTATCTTTAATTGATTCTTATTTTAGTTTAAGTCATTTTAGTATTTCAACTTGTTTTATTTCAGTTACAGTGGATTTAAACTCGATAAATCACATCAGAACTTTAAAGGGGTCATGAATTGCGTAATCAAATTTGCCTTGATTGTTTGACATATAAGAGGTAATTTCACAATAAAAAATATTATGTAGCCTAAGTTTCAGAACTCAAAA
This sequence comes from Scardinius erythrophthalmus, assembly GCF_964197995.2. Lineage (NCBI taxonomy): Eukaryota > Metazoa > Chordata > Actinopteri > Cypriniformes > Leuciscidae > Scardinius > Scardinius erythrophthalmus. The sequence continues at coordinate 18,734,982 of NC_138240.1, forward strand.
CTTCCTCATTAGTCCAAAAACAGCTTTTATTGAAACCAAGCTCAGAAAACGGCTCGTTTCAGATTGTCACAATATTACGTCATAGTGCGATGAAAGACTGCCTCTGCAGAAGAAGATCAACGCCTACTTCTACATTATTGCCTCTTTAGCCCCGCCCACTGATTCATGCGCACCATGTAGTAGTAAATACGAGACCGATGCAAACACAGGATTACTCCAGCAACAAAACCATAGAGATGCCGCTGAGGATCACAAGACGTTTTGAAGTGGCCAAGTTGTGGAAAAACAGTCTTTGCATTGCCATCCTTGTGATCCTAACATTAAGAAAGCATAGACGAACTATATTTTTAATGAAGTTCCTGTCAGATTGCATCAATAAGACACTATTCGTTTGTTCACTTAATTTTACTGCGGATTCGGATTTGTTATTGTTTTGATCGAAGCCGTTCGCTGTAATCCCGAATAAAAGCTTCAGTGAGCGACATCTTCTGTTTTGTCATCAGTAAGACATCACATACACGAGACTGGAAATGGCGATGTATACGTTTTTCACTTTATTGAAAAGGTTGAACTATGAATAGCCTATAAGAATGACAGTGTGAAAAATATTGGTACATTCATTCATAATTCCGTTTATACAAAACACTAAGTTATCATTTGTCAACTATAACTGTAGTAACTCTAAGTAGGCTATACTTAAACTTTTTTTGCCACAACTTATAAAGCACATGTCATGTGCATAATATGTACTACAAATAAATGTTTCTATGTAACGAGATATTTTTTCAACATTGTAAGTTTTCAGAACAATTCCACATGTGTAATGGCGGGGACGTTGAAAATTCGGAGTGTTTGAAAGACGGTCAAAAACAGGATAGAAAATAGCTATTTTTAAATAGCTATATTTACTATTACTAAATTATGATGTAAAAAAATATGATAACATCATAAGTGGACCTCAGAGAACATTATTAAAACAAAAAACAAAAAAAAACAAAACACCTAACAGTTCATGACCCCTTTAATGTAAAAATGACAATCTATGCAATGCCACTGAAAACCAAAGTGGCACATTTCAGATCACTTAAACGTACACTATGTAATTTTTTTCTCCGCTAGGGGTCGCTAACCTCTTACAATAACAAAGGCGTAGTTTGATGACGCAACATTTGCTAAGAATTATGGATCTTGTCGCCTACGTCAAGCTGACCGATCTAATAATGTTTATGGATGAGTAAATACATCGATGTTTTTATCACGACTATGATATGAAGCAGGTCGGGATTGCTAAGAGACAGCTATCAGCTCCGCGGATATAAAAGGAATATGGACATTTCATTCTACCGAACTACACGCAGAATTACTACTCACAGGTCAGTTTATTAGACAAATTAAACTTGTGAGGTAACGCAGCGCTGTTTCACTTGGTCTAACATTACACTATCCCACTAAACTGCATTTGAATGTGTTAGTTTGTCTGAATGAGACTAGCAGTAAGCTAGATCAACATTAGAATAACATACAGATCATATAAATCAAAAATTAAAAAAGAACTCCAAGGCACTCTCAATTGAAAAAGTTAAAAAGCCTTTATTATTATGGCTTGGTCAAATTAACCAATTAACCTGGTTAATTTGACCAAGCCATAATAATGAAGGCTTTTTAACCCATCCAAATAGCACCTCTATCTTAACCAAACTTTGGAGTCCAGGAAGCGCTCCTCTACCCCTCCTTTGTTCATTGAAACATACAGATCATATTCTAACATTTTATCATTGTTGAACTATATAACATTGATTAGTTTTATGTTAATGTGCTCACCTGTTTAATAAAGTACATGTAGGAGCGGTCGAAGTCTCGGACGTGGAGCTCTCGTTTATATACTGTCTATGGGAGCTCTCGGCATCTCGAAAACACCGCGCTGATATTGATTCTTGTTTTAGTTCTCCTTTTTTATTCAAAGTCTGCTTGCCATGGTCCATAATGTTTGAACGAAACAACAACAGCGTGCAAATAGACATTGCGAACTAATGTTGTCCACGTCTGTCGCCTTGGTTACTATCAGAGGGCTCTGGTTGCTATGGCAGTACGAGCGGAAACCAGGGATAACACGGATATGACGCCATTGACGGCGACAAAACGGAAATAAAGAAACGTGACGTGTCTTCGAATTAAATTACAAATTTCTCCTGGTTTGAAAGTTGTTGGAAACATTTGGGATAATGTAAGTACACAACTAAAAAAAATATATAACATAGATATAGTGATTTTTAAAGCAAAAAAGTTACATATTGTACCTTTAAAATCACCTAACTGCCTAAGCGAGCACACCCTTTTATTATTGTGTATGTGGCTTCATGTGAAATAGTACATACCTGTCTTTACCTGAAGTGAAGGAAATGGGTGATTTGAACCATTCAAATTTTGTGAACCGTGAGTCAGCTGATTTATTGAAAAGATTTGATTTAAAAGGATTTGTCCATAAATTGGACTTATGGTGGATGTCAAGGTTTGCTGTCAATAACAATTTATAATTCAGACTTTTCCTCACACAAAGCTTTCTTCAAAAGGAAGTGAGAAAGTCAAATGGGCTTGGAAATGGAATGTCAGAATTTATTCCTTTAAAATGAAGAAGAATTCGCTATGAACGTCATTTGATGTATCTAATATCATTTCTCAATCCCTCTAGGCTCTGTTTCGAGTTCATTGTGTGTTCGTTGGCTACAGTATCCGCTTAGCAACACGATTTATAGTTTATTCTCTCTTAGAAGTATAAAAGAAATACTTGGCTCAGGCAGAGTTGTCAGTGTTATTTAAGACATGGTTTGTTTTTTGTCTCTCTAATCAGCTGTGAAGGAGAAGGCTGGATTCATCACTCCTGTGCCTGGAGGAGTCGGCCCAATGACCATAGCCATGGTGATGAAAAACACAGTCACAGCTGCCAAAAATGCCCCAACATACTGAGCACACACACAACCGGTCATTATAGCTGGACAAGATGCAAGCACTTCACCGTCTTGATACTTTAATTGGCACTATTGGTCCATATCTTGATTATAAACACAAGCCCTTGCAAGCTTCCTCTACAACTTCCTTCCCTGCCCATCCACAAGCTGTAACAGGCTCTTCTAGCTGGCTCGGCAGCCATGCATGTCTGTGACAGGAACTACACCCTAATTCTTTTATTACAGAGAGATGCCTCCTCGCCGTTGCCCTCGCTACAGTGTTATTATTTTCCCGAGAAAAATGGGTTTTATCATGCTAGTGTAATATTACCTCCCTGAAAATGCATCAGTGGAGACGGAAGTCTTTTAGAGTTTCGGTAGCACTTGATCGGCTGCTCGACAGGTGGCCTCACGGCAGGGTAATGGATGGTTCTCAGATATCCCACAGATGAATCTGTCCACACTGAGGGAGACGTATTAAAGGATATTAACACGTTTTCTCAGGAAATTATTTTAACAATGTCATTTGAATTCAGAACAACAAAATGGCAAAAAATAACATAAGGATGCTGCTGTATTTAATATGCATTTATTCATCTACCTATTTAAGGTATTATTTATACATATAGTTTATTATGCAGAAATGGGTGTTTTTGTATATATAGCTCGTATTTATAATTTTTATCGCCATCAAATATTTAATATTATTTTATTTCTTTATTTATGGCATGTTCTTGTCATCAAACAGTTTCTTTATTATTATTTTTTTGCATTTTGGATCCTTTACATCCAGACTGCCAATAAAACAAAACATTGAATTAAATATATCGATGCTTCCCTATAACATTTTATAAGGTGGACATATTTTGCCCTATAAAAAGGCTGTGAAACATAAAAAATGCATTTAAAGTAATGTCAAAGTAGTTTGTGCCAACTTTTCAACTATACATGTCAACTAACTCTCATTAGAGTATTAGTAGACTGTTAGGTTTGAGTTAGTAGAATAAGATGACAAGTAGTTGCAAAGTTACTTAATTAGAATCTCTAAAGTGGACCATTAAAACAAAGTGTTACTGAAACTGTTCTTGTAGCTTGGAAATTTTAGGGATAGTTCACCCCAAAATGACATTTATGTCATCATTTCCTCACACTTAGGTTGTTTCAAACCTGTATGACTCGTATCTGTATCTGTAGAACCTGTATCTGTAGAACATAAAGGCAGATCAGACAGATCTTAGATTAAGCCAGGAATAGGCCTTAGTTCAGTAAGGGGATTTAAGTAGCTTTTTTAAACGTGCCTTAGGAAAAAAAACTACTGATGTGCATCCTGAGACAAAACAATGGCACTGATATATTTCAAGATATGCCAGTGCAAGTTGCTTTCAGTTAAAACAGGTCAAACGTGCATTTTAGTCTGAGACTATAGAGACTGTTCTCTGTGAAACTGGCTAAACAAAAGATATTTTGAGAAGATATTGTTTTTTTTTTTTGTCCACAAAATGGAAGCCAATAACAAAAAATGGTTTGGTTACCAACATCCTTCAAAATATCTTTTGTGTTCTGCAGAAGAAAGAAGGTTTTTATTGACATATGGGTGAATAAATGATGACGTAATTTTCACTTTTGGGTGAACTCGCCCTTTAAAGTGTAATCTGAAAGATGAACAATAGGGTGAAAAGCTTTTTGGTGTAAAAACATTGCGATGGATAATGTACCAAACATATCAAATCCTCATCTGATTATAGTTTTTATTTTATTAGAAGTTAGAGAAATCTCTATGCAAATAATTTCGAATCATGCGTATGTGATACTTAACATCCAATTTGCTGTGATATGGTTATGGAAGAAACTCTTGATTATTATCTAAAATCATTAAAATATTTGTTTAATCATTGCTAAATTGTGTCCTCCCACATACATGCTGTGTGTCCAACAGCTAAATATGATGTCTAATTACCAGTAACAGTCAAACATAATATAGACTGCAGTGTTTAGAAAGATACAAATGAATTAATAACTAATTATAATTAATAATAATAATAATAAAGAGTAACACTCAGAAAAAGAAGAAAAACGTGTAAAAATGGGATGCTGCTTTTGGAATACCCCTGGCTATTCATTCATCTGGTTCAGGAGGGTAATGCAACATGACAGTCTGTAAAACAGATTTAACACTTAAACTAATACTTTTTATCTGTTATTAGACTTTTCTTTAATATCTCTTGTGCCAGTAAGTAGCCAAGAGTCTGTTTTTGCAGCTGCTGGCAAATACTTTGGTCACTGAAAGAAAAAAACATGTCTGTGCACGCTGTTTGCCTGTGGACAAGGAAGTGATGCAGAGCAATACAGGTTATGCCTAAAAGAGTCTGCATTCTCTGCACTTCCTGTAACCTGTTAAACTGATTGGCTACCATTAGTGACGAACAAAAGGATAAGGATGATATAAATTGTGAGGAAAGTCCTTTCATCCGGAGAGCAGCAGAAGCTTGACGAAAGCCGAACAGACCCAGAATCTCAAATCGAATCAGTACTTGGGCCACAGCATGACACAAGTGGATAAAAGGGGTTTGCACTATCAGGGTGAGTCTGAATATACTTTTTAGGATCTTACAACAAATGTATTGTTTTCTATTAAAGACAATAAATGTGACATTTATAGTTACTTCAATGTATTGTTAAAACTCCATCAGTACTTGGATTGATGGTGTTAGTCCTCTTCTCTGGACTTGGAGACACTAAGGAGATTTCAGATGATGTGCTCCAATACAACACAACACATGGTGGTAAGTACCCCTAAAAAGATTATAATATCAATGTGGTAACTCTTTAAGGTTCATTTGTTAACATTAGTTAATATATTAACTAACATGAACTAACAATGAGCAATACATTTGTTACAGTGTTTATTAATCTTTGTTAATAAAAATACAGTTGTTCATAGTTTGCTCATGTAATATTAACTAAGATTAATAAATGCTTAAGAAGTATTGCTCATTCTTAGTTCATGTTAACTAAGGTAGTTAACTAATGTTAACTTATATTGTAAAGTGTTACCATTAATGTTTTTGAAAGAAGTCCAAGTAAAAACTGTAATATTGTGAATTATTGTTAAAAGACCTTTTATATATTCTTTCCTAGTCGTTCTTAATATTTCAGGTGCGAAATTGTTCAAAAGACTGTTGTTTAATCTCATATCAGACCTTTAGTGTATGAAATATGCAAACGTCATTTAAATATGCATTGGGCTAAGAATGCAGGTTCTTTGGCATGTGGACACAAGTCTAAATACCTATCAGTTAAACTCACAGTCCTTTCACGTGTATCCAGTAAAACTGTCTGGGTGTGTGTGTGTCTATCAGTAGGTAGTGAAGAGCAACCACGGGTTTTGGCTGTTCAAACGCCCTGCAGTCCAGAACATGAGGGATTCTGTTTCAATGGTGTGTGTTCCTACTCCACCGAACTGGAAACCCCAATCTGTCGGTGAGACCAGCCACCAAAATCAGCTCATCTATAATCATAAATTAAAGACCACATCAATTTGAACCTGATGAACCCTTGACTTTCTGGTTCATGTTTGTTTAATTAGCAAACTAGCAAGTTGCAAAGCTTGGGTTGTGGCTGTGATGTAAATGCAGCCTTTAAAAAATGGGATGTTCCTTTGGAAATGTCCCACCCAAATTTTCTTTTTATACTAAGAATCAACTTACTCTATTAAATTTTTTTTTCCGAAGATGTAAATAAAGCAGATTATTGGTGTATGTTTGCAAGAAAATACTATTTCAGTGTTACTTGCTATTTCCTTTTAACTGTTTGTGAAATTTACCTGCAAATTTAGAGTAAAAATAGCTTTTTGGGGGGGGGGGGGGGGGGGGGGGGGGGGGGTGTTTAAGGACAATTATTCTAGTCAACAAGCCCTTTTTATACTGTTAAAAATGATTCCTACATCCTGAGACCTTCCTGACAAACATGATTTCCACTGTTTTTAGGTGCAACCACCTGTACAGTGGTGTGCGCTGTGAACATTTACTTTTGGACAGCCACAAGTCGTCAAGTCCTGAAGAACTCATTGGAATTAGCTGTGGTGTAGTTTTATTACTGGGAGCCATCATTGGACTGATGTACTTCTGCTTACGGAAAAGGTAATATCCGGAAAACAGCAGTTAGTCTTTTATCATACAAGTAACAAATGCTTTGTTTATTTGCAATATTATTACGTAACTATAGCGCATTCACGGTATGAATGATGATTAAATATTATTTTCTTGTACCTCACAGGTGTCGGAAGTCATCACCACCCTACAAAAACTATGGCTCTGAGAACTCTGTTTAATTTATTGAGCTAGATATGATTAATGCTCCTAAAGTTAGGACCAAGACCAGAAGAGGATGAAACTCTTCAAGCAAGACAGACCAGACTGACATAGAGGAACAGCTCCCTCTAGAGGACAGAGCGAGAACGGCAAATAAACACTGTGTGACACGTTAAGTTCTCCATGATCCGCAAATTACTTATTAATGTAATAAAGTACTATAGGAATCACAGTCTGAAAATGCAGGTTGTTCAACAAAGTAATTTTATATGAATTACATGCGTCGAGTGCTACTCGATACTTGTAATTATACTATAACAAGAGCACTGTAACATTGTTTATCATTTACTTTCATTTCAAATGGTTCTGTTTATCCATAAGCAAATGTCATACGCTGCCTCAGTAATGAATGTACTGTGTAAGCGCACATAGGTAGGATATTTATTTCACAACTAGCATATGAAACTACTAAATATAATATCTAAACCATAATGTATTTGTATAAGATGTTTATTTATTGAAAGATTTGTATCAAATTTGCTCCTAAAATAAAAAAAATGAATGCAAATGTATTTTGTTTGAAATTACTGTTGTATTAATGTAGAGATGAACTTACTAAACTCAGCTCAAACATTATTCACATTAAACTCTACTGTTGTGTAACACTTTATAATAGCCTAACTGCATGCTATGAATCATTAGTTAAGCAGTATAGATACAGATATAAATGCTTTATTCTTGACTTATAAGCATATCTATAATGTGTTTAATAATTGTATTTTCATACTTTATTAAAGGTATAGTGGAGGATTTTTTTTACTTCCGGGTGGAATACCTATACTATTAGTCCTCCTAATTGTCAATCATTCTGGTAAATCAATCAAACTTTTCAAAAAGTGAAGAGGGCGGGTCTTATCTAAAATTCGGAAAGATCCTCCGCTATACCTTTAATGATCAGTTTATCATTTCTAAATTATTACATTATTTACAAACCTGTTATTTAGGAGTTGCCCGTGGTTCGTAAAATTATTTAGAAAGTGCAAGTAAATGATTAATAAATAAGGCACATTTATAGCCTACATCTTATTTAGACATATAGTAATAGTTACTCAGTGTGTTAATAAATGCTTTTATAACACGTATTCCTACTGTAATTCATCATTAGCAGTTGTCAGTTAACTTTTTTTGAGCTAATCTAAAGTGAGGACTGTTTACGTCTCGTAAAGCTTTTACAGAGGAGATTTAAAGGCTCAGTTATCTTCTAAAGAGAAAAAGAAAACAAACACAACACAGAGTGATACAGAACAGAAATATTTATTTGAAGATGCAAAAAATTAAACGGTACAACTGGTAACTTGATATAAAAAGAAAAATAAACCTCAGTAGTGAATGTACTGCATTTATATATATATATATATATATATTTTTTTTTTTTTTTTTTTTTATTAAAACAAATATAATTCACAGTGTCAAAACTACCTCTAGTACTAGTACTACTAGTACTAAAACTAGTACTAACTTTAAAACATTAGAGAACAGCAGTGCAAAAAATATCTGAGCCTTTAAATCTTCTCTGAAAAAGCTTTACGAGGCGTATAGTCCTCACTTCAGATGAGCTCACAAAAAAAGTCGCTGTGGAGTAACACTTGTATTTAACGTTACAGTCGCAAATACCACTCACGTAGAGCCGTCTCTGCACTCTTCCGACCACGTTTTCTTCATCGACTCCACAATGATTCAAGTCTGAAATGCGTGCTAGTGTCTTCCATAGAGGCTGGTTTATGTGACGTCGTGCCATAAAGCAAGTCGTTTACGTATGTGACGTCGTGCCATAAAGCAAGTCGTGATTCTCGCGAGATTTGTCGGGGCGCCACCTCTCAAACCTGCATTGAGAGGTGGCAATCAACCTCAGATAATCATGATTTTGCGTCATCGGAGGCTTTTTTGGCCAGAGGCGAGAGACTACAGCCAGTAGTAGGAGCTAGTTTGCATGTTTTCAACCCGCCCGTAGGGGGTGGGATCTCAAGATAAAACGGCGTCTTTTCAGTTTCGAGTCTACTAGAAGGCCTACCCTAGTTGTATCATTTCTTCCGATACTGCCCTCTGTAACCGGTAAGCGTGGCTTGAGAGTGGCCTCGTAGGGCAGCGAAGCAAGTGCATTCTGGGAGTTGTTGTCTTTCATCCACATGAGCCAAAAATTAATTTTTTGGCTTTTCCCAGTCTAGAAGGCACCAACTTCTAAAATAATTTCACATTTCTACTACATAAATGACTATTTAAATACACATTCATCTTTCCAGCAGTGAAATATCCCTTTAACTGAAAACTGAAAACTTTTAATGCGCGCTGGCCGTTCATTTGCACGACAACAGTGTTTGATGTCTAACAGCTAAACACATTGCCTCAGAGTTCAGTATTCTACACGCTTATCTTTACATTATGAAAATAAAATTTGAAATGATTACTACTGTATGTATTCGCATTTTAAGTCTGAATAAAAATCTGTTTCAAGCTACATTTGGTTGGAAGGAACTGATTAGTGCAAACATCAATGTCTTATTTTTGCACTGTTTTTAGCATTCGTGTTTTTACTCATAAATGTTCTTGGTCTTATCATGAGTACTTCTGGTAATCGATTGCCGAGTTCACACGCATAGGTTTAGTTACCTATGATCACGCGTGTGAACTCGGCAATCGATTACTTTGGACTTCAACCGAAAACAGGATGTAAACACAGGTATTTGCGCTGGCTAAAATAACATCATTTTTATACATATCTTTCACATCTACTGCAGTCAGATCCACTCGTGTTCACTCAGAAGGAATCACTCACATTTTCTGTGCACTTGTAATGACACATCAAGGATGTTAAGAGGCTAAAAAGCAGGCTTACTACTTGCCCCATTGAAGTCAACAGGGTGCAAATTTTAAAAATAGAATAACTCGGTGTAGGCAACACCGATTTTTGTCGTTGTTCTCTGTATTGACAGCACTCCAAATGTACAAAAAAATGAGCTCAATGTTAAAATTGACCGGAGTTCTCCTTTAAATTATTTGATGAACCAATGACAACTCCTAAATAACAGGTTTGTAAATAATGTAATCATTTAAAAATGATAAATTGATCATTAATAAAGTATGAAAATACAATTATTAAACACATTATACTTATAAATATAACAAGAATAAAGCATTAATAGCTGTATTCATAAACTGCTTATTCATTTCTATTAATGCTTTATAAATAATCAATTAACTGTTTACTAATGCTTAACTAATGATTCATAGCATGCCGTTATTATAAAGTGTTACCAAATTGGGATTAAAGAGAAGTTTCAAGCCGTGAGTTCCTTGAGAAAAAATAAATAAATGAAAAGCATGCCTTATTGTTTTAATATAAAATTCATTATGTAGGATTAATGTTTTTCTCTCTTCTAAAAAGATTTCCCTCAGAATAATCAGGATGCTTGATTTGGCAAGCACCCCTAATAATGACATTTGAAACAAGTGTTATTCATTGATGCATTTAATAGAGAGGAAGGATAAACTAAACAGTGTTCAAACAGAAACCAGAATTGAATTTCCATTTTCATAAAACAGTGTGTACAGATCAAAAATAGATGTTTTAATTTAACTTGGCCAATCTGGTTGACCACTAGAAAACAGTAAAGTACTGAATATTCAAGTTATACAGAATACAGAAATCAAACACTCTCAGTAAGAAGTTGTGCCTCCGGCACACTGAGAAAGAGAAGCATTCGAACAGGAAATTAAGCCGTCTGTCTCTCTGTCCGGCTAAGAGTTCATAAACCTATGGGAGCTGTGTGAGGAGTTTATATTTGCCCCAGCATCTGTAAAACATAAGATCATTACAATAAAAGTTCAGGCAATATGCACCAGAAATCAACATAGAGTGCAGAACATTGACATTCAACTTACTCCTCCCTCTTCTCAGAATGGTGTTGAAAATATCTGTGAGAGTCGTTCTGTTGGAAGAACTGCTGTGGGTATAGACGTCATAGCTCTATGATAGGAAAGATGGCATTGTGTTTTCAATAAACATTTTTGCATGAAAAACTTGAAGGAAACAACTGAGGAAAATGTGTTTACATGTGAGGCACGGGGTCCAGTGAGTCTAGTGAATCTCGCTTTAAGTGTCTGCCGAACCTTTTGGGAAAAATAAAGCGTCTCAGACAACAAATAATTAGAATGTAATGTCAAGAACAGCTCATAAAGCAAGAAACTCAGCTCTTACCCTCTTTTCCATCAGTAATCCAAGGACCAATATTAAGAAGCCCTGAAATTAGTGAACAGGCCTTACGAGTTAGTTGTTGTTTTTATCTAATAAACTGTAATAATGTTTGAATGTGAAATGTATGAATATTTGAAGGAATATTCCAGGTTCAGTACAAGCATTTGTGGCATAATGTTGAATTCTTTAAAGTTGCGTTGAAGCGACATCTGAGTGTAATGAATTATGAAAATAGAAAAATATTTAGGGTGGGGACTCAACCTATCGGTTGTTGATTGGACGGAGGCATGCCAAAGTTGTTTAAATCATTTTAGCATTTGTTTTAGGGTTTTAGGGTTTGCAGCATTGTCATGTTATCATGTCAACAAAGGTGTAAACCATGATATAACTTCACACAAAAGATTTTTTCACACTATCATGTTAAAGGGTTAGTTCACCCAAAAATTTTAATTGTCATCACTTACTCACTCTCAAGTTGTTCCAAACCTGTATGCATTTCTTTCTTCTGTTGAACACAAAAGAATATATTTAAACAAAAATTGGTAACCAGACAGTTACTGGGCCCTATTGACTTCCATAGTATTTTTTTTTAACTACTGTGAAAGTCAATGGCTACCGTCAACTCTTTGATTACCAACATTCTTTAAAATATCTTCTTTTGTGTTCAACAGTAGAAAGAAACACAAACAAGTTTGGAACAACTTGAGGGTGAGTAAGTGATGACCAAATTTTTGGGCAAACTATACCTTTAACACTCATATTGTTTACATCTTGTAGCTATACTATTGAAACTGTGAATATTTGTACCTTTATGGATTGGTCCATTCACTTCCACAGTACATGCCTCACAGTAAGCTTGAAATGTATTTTTGTGGTACTCAACACTAGATAGATAATTGAGCTTCACTACTGAACCAAGAATATCTTAAAATGAATCGATTCTTAAGATTTATATCTAAGTGATCATTTATACCTGCAAGGAGTTGAAGATTGTAAACAAGTAGTGGAGGGCCAAAGCTTTAGGCTGTATCACAATGCCCAATCCGAGACCCCATGTGATGCCGAAGAGGGGCGTCAAAATGGCCACACTTCTGAGAATGACCACCAAGATGTTCTTTTCATCTCTGGTGCTCTCTCCCACTCTTTGTCTGAGCATTTTCACCATGACTATAATCACGACAATAACATTGACAACCACAATGACCAGAGCTGGTATGACAAAAGCCAGAAGGGTCCTGGAAACGTCCCAGTTCAGCCAGCATGTCCCATTCTGTGTGACGTATTTTTGACTTCCGGCGGTGGAGGCAACGGTAATAACTGAGATGAGGAGAGGTGCGCCATAGCCCACGACGAAGGCAATCGCCAGCATTACCGATGTGGAAATCTGAGAGAAAACCGAGATGGTGCGGTAGAGGAGCAGAAGGGCTGAGACCATCATCCAGAAGAAGAGGGCCAGGTAGAAGAAGTGGGTGAAAAACACTGCAGCGCTACACGAGTTAATATAGTCCTCCCCGGGCTTTGCGATAGCAGCCGCGATAATGAAGCATATGTCAGCGATCAGGAGAGAAAGAGCAATATTGACTAAGGATACATGCCGGATATATGACGTAGAGTTTCTGGATATTTCCTTCCAGATGATCATTTCGATGATCAGGCACACAACCAAGCTCGCTATCGAAATAGCAACACCAACGTACGTAATGACAGACAAGGCTACCGAATTGATGTCAGACAAGTTAAGAACTTCAGGAGCAGAAGGGGACATCAATATTGAAAATGAAGTGGTGTGATTACAGTGACAAGTTACATTGTCGTTTATCTGTCTGACCTCACATCCTGTTGAGTCCCATCCTCCAGTCCTATTAAAAAGGTTAAATTCCCAGAAAGCACATTGAGGGTTCCCTAATTTGACTGAATTATTGTTTTGAACTACTGTATTACTAAGTTTTTCAAAGCTCAGCTCTATGTTGTTGATAGGTTTGCTTGTATTCACTACAACAATGAGTCCATTGATGACATTTTCAGTCTCATTTTGGTTATCTGTATAATTTCTTGCAGGCATAACGTTGCCCAAGGAAGAGAAGGCCACTGCTGTGATGGTAACATTTTGACGAGTGGATGTAATATCTGGGATGAATATTTCAGCGGTTGAGTTGAGCCTCAATACATCCCTAAAGTCTACGGATGTTGTTACTTTTTTGAACAGGAATGAGTTGGATGGACTCGTTATGTTGAAATCTGTGTCTGATGTCGCTTTTATAACATTTTCAATGGAATTCAGGAGTTGAGAGCTGTTGCCTTGGCTTGCGGCATTTGAATTTAACTCTACCCATGCAAGTTTCGCTGACTCTGATGAAATGACATCCACGATATTGAAGAAACTCTGAAAGATAAATGATTTAAGATTGGAAAATGTTTAAAGGCATCACATTTAGATAACCTAAAAATACATAATAGAGGCTTATTTTTAGCTTTTGCAGTTTCTCTTCTAAAAACAAGAAACCTGCATGAAATGAAAAATACAAGATTCATAGACACTTCCACTTTAAAAGCTCATGTCAACAGGTGTGTGGCCTAAATAGAACTGCAGCAATACAGTCATGCAAGTAACAAAGTATAACAGCAATAAATTTGAGCTTACCGTTAACACAACTTCATCCAGTGTAAAAGAGACGCCTGCAATATTGTTTAGTATTCCCACCATTGTCGAAACTGTAGCTTGGGATTGAACTACGTCTCCTCTATTGTCTGTGGTGGCATTTTGCACTTTAATGACAAAATCTGTTAAAGTTGCAGGATTCACAACCTTTAAAAAAAAAAAAAGGTTTAAGCAACAACAAAAAAAAGGGTTTGCTGCATTTTGCAAATGCAGTCTGAATTCCTGGATTGAGCGATAATTGTGTCATCGTTATCACTTTCCCTATTTCGTCTTTCAGATCTACTCAACATACAAGTATTTACAAAAATTGGATACACTTAAAAAAGATCTTTTAGAAGTTTTAAATAAAACAATGATTATTGGAGTTTTACAAGAGAACACTATTTGTCTTTCTACTTCAGAATCTCACATTTAATGCAATGTGTTACTTGCCAATTCTTTGTAATTATTTGTAAAATGTACTAGCAATTTCTGAGTGAAAAAACTTTCTACAGCACATTTTTTTCTCTAATATTTTACACCAAATAACTGGTATTGTGATGCATGGGTAGTAGACTTCTTTTGCTTTATAAGTGTAACAGAGGCCAGCTGGTGAGAGCTCTGGGTGTAAACCTCACTCCCCTGATCTCAAGAGGCACACTAGCGACTGACACTAGAGACTGCAGTTTTTAGTGAACTTGTTAGCGCACCCGCCAGTTCGAGTCCCGTTTGGAGCGGGTCGAGTAGGACCGGAGGTGTCAAATAAGCAACATGGCAGGCAGTAAGACTGAAAAGCAAACCTTTGATTCCTGTTCCAGTGCATCAATGATACGAAGAACACAGTTGTCCTTTACAGTTTTCCAAAAGCCATTGGATTGACACACTCCTTCTCTGAAGCCAACTTTATTTTTCTCACAGTCTCCCACCGCAGGCGGATCACCAAATTTTCCAAAACCATACACTTTATCAAAGCATGTGACAGCTATGAAAAGAGGCAGAAAATTATGTTTAGGCCTAGACTAATAACTGATTTATAAAACATAATATTATTGTGATACTATTATGAAAGATTTAATAATGTGATAACATGTTGTTCCAGAGTCGTCATTGTGGGTGAATGAAAGCGAGCACCACAAAGGCACCGCATCTATGGTACTCTGGACCCTGTGAATTTCAGTGGCGGCCCAGAATTGGTGGAAACAGAATTTGAACTTACTGCTGTCTGAGGGTAGAGGGCTGATAACAAATAGTTCCACAGCCCTTGAGCTGTATGAGAATCTAAGTAGATCTGGATTGTTCAATTTGCAGGTGAATATGCTATTTTTCCCACATGAACTTTCACTCAAGATATTAAACTGTTGTGTAATACATTTCAGTGAATCAGTTTCTGGAAATACAAAATACAGATGAAAGACATCACAGATGTGGCTACTAACATACTTCAATTAAAATAAATAAATAAAATTGTCCCATTGTGGTTTTAAGACTGAATTTGTAAAATTACAAAAGGACTGTTTCCATTTCTGATACTTACTGCTGCTCAGCATTTTTTTGTCCTGCACCCACTGAACAGAGTAATCAGAATGCACACAGCAGACGAGCTCAACCAACTGATTTTCACATTTGTATGTCTTATTAGTAGGTACTTGCATACTAGGATATGGCTTAATGTAGTCAATCCTGTCCCAAGTAATATGCAGCCCTGTGGTTGTATTGTACACACATTCGTAACGACCTGCAAAAACAGAAAAACATTTAATTTCAGTTTCAAAGACATGAGAATGGTTAAAACAGAGTTTCTAGTAGATCTACATTTAAAAATGATTTTGAAAATCGATTAATCTGTCGATTTGTTTTTGGATTAATTGGATATTCAGATGGAAAAAAAAATCAATAATTACTAATTATTAAAAATAATTTGTTTTATTAAAAACTAATAACTAACTAATAAATAATTATTTGAATTGTGCCAAGCAGAGCGGGCCGAGAGCTCTGAGAGAGAGACCAGATGAATGAGTGCAAATGATTGACAACTGCGAAGCACACCAGAGGAGCGCCGACAGTGGAGGAAGATAGAGGGAACTACATTTATGTTGCTGTTTCTTTTGTGATTGAGATAATATACTATATGTTTCAGCAGCTTTGATCTGCCATGGGCGCAAAGACTCACCGTTATCTCTGATGGTAACACTCTTGACAGTGAGGGAGAGACGATCTAATGAAAACACATAACGCATGCTTTGCTGTACGATTTCTCCTTGAAATTTCCAGTCAATATTTCCAAGGACGTTGGTGGCAGGGCAGGAGAGTATTATATCTTGTTCAGGAAAAACAGGATCTCTTGGTCGCAGGTTTGTGTTATCTGGAACATACAAGGACAGATATGGACATGTTAGAGCTCCAAGAAAGCATATACTACAAACACTGCTGTGCTCACAAGTTTAAAAAATATTATTTTGAAATAAACTGGTTATTGAACAACTTTTGTCTCGCATATCTGACATCATTTTGCATATTTGTTCTTTAGAAAAGTACAGCATAATCTTTTACCAGTTTCAGCGACTGAAGTTGGATCAACATTGAATTTGGCCTCTTGCATGTTGGTGTAAATTGCTTGGTTTATCTCCCCAGTAATCTGTATCACCTCAGCTGACGTAATAAAGAAGTCTACTATCACACTTCCAGGCCTGATCAAACACAAAAAGATACAAGAAAATGTCTATTATGCATTTGAACTAACAAAAGTACAATGACCATTTCAAAGCAAAAATCTTAGGGAGAAAAATATCATACCTGAAACCAGTGACAGTAGCAGAAATGAAACCTTTTACACCCTTGTAGCTGCTGTCGATCTACATGAGGCAAAGCCGTGTCAGAATAAAAAAAATAATAATTTATTTTAATATTGTGTTATTACAATATTCTTACAGTTTTTGTTTATAAATGTTAAAATGTCAAGCACTTTTCTCTTTACATTCATCTAATTACAGTCTCTTGACAAATGAAACTAGAGTAAAACACATGATAATTTTACTAAATGGCTGAATTAATACCCTAACACAAGAACATTGATTATATTTCATTCAAATTGCATTTGGTACAAGATGTTTTTATTTAACACTTACTGCTTTCTCAATATCTGATTTGTATTTCTTGAATTTGCCACTGTTCGGATTATTCAGGCTTGCATCAAAAATCTCGTCTATTGACAGTGATATCTGACGTTTTACTGGAGTAAAAGGAAAAAGAAAAACCAATAACAAAATGTTGATACAAGCAGATTTTATAAGCATGAAAAGACCATAACCCCATTAGGCCATAAGTTATAACTGAGATTTGCAAACAAGTATTACTAAATGTAATATTGATCTTTACCATATTGATCTCACAGATATAGCTGTTGAAACTGACTGAACGATGGCGGACATTTTTTTCCAATATATTGCCCTTATACTCACTCAGGATTATGGTGAAAGATGTTCCACACAAAATTTCATTCCAATTGTAAAAAGGAATTTTAAGGTTTACTACACTTAGGTTTCAGCTAGATTTCTGCTAGTTATGTGATGTGATGTATGTTGCTCAATGACAAATCTTTAACATTCAGTCAAAAGTGACACAAAATGGGTTGTCTTAGATTATGATATTTCCCTGAGACTGCCAGATTTACCTCTCACAGTCAGACAACTGAGTGTGAAAATTGATATCAAATTAATATTCAATTAAAAAAAATCTCTGCACCAACAAGCCACAAGCACCCAATTTTCATTTCAGAAATCTTTTTAATTTCAGGCATTATGTTTTCATGACATTCATAATGGAGTAAACTTCTTTGTCGTTAGATTTCCTTTGGTGTAATAATCAGTTCTTACCAAGCGGTGTTGGTGTTGGTGTTGGTATTGTTGTTACCGGTGTTGCTATTGGTGGCTTTGTTGTTATTGGTGGCGGAGCTGTTGGTGGATTTGTTGTTAGTACAGTTGTTGTTGGTTTTGTTGTGGTAGATTGACCTAAGAATAGAGGGTTTATTTTTCAATTAAAATAAGTACATTCCATATATTAAATATGTAATTACAACTTAAAAGTAAAATTTTGTCCCCCTGAAATTAAAATTGAAGTTTCCTAGCTGTTAGTATGAATATGTTTGTGCTCCAGAACAAAGACAAAATCTGCATGTAGAGGATATATGCATTTAAAATGTAAAGTCTCTCTCTACCACTAATAAGAATCAACAATGTTGACATCATTCATAGAAAATTATAATTAGGGCCCAAGCCCTGAAAGGGCGAAGAGCCCTATTGTTTCCGGTAGGATTATTAGGGCCCGAGCACCGATGGTGAGAGGACCCTATTGTTTTTGCTCCGTTTATTATTAGGGCCCGAGCACCGATGGTGAGAGGACCCTATTGTTTTTGCTCCGTTTATTATTATTCTTCTTCTCCAAAGTGAATCGCTTTTTAGAGGGCCTAAACATGCTCGAAAACTCATGAAACTTTGCACACGCTTCAGAAGTGGTGAAAATTTACGTGTGATATGGTTTTCAGAATTGGGGGGGGCAAATTCGGTAAATTATTGCCCCCACATTTTGCCCCGGCTCCTGGTTTCACGTACAGGTATGAAATTTGGTACATACATGTAATGACCCAATACCTACAGAAAAGTCTCTTGGAGCATAGCCCTAAACACAACAGGAAGTGAGCTATTTTGAACTTCCTCCTGGATTTTGGGCATTTTTCGTAATTTCCTGATGTTGTACTTTAACGAACTCCTCCTACAGATTTGATCCGATACTCTTCAAATTTGGTGAGTGTAATCTTAAGGCCTTTGTGACGTTAAATTGCGAAGATCTAGAGTTTTCGTCGAAGGGTGTGCCCTCGGCGGCCTGACAAACATCTATCTATAAATTACAGGAACGTCTGTCTGTCTGTCTGTCTGTGTGTGTGTGTGTCTGTTCCTCGCATATCTCTCGAACCGTTAGTCCGATTGATTTCAAACTCGACAGGTGTCTCGCCACGGGCACGAGTAAGTGCAGTGCCAAGTTTGACATTGTTTGGATGAGAAATGCAAAAGATATCGTTAAATATATCATTTTTAGAAGGTTGTGGTTTAAAAATAAACATTCTGACATTAGAGAGTTGTATCGGTCAAAGAAGCCCCAAGAAGGTTGTGGTTTAAAAATAAACATTCTGACATAAACACTCAGTCAGCTACACTGTTTACTTCTGAATATTATAGTTTGGTTCCCGAACGTGATAAATCCATCTATCTATAAATTACAGAAACGTCCGTCTGTCTGTCTGTGTGTTATTCGCATATCTCTCGAATGTGAGATAACCACTAAATGTGTGAAAACCACTATTTTCTGTTTCAAACTTTCACATAGAATCTTTAGGTTATAACAACATTGAAAATCAAAATCTGGATTTGAATTTTTTAAGATTTATTATAAAAACGGATTATTTTTTCCCAAAAATGCAATAAATTCATGACTTTTTTTTTTTTTTTCAAAATGCTATTAATCCATTGAATCAATATAAAGTTATTTTTGATCATATTGCCATCGCAAGAAATATCTCCTGAACTTTTTTGACGGCGATCAGCTCACAAAAACTGATTTTGCACGGGCACTTTGCACTGCTCCCTGAATCGAGGTGCTTATTCATTTGTGGATGTAAACTGAATCTGTATGTCAGCTATGCTGTTAGTGTTTACTTCTGAATATTATATTTCATTCTGGTGCGCTTAACGTTGTCGCTACTGTGTAATAATAGCCTATGCTATTCACCAACTAAACATATCCTATTCAATGCGTTCACAGTCTCTTTCACGGGCATCATTTGTAGTTGCCTATTCACAAACTGTTTGCTCAAGCATAGCGTTTTCTCGGAGTTCACTGTGTGCTTTTTACCATGCACAAATAAAAATGTCACTGAACTTTTGCTGTGTAATTGTAACAATGAGCACACACCAAACCAACAATTACTAAAAACACACACAAAAACTGATTTTGCACGGGCATTTTTTGCACTAGTTCACCCAATTTCGGCCTTTTGGTGATATATGCATGATCAGATAAGTTCAATATTAATGTTGCTTGCAGTTCTGATGTTGCTAGGCAACCACAGACAGCCTGCAGTAACTCAGGCATACAATTTTCAATCTGCCACAAACTTCACATGTTTGATAAGACTCCTGTCCTGAACACATGCCAATGCTCATTATGATTATAGCAATAGCACCACCTGCTGGTAGCAGGAAGTGTGGCAAATACAAAACGTGCTCGAAAAATCATGAAACTTTGCACACGCTTCAGAAGTGGTGACAATTTACGTGTGATGTGGTTTTAAAAATTGGGTGGGGCAAAATGGCTTACTTATTGCCCCTACATTTTGCCCCGGCTCGACGTTTCACGTACAGGTATGAAATTTGGTACACACATGTAAAGACCCAATACCTACAAAAAAGTCTCTTGGAGCATAGCCCTAAACACAACAGGAAGTCAGTTATTTTGAACTTCCTGTCAGATTTTGGGCAGTTTTTGCCATTTCCTGATGTTGTACTTTAACAAACTCCTCCTACAGTTTTGATCTGATCCTCTTCAAATTTGGTGAGTGTAATCTTAAGGCCTTTCCTAAAGGTGCCGGGTGGCGGTGGCAGGGGTGCGAGGGCCCTTTTCATCGCTGCTTGCAGCTTTAATTAGGGCCCGAGCACCGATGGTGAGAGGACCCTATTGTTTTTGCTCCGTTTATTATTATTCTTCTTCTCCAAAGTGAATCGCTTTTTAGAGGGCCTAAACATGCTCGAAAACTCATGAAACTTTGCACACGCTTCAGAAGTGGTGAAAATTTACGTGTGATATGGTTTTCAGAATTGTGGGGGGCAAATTCGGTAAATTATTGCCCCCACATTTTGCCCCGGCTCCTGGTTTCACGTACAGGTATGAAATTTGGTACATACATGTAATGACCCAATACCTACAGAAAAGTCTCTTGGAGCATAGCCCTAAACACAACAGGAAGTGAGCTATTTTGAACTTCCTCCTGGATTTTGGGCATTTTTCGTAATTTCCTGATGTTGTACTTTAACGAACTCCTCCTACAGATTTGATCTGATACTCTTCAAATTTGGTGAGTGTAATCTTAAGGCCTTTGTGACGTTAAATTGCGAAGATCTAGAGTTTTCGTCGAAGGGTGTGCCCTCGGCGGCCTGACAAACATCTATCTATAAATTACAGGAACGTCTGTCTGTCTGTCTGTCTGTGTGTGTGTGTGTCTGTTCCTCGCATATCTCTCGAACCGTTAGTCCGATTGATTTCAAACTCGACAGGTGTCTTGCCACGGGCACGAGTAAGTGCAGTGCCAAGTTTGACATTGTTTGGATGAGAAATGCAAAAGATATCGTTAAATATATCATTTTTAGAAGGTTGTGGTTTAAAAATAAACATTCTGACATTAGAGAGTTGTATCGGTCAAAGAAGCCCCAAGAAGGCTGTGGTTTAAAAATAAACATTCTGACATAAACACTCAGTCAGCTACACTGTTTACTTCTGAATATTATAGTTTGGTTCCCGAACGTGATAAATCCATCTATCTATAAATTACAGAAACGTCCGTCTGTCTGTCTGTGTGTTATTCGCATATCTCTCGAATGTGAGATAACCACTAAATGTGTGAAAACCACTATTTTCTGTTTCAAACTTTCACATAGCATCTTTAGGTTATAACAACATTGAAAATCAAAATCTGGATTTGAATTTTTTAAGATTTATTATAAAAACGGATTATTTTTTCCCAAAAATGCAATAAATTCATGACTTTTTTTTTTTTTTTTTAAATGCTATTAATCCATTGAATCAATATAAAGTTATTTTTGATCATATTGCCATCGCAAGAAATATCTCCTGAACTTTTTTGACGGCGATCAGCTCACAAAAACTGATTTTGCACGGGCACTTTGCACTGCTCCCTGAATCGAGGTGCTTATTCATTTGTGGATGTAAACTGAATCTGTAAGTCAGCTATGCTGTTAGTGTTTACTTCTGAATATTATATTTCATTCTGGTGCGCTTAACGTTGTCGCTACTGTGTAATAGTAGCCTATGCTATTCACCAACTAAACATATCCTATTCAATGCGTTCACAGTCTCTTTCACGGGCATCATTTGTAGTTGCCTATTCACAAACTGTTTGCTCAAGCATAGCGTTTTCTCGGAGTTCACTGTGTGCTTTTTACCATGCACAAATAAAAATGTCACTGAACTTTTGCTGTGTAATTGTAACAATGAGCACACACCAAACCAACAATTACTAAAAACACACACAAAAACTGATTTTGCACGGGCATTTTTTGCACTAGTTCACCCAATTTCGGCCTTTTGGTGATATATGCATGATCAGATAAGTTCAATATTAATGTTGCTTGCAGTTCTGATGTTGCTAGGCAACCACAGACAGCCTGCAGTAACTCAGGCATACAATTTTCAATCTGCCACAAACTTCACATGTTTGATAAGAGTCCTGTCCTGAACACATGCCAATGCTCATTATGATTATAGCAATAGCACCACCTGCTGGTAGCAGGAAGTGTGGCAAATACAAAACGTGCTCGAAAAATCATGAAACTTTGCACACGCTTCAGAAGTGGTGACAATTTACGTGTGATGTGGTTTTAAAAATTGGGTGGGGCAAAATGGCTTACTTATTGCCCCTACATTTTGCCCCGGCTCGACGTTTCACGTACAGGTATGAAATTTGGTACACACATGTAAAGACCCAATACCTACAAAAAAGTCTCTTGGAGCATAGCCCTAAACACAACAGGAAGTCAGTTATTTTGAACTTCCTGTCAGATTTTGGGCAGTTTTTGCCATTTCCTGATGTTGTACTTTAACAAACTCCTACAGTTTTGATCTGATCCTCTTCAAATTTGGTGAGTGTAATCTTAAGGCCTTTCCTAAAGGTGCCGGGTGGCGGTGGCAGGGGTGCGAGGGCCCTTTTCATCGCTGCTTGCAGCTTTAATTCTTCTTCTTCTTCTTCTTCTCCAAAGTGAATCGCTTTTTAGAGGGCCTAAACATGCTCGAAAACTCATGAAACTTTGCACACGCTTCAGAAGTGGTGAAAATTTACGTGTGATATGGTTTTCAGAATTGGGGGGGGCAAATTCGGTAAATTATTGCCCCCACATTTTGCCCCGGCTCCTGGTTTCACGTACAGGTATGAAATTTGGTACATACATGTAATGACCCAATACCTACAGAAAAGTCTCTTGGAGCATAGCCCTAAACACAACAGGAAGTGAGCTATTTTGAACTTCCTCCTAGATTTTGGGCATTTTTCGTAATTTCCTGATGTTGTACTTTAACGAACTCCTCCTACAGATTTGATCTGATCCTCTTCAAATTTGGTGAGTGTAATCTTAAGGCCTTTGTGACGTTAAATTGCGAAGATCTAGAGTTTTCGTCGAAGGGTGTGCCCTCGGCGGCCTGACAAACATCTATCTATAAATTACAGGAACGTCTGTCTGTCTGTCTGTCTGTGTGTGTGTGTGTCTGTTCCTCGCATATCTCTCGAACCGTTAGTCCGATTAATTTCAAACTCGACAGGTGTCTTGCCACGGGCACGAGTAAGTGCAGTGCCAAGTTTGACATTGTTTGGATGAGAAATGCAAAAGATATCGTTAAATATATCATTTTTAGAAGGTTGTGGTTTAAAAATAAACATTCTGACATTAGAGAGTTGTATCGGTCAAAGAAGCCCCAAGAAGGCTGTGGTTTAAAAATAAACATTCTGACATAAACACTCAGTCAGCTACACTGTTTACTTCTGAATATTATAGTTTGGTTCCCGAACGTGATAAATCCATCTATCTATAAATTACAGAAACGTCCGTCTGTCTGTCTGTGTGTTATTCGCATATCTCTCAAATGTGAGATAACCACTAAATGTGTGAAAACCACTATTTTCTGTTTCAAACTTTCACATAGCATCTTTAGGTTATAACAACATTGAAAATCAAAATCTGGATTTGAATTTTTTTAAGATTTATTATAAAAACGGATTATTTTTTCCCAAAAATGCAATAAATTCATGACTTTTTTTTTTTTCAAAATGCTATTAATCCATTGAATCAATATAAAGTTATTTTTGATCATATTGCCATCGCAAGAAATATCTCCTGAACTTTTTTGACGGCGATCAGCTCACAAAAACTGATTTTGCACGGGCACTTTGCACTGCTCCCTGAATCGAGGTGCTTATTCATTTGTGGATGTAAACTGAATCTGTAAGTCAGCTATGCTGTTAGTGTTTACTTCTGAATATTATATTTCATTCTGGTGCGCTTAACGTTGTCGCTACTGTGTAATAGTAGCCTATGCTATTCACCAACTAAACATATCCTATTCAATGCGTTCACAGTCTCTTTCACGGGCATCATTTGTAGTTGCCTATTCACAAACTGTTTGCTCAAGCATAGCGTTTTCTCGGAGTTCACTGTGTGCTTTTTACCATGCACAAATAAAAATATCACTGAACTTTTGCTGTGTAATTGTAACAATGAGCACACACCAAACCAACAATTACTAAAAACACACACAAAAACTGATTTTGCACGGGCATTTTTTGCACTAGTTCACCCAATTTCGGCCTTTTGGTGATATATGCATGATCAGATAAGTTCAATATTAATGTTGCTTGCAGTTCTGATGTTGCTAGGCAACCACAGACAGCCTGCAGTAACTCAGGCATACAATTTTCAATCTGCCCCAAACTTCACATGTTTGATAAGAGTCCTGTCCTGAACACATGCCAATGCTCATTATGATTATAGCAATAGCGCCACCTGCTGGTAGCAGGAAGTGTGGCAAATACAAAACGTGCTCGAAAAATCATGAAACTTTGCACACGCTTCAGAAGTGGTGACAATTTACGTGTGATGTGGTTTTAAAAATTGGATGGGGCAAAATGGCTTACTTATTGCCCCTACATTTTACCCCGGCTCGACGTTTCACGTACAGGTATGAAATTTGGTACACACATGTAAGGACCCAATACCTACAAAAAAGTCTCTTGGAGCATAGCCCTAAACACAACAGGAAGTCAGTTATTTTGAACTTCCTGTCAGATTTTGGGCAGTTTTTGCCATTTCCTGATGTTGTACTTTAACAAACTCCTCCTACAGTTTTGATCTGATCCTCTTCAAATTTGGTGAGTGTAATCTTAAGGCCTTTCCTAAAGGTGCCGGGTGGCGGTGGCAGGGGTGCGAGGGCCCTTTTCATCGCTGCTTGCAGCTTTAATTTATTATTATTATTATTATTATTTTGTCAACCTTTTGGGCACTTTTGGGGCCCTTAACATGCTCAAAAACTCTTGAAATTTTGCACACACATCAGAACCTGCGGCCATCAGGGCCGGACTGAAGCTGGTACCCGGGCGTGGCACGGGGGCTCGACAGCGCCCCCTGGAATGGTGTCCGAAAACTTGGTCTATAAATCAAACACGCTTGTATATAATAATATGAAACTCAGTACACATATAGATCTCATCGGGCCGAACAACTTTCGTGCTCTAAGTTTTACACCAGCCCAACAGGAAGTCAACTATTATGGGTTGTTTGAAAAACGCATCCTCTGGAATTTGAAATACTCCTCCTAGAATATTCGTCCAATCACAACCAAACTCGGTGTGCATGAAGTCAAGACATTGAGGATGCTAAATTGCGGACGGATTTTTGATATCTCGAACGGTTTGGCCGTGGCGAGGAAACGAATTTATGGCGATTAATGGGACACAGGAAGTGTGTTATAACTTCTGCATACATTAACTGATCTTGATGAAACTTTCGCAGTGTGTTTGTTGTAAGAGGCCGATCACAAGGATGTGACTACTTTGAGTCAAAGTTATAGCGCCACCAACTGGCAGCAGGAAGTGTGTCACTTTCAAAATGCTTTGAAGTCACCCTCTTAATTTTACACGATTTGCTTCAAACTTTATGTGTATAATGTAAACACACGGCAGATGTAGACCTGTGAAAGGATTATTGATATCTTAGATACTGTTGCCGTGGCAACGCATCAAATTTTAATATTCTTTTCGGATGCGTTTGAGACTCTTAACATGCTTGAAATTGGATGAAACTCGACAGACACATAACACTTATTAGCCAGTAGACATGTGAAAAGTTTCAGAAATGGGCGTGGCAGGGGGGCTCAACAGCGCCCTCTTGAACAGGGTCTGAAAACTTGGTCCATATATCAAACACGCTTGCATGAATTAATATGAAACTCGGTACACATATAGATTTCATGGGGCCGAACAACTTTCCCTCTGTCAAGTTTCACGCCAGCCCAACAGGAAGTCGGCTATTATGGGTTGTTTGGAAAACGCTTGCTGTGGAATGTGATGTACTCCTCCTAGAGAATTCATTCAATCACCTCCAAACTCAGTCAGCATGAAGTCAAGACATTGAGGATGCTAAATTGCGAACGGATTTTTGATATCTCGAACGGTTTGGCTGTGGCGAGGAATCGAATTTATGGCGAGAAAAGAGAAACACGAAGTGGAATAACTTCTGCATACATTAACTGATCTTGATGAAACTTCAGCAGTGTGTTCGTGGTAAGAGGCCGATCAGATGGATGTAGCTATTGTGAGTCAAAGTTATAGCGCCACCAACTGGCAGCAGGAAGTGTGTCACTTTCAACATGCTTTTGACAAAAGTGGGGGGGTTAGTTTTAACTACAGTAAAGAAAAAATAGTTTGTATATTGTTCTCATCAAGCCGGACAACTTTCTAATTTACATTCAATAGCTCTGGCCATCAGGAAGTCAGATATTTTGGTCTGAATGTGATTTTTTTTGCTAAATCAGCCTCTGAATTTTTAGCCACTCCTCTTAAACTATTTATTTTATTCGTACCAAACTTTTTCAACATGATGAAACTACATTAAATATGCTAAATTGTGAATGGATAATAAATATCTTAAACGGTTTTGCTATGGCGAGGGATTAAAGTAATGTCCAAAAAGGAAACACTAAAAATCTTCTAAAAATGTAATTATATACCATTTATTTCTATATAAAAGTATACAAATATCGAACTAAACCCATTTTATTCTGTTTTTGCAATTCAAGAAGAATGAAAAAGTTAAAACAGGCTATTTAGTGCTATTTGGTTCAACAAAAAAGCAAACATAGGGCTATACTGCCCTCTTGTGTCCAAAAGGACATCAAAATAGTATATAAAACTTTTTACCAGGTAGGCCAATATTGTATTTAAATATACATTTATTAGGTATGTGTCTGAGGATATTTTCCCACCGGTTAATCGACGTGTGACACGAGTGGGTGCTTTTAAATCGCTAATATAATAGTGAAAGAAAAATAATGATAATGTTGCACACACAAATCACACACATGTGGGAAAGAATAAACAACACTAAACCGCCATTAGGTGTCGCCAGGCATCCATCTTAATAAGCGAGTCATTGATTCATTCGTTCAAACGATTCGTTCGAATGAGTCGATCATGATTAAGACAGATGTTTGGATTGATCATTCAATCTTTGAGTCAACCGATTCGTTAAAAATGCTGAATCGTTCAGTTATGAGAAAACACGTGATAAGTGATGGTTCTGCCGTGATCTTTGTTTAACTATTTTCGCTGCTGAAACAGAACAAAAACAGTCAACATTGCATCTAAAATGTAAGTGACTTAATTGTAACTGTTTATTTGTATGAAATCTAGGGGTGGGAGAAAAAAATTATTCTTAGATGCATCGCGATGCGGACGTGGACGATTCTGAATCGATTCACAAATGTCAAAAAATCGATTCTCTAAAAAAATATTTTTCTAATAACGTAATATTGACGGAAGGCAAAAGGCGGAACTCTAAGCGGACGTGCGTGCAGTCTGTGGCGCGCACATAACAGAGAAGTTTCTTCTGCTCACCAAGGCTGCATATATTTGATTAAAAATACAAACAAAAACAGTAATATTGTAAAATATTATTCCAATTTAAAACAGCTGCTTTCTATTTTAATATATTTTAAACTGTTATTTATTCCTGTGATCAAAGCTGAGTTTTCAGCATCATTACTCCTGTCGTCACTGTCACATGATCCTTCAGAAATTATTCTAACATGATGATTGATACTCAAGAAACATTCATTATTATTTTAAATGTCGAAAACAGTTGTGTACAGTCTTTGATGAATAGAAAGTTCAAAAGAACAGCATTTATCTGAAATCTAAAGCTTTTGTAACGTTAAACACTACCGCTCAAAAGTTTTGGGTTAGTAATAATTAAAATTTTATTTTTGGGGTAAATAAATAAAATAAATCAGTACTTTTATTTATGAAGGATGAGTTAAACTGATCAACAGTTACAGTAAAGACATTTATAATGTTAAAAATATATATATTTGAAATATATGCTGTTCTTTTGAACTAACATTCATCAAAGCATTTTGAAAAAAAAAATCTGTACACAACTGTTTTCAACATTGAAAATAATAATGAATATTTATTGAGCATCAATCATCATATTAGTATGATTTCTGAAGGATCATGTGACACTGAAGACTGGAGTAATGATGCTGAAAACTCAACTTTGATCACAGAAATGAATTACTATGTAAAATATTTAAAAATTGAAAACAGCTGTTTTAAATTGGAATAATATTTCACAATATTACTGTTTTTGTTTGTATTTTTAATCAATAAATGCAGCCTTGGTGAGCAGAAGAGACTTCTCCTAAAAACATTAAAAATCTTACTGACCCCAAACTTTTGAACAATAATATATATATATATATATATATATATATATATATATATATATATATATATATATATATATATATATATATATTACATATATATGTATGTGTGTGTATGTATGTATATATATATATATATATATATATATATATATATATATATATATATATATATAAATATAGCTGCGAGCAGCGATGGAGGGCCCAAGCCGGCGGTACCGCCACCCCGGTGCCTTTAGGTAACTAAAGGCACCGGGGTTGCGGTGCCACCGGCTTGGGCCCGTAATCGCTGCTCGCAGCTATATTTATATATATTTAATCTTGAAATTAGCTGATGATAAATAAAATGCAGCAAACTATTGCTTTCACTGACGTGAACTCCGCATATAGCGCGGGAATTGAAGATCGGATTTATATTTGTTTTATGTGGGAAAATGTAAATGGAACGTTTTAACAAATCATAGCTATCCGATCATTAAAAAACGCATGAAATGAGCAGGTGTAAACAGGTCCAAGACACCACAATTAGATCCAAATGATTTAGCAAATTACAGACCCATTTCAAATCTTCCATTTACGTCTAAAATCTTAGAAAAAGTGGTGCCCGCTCAACTGTGCTCCTTGCAAAAAATGATATCTATGAAAAATTTCAATCTGGATTCAGCCCCATCATAGCACATGAAAACTCTGCTCATTAAAATTACAAATGATTTCAAGCTTCTAACCAAGGCTGTATCTCAATACTAGTTTTACTTGATCTTAGTGCTGCGTTCGACACTATAGATCATAAAATACTCTTTGATCGACTACAAAATTACACTGGTATTCAGGGACAGCCATTAAGGCGTTTTTTAGATAGTATCTATCAGACCGTTACCATTTTGTCTATTTAAACAGGGGAACATATAAGATAACACCAGTAAATGATGTAGTGCCACAAGGATCTGTGTTAGGCCCTTTGCTATTTTCAATATATACTGCCACTTGGTAATATTATAAGAAAACATGGAATTAGTTTCCGCTGTTGTGCCGATGATACTTATATTTCAGACCAGATGAAATCTCTAAATTATCCAAGTTTGCAGAGTGTGTTAAAGATATGAAATATGGGATGACCTGTAACTTTCTTCTGTTAAATTCAGATAAGACTGAGGTTTTACTTACTGGACCAAAAACCTGTACACAGAATCTCTTAGAATACAATTTGCATTTAGAAGGATGTACTGTTACTTCATCCTCTACAGTTAAAGACCTGGGTGTTATATTAGACAGCATATGATTGTCTTTTGAAAATCATGTCATATGTTACAAAAAACAGCCTTCTTCCACCTCAGAAACATGACTAAGCTACAGAACATGCTATCTGTTTCTGATGCAGAAAAGTTAGTTCATGCATTCATGACCTCAAGACTAGATTAGTGTAATGCAATACAATGTATGTGGTTGCTCTGCATCCTCAATAAACAAGCTACAATTAAACCAAAATGCAGCTGCTAGAGTTCTTACTAGGTCAAGAATATATGATCATAACTTCAATTTTATCATCTCTACACTGATTAGGCTACCTATTAAAGGTGCTATCTGTAAGAATGACAGCTAGTGAGCGAAATAGGCACTGCAGTCCAAATTCAAAATATCAGAGATCGTTGTTTTCCCCGCCCCCTCCTCCTCAGACTCGATGCTCACGCGGGTTGCCAGTTTGAGGGCACGCAACAGGTATGAGCGCAATTGACAACGAAATCTGAGGAGACGAGGGTGCAAGGCTGCAATACACTGTGTTTCCTGCCAACTGGCATCCCGGGTTGTCGAAATACTATTGGGTGAACTGGCAGTGGGCGAGATCACACAGACCAAAACAAAAATAACTGGCTGTAGAAGTGTTTTTCAGAGAAACGAGTATGTGAACTTAGCATGTTTCCTAAATATCTGCAAACATATTATGGTATGCTTAGTAGAGAAATCCTTATCAATTACAAAATATTGCTACTGGCCTATAAGGCCCTAAACGGTTAGGTTCTGTGTATTTAACCAATCTTCTTTCTCCCTACAATCCATCATGCTGTGTAAGGTGACAAACCTCTGGGCTTTTGGTAGTACCTAGGTCCACTAAAGGAGGGAGAGCGTTTTTGCTTTTGGCTCCTAAACTTTGGAATAGCCTTCCTGGTAATGTTTGGGGTTCAGACTCACAGTTTAAATCTAGATTAAAGACACATCTCTTTAGCTAAGCATTCACATAATGCATATTATAACCTTGTACTCCAGTTATATCAGATCAAATGCACAGATATTTATCTTTACTTAATGTTATGAATAGCAGCTACGCTAATTATTTTCCATTTGCTTTATCTCAGGATGCCCGAAGTAACTAGAGAGTATGTCAGCTCAAGTTTGTTTCCAGCCACTTATGAAGGCACGTCTCATGATCTGATCCAATTTTCACTTTTCTCAGCATTATTGCCATTTGAGTATTACTGATAACATAATAGATAGCAGCAGGTCTAATAAGTTGCATTCACATTTATGCACAGATCTGTTTTAACATATCAGATGTTTTTGTGCTGTCCAACACATAATTGACTGTGTTTACATTAATTTCACATCATAAAATAATTTGGAAATGTAAGTGCATTTGTTGTGGGGAATTACCATTTTAAAAATACATTTACAAGCAATACGAATAAGAACAATAATGTGAAGTAAACAAAAAATAAAACAAATAATATAAACTAGAGTCTGATTTAGCACACATAGAAATATTTGTCCTACATGAAGAGGTTTGCAGGATCACCTACTTGTTGCTGTTGTTGAGGTAGACATCAGAGCACTTGTCACGGCTGTTGTGCTCTCAGTTGTGTTTGGGGTTGAAGGGATAGTAAACTCTATGAAAGCAAAGGTTTTGATGATCAGACAAGTACAAGCTTGATAGTCAAGAATTAAGGATAGTCTGGTAACTTTTGAAAGTCTCGGTTACTACTGTAACTTACGTTCCCTGATAGAGGGAACAAGACGTTGTGTCGAGACAGGGGCATCTTTAGGTACTTGAACTTCCCTTGAACTTCCCAGGCATCAAGGGAAGTTCCTGCCTCAATCCCGGCTCTTTTAGAGCTTTGGACATGCAGGATGGACATGGCATGCAGGGCGGAGGCGGCCTCGACTGGGCGGAGCGTGCATGACAAATAATTGGAGGTCTGTGGGGATTGACCCGGCAGAAAGATTTCCATAGCAGAAAGGCCGGGAAGAGGAGCAACTGAGGTGACTCTCTCAAACCAGAGAAGAGAATTGTGAGCGCAACGTTGCCATGGTCATGTTCTCTCAGTGAGGACATGAACCATCAACAAACGCTGTCTCAGTGTGGGTACGCCCCAAACACTTAAGACAGCAATCATGGCCGTTTGAGGATGAGAGGTATGGGCCGCATCCAGAAACACACAGGCTTGAAGGCAACGTTTTCTGTCTGCATTTGCTCTTTTAGGGAAATCTGCTCTTTTATTGCTGAAGCGCCCAGGGGAGCTCTCTGCACTTGTCTGTGCCTTAGAGAGGGGGGAGAGAGACCGCTGCAATGCGCCGTGTACACCAGCCTTGGTAGAAGATTCCCTTGTATAGATGTGAAAGAAATGAACGATGGTTGTAAACACAAACACATTGCTCTGAAGAACAAGTCTGAATGAGTTGATGCACGGCATCTCCTTTTATACACGTACGTTTGGGAGAGTGGCACATGCAAATGTGTCTGTGATCAGGGTTGAAAGGCTTGTAACATCTACAAAATCAAAAATCTAATTTAAACTGAAATGAGAAGTAATTAATAATCATCCAACAACTACTAAACAATATGTAAACATGGTAAGTGCTAAACACATCTCTGAAGGTTTTAGCTGTTGAGCTAAACAGCCCCGCCCAACACTCCAAAAGGCTGCTTCTTACACCTTTGTCTAGCAACACTAACAAGCTGATACCAAAGTGTTCTTTCAAGTTTTGTTGCTGCCTGTTTAATTAGTTTTGTAGGTCACTTGATATTTGTGAAAACAAGACTTTTGTTCAAATGGAAACATAGGGCCCTATCTTGCACCCAGCGCAATTGACTTTGTACACCGGCGCATGTATCATTCCTATTTTGCACCCGCGCAAAGCGCGCTTTTCCCTCCACAGAAGCACGTCGCTAAACTAGGGAATGAACTTGCGCTCCCTGGGCGGTTCAGCGCAAAAAAGGAGGCGTGTTCCAGCGCAAACGTTCCTTCATACTATCTTGCAGGTTTAGAAAACAATTGCGCCACTAACCAGCAAAAAATAGTTTAAAGTCAGTGGCGCGTTGCGCATGTTATTCATATGCTATTTTAAGGGCGCATGCTTGGCCATAATCAATGTAGCGTGTGCACAACGCGCATACACTTTGATTCTCTCATCTACACAGAAGCAGCAGTTTTCATTTTTGCAAATCATACATTATTAAGATGATAGATAGATAGATAGATAGATAGATAGATAGATAGATAGATAGATAGATAGATAGATAGATAGATAGATAGATAGATAGATAGATAGATAGATAGATTTATTATAGACAATTTATTATAAAAGCATACATCTAGCTTACACATTTACCCAAATTATCATACGCCTTTTTAACCGAAGTTAATTTGGGTGTGTTTCTCCATCCCCAACGTCCCTGACGAGAGCGTTGCTCTCCTCGGCTGTGAACCGCTCTTGGTGCGCTCCTGGCAAATCCGCCGTTACAATAGGAATCCGCTTTAGAAAAAGCGCGTCTGCTCTTAAAGGGAATGTGAGATGACGCTCTGATTGGTTTATTTCACGTTACGCCCAAACCACACCTATGAATAATAAAGCTACTTCAGACCAACCCATTTTAGATTTGCGCCTGGCGCAAGAGTCATTTATCCCGCCGGGAAAATAGCAACAGCGCCAAGACCCGCCCGCCCACAAAGTTACTTGCGCTTTGCGCTTTGACACTTGCGTTTCAGATCGTTAAAATAGGGCCCATAGTGTTTAAGAATCTTTAAGGCTTCTAACACTAATCTAATCTTTAAATGTGGAGCACTGCTAAACACACTGTAGCTGATTTTAGTTGTGTGAGTATGTAATATGTATGTATTACAGTATATTAAACCAGAACTCCAGTATTTTCACACA
Source organism: Scardinius erythrophthalmus (assembly GCF_964197995.2). Classification (NCBI taxonomy): domain Eukaryota; kingdom Metazoa; phylum Chordata; class Actinopteri; order Cypriniformes; family Leuciscidae; genus Scardinius; species Scardinius erythrophthalmus. The sequence goes on from NC_138240.1 coordinate 18,769,047, forward strand.
AATTGCCGGTTTTGTTGTAGCACTAATAATTGCTGTTGATACAATTGTGGTAGAGTTCAATAAAGTCAAACCTATACTATATCCAAAGAAAACTTGTCATACATATAACAAACCTCTTGAAAGCTTTGTATGATCACATACCTGGTGTTTTTTTGTTATTCGAGTAGACAAAGCCACGTGAATAAAATTATATAATCACTTACTTGTTGTTTCTACTTTTGGAGTAGATGCTGGAGTGCTTGCTATTGTTGTACTGTCAGTTGTGTTTGGGAACAGGGTTGAACGGCTTGTAACATCTACAAAATCAAAAAGAGGTAATGTATATCTTCTGGCAACTACTGAACAATAAGTAAACATGGTAAGTGATAAACTCATCTCTAAAGGTTTTAGTTATTGGTGATGATGCCATTTAAATACAATTATATGATTACTTGTTGTTTGTACTGTTGGAGTAGATGCTGGAGCACTAGTTATCGTTGTACTGTCAGTTGTGTTCGGGATCAGGGTTGAACGGCTTGTAACATCTACAAAATCAAAGAGGTAATGAATATCTTCTGGCAACTACTGAACAAAAATGAATCATGGTATGTGCTAAACACATCTCTAAAGGCTTTAGATGTTGGTGACGATGCAATTTAAATAAAATTATATGATTGCTTACTTGTTTGTACTGTTGGAGTAGATGCTGGAGCACTAGTTATTGTTGTACTGTCAGTTGTGTTCGGGATCAGGGTTGAAAGGCTTGTAACATCTACAAAATCAAAAAGAATTAATATTGTGCATGTTGTAAGATCTTAAAAATATCAAAAATCTAATTCAAACAGACATGAGAAGTAATTAATATTGTCTAGCAACTACTGAACAATAAGTAGACATGGTATGTGCTAAACATCTCTGAAGGCTTTAGTTGTTGGTGATGATGCCATTTAAATAAAATCATATGATTACTTGTTGTTTGTACTGTTGGAGTAGATGCTGGAGCACTAGTTATTGTTGTACTGTCAGTTGTGTTTGTGATCAGGGTTGAACGGCTTGTAACATCTACAAAATCAAAAATCAAAAAGGTAATGAATTTCTTCAGGCAACTACTGAACAATAAGTAAACATGGTAAGTGAATCGTGATAAACGCATCTCTGAAGGTTTTGGTTTTTGGTGACGTACCACGTAAATAACATTTTATGATCACTTACTTGTTTGTACTGTTGGAGTAGATGCTGGAGTGCTAGTTGTTGTACTGTCAGTTGTGTTCGGGATAAGGGTTGAACGGCTTGTAACATCTACAAAATCAAAAACAGGTAATGAATATCTTCTTCTGGAACTACTGATTAAAAATGAAACATGGTACTGTAGGTGCTAAACATCTCTGAAGATTTTAGTTATTGGTGATGATGCCATGTAAATAAAATTATATGATTGCTTACTTGTTTGTACTGTTGGAGTAGATGCTGGAGCACTAGTTACTGTTGTACTGTCAGTTGTGTTCGGGATCAGGGTTGAAAGGCTTGTAACATCTACAAAATCAAAAAGAATGAATATTGTGCATGTTGTAAGATCTAGAAAAATATCAAAAATCTAATTCAAACTGACATAAGAAGTAATTAATATTGTCTAGCAACTACTGAACAATAAGTAGACATGGTATGTGCTAAACACATCTCTGAAGGCTCTAGTTGTTGGTGATGATGCCATTTAAATAAAATCATATGATTACTTGTTTGTACTCTTGGAGTAGATGCTGGAGCACTAGTTATTGTTGTACTGTCAGTTGCGTTTGTGATCAGGGTTGAACGGCTTGTAACATCTACAAAATCAAAAATCAAAAAGGTAATGAATTTCTTCTGGCAACTACTGAACAAGAAGTAAACATGGTAAGTGAATCGTGATAAACGCATTTTATGATAACATTTTATGATCACTTACTTGTTTGTACTGTTGGAGTAGATGCTGACGCACTTGTTACTGTTGTACTGTCAGTTGTGTTCGGGATCAGGGTTGAAAGGCTTGTAACATCTACAAAATCAAAAAGAATGAATATTGTGCATGTTGTAAGATCTTAAAAATATCAAAAATCTAATTCAAACAGACATGAGAAGTAATTAATATTGTCTAGCAACTACTGAACAATAAGTAGACATGGTATGTGCTCAACACATCTCTGAAGGCTTTAGTTGTTGGTGATGATGCCATTTAAATAAAATCATATTATTACTTGTTGTTTGTACTGTTGGAGTAGATGCTGGAGCACTAGTTATTGTTGTACTGTCAGTTGTGTTCGGGATCAGGGTTGAACGGCTTGTAACATCTACAAAATCAAAAAGGTAATGAATTTCTTCAGGCAACTACTGAACAATAAGTAAACATGGTAAGTGAATCGTGATAAACGCATCTCTGAAGGTTTTGGTTTTTGGTGACGTACCACGTAAATAACATTTTATGATCACTTACTTGTTTGTACTGTTGGAGTAGATGCTGGAGTGCTAGTTGTTGTACTGTCAGTTGTGTTCGGGATAAGGGTTGAACGGCTTGTAACATCTACAAAATCAAAAACAGGTAATGAATATCTTCTTCTGGAACTACTGATTAAAATGAAACATGGTACTGTAGGTGCTAAACATCTCTGAAGATTTTAGTTATTGGTGATGATGCCATGTAAATAAAATTATATGATTGCTTACTTGTTTGTACTGTTGGAGTAGATGCTGGAGCACTAGTTATTGTTGTACTGTCAGTTGTGTTCGGGATCAGGGTTGAAAGGCTTGTAACATCTACAAAATCAAAAAGAAGTAATGCCTATCTTGCATGTTGTAAGATCTACAAAATCAAAAATCTAATTCAAACAGACATGAGAAGTAATTAATATTGTCTAACAACTACTGAACAATAAGTAGACATGGTATGTGCTAAACATCTCTGAAGGCTTTAGTTGTTGGTGATGATGCCATTTAAATAAAATCATATGATTACTTGTTTGTACTCTTGGAGTAGATGCTGGAGCACTAGTTATTGTTGTACTGTCAGTTGCGTTTGTGATCAGGGTTGAACGGCTTGTAACATCTACAAAATCAAAAATCAAAAAGGTAATGAATTTCTTCAGGCAACTACTGAACAATAAGTAAACATGGTAAGTGAATCGTGATAAACGCATCTCTGAAGGTTTTGGTTTTTGGTGACGTACCACGTAAATAACATTTTATGATCACTTACTTGTTTGTACTGTTGGAGTAGATGCTGGAGTGCTAGTTGTTGTACTGTCAGTTGTGTTCGGGATAAGGGTTGAACGGCTTGTAACATCTACAAAATCAAAAACAGGTAATGAATATCTTCTTCTGGAACTACTGATTAAAAATGAAACATGGTACTGTAGGTGCTAAACATCTCTGAAGATTTTAGTTATTGGTGATGATGCCATGTAAATAAAATTATATGATTACTTGTTGTTTGTACTGTTGGAGTAGATGCTGGAGCACTAGTTATTGTTGTACTGTCAGTTGTGTTTGTGATCAGGGTTGAACGGCTTGTAACATCTACAAAATCAAAAATCAAAAAGGTAATGAATTTCTTCAGGCAACTACTGAACAAGAAGTAAACATGGTAAGTGAATCGTGATAAACGCATCTTTGAAGGTTTTGGTTTTTGGTGACGTACAACGTAAATAACATTTTATGATTGCTTACTTGTTTGTACTGTTGGAGTAGATGCTGACGCACTTGTTACTGTTGTACTGTCAGTTGTGTTCGGGATCAGGGTTGAAAGGCTTGTAACATCTACAAAATAAAAAAGAATGAATATTGTGCATGTTGTAAGATCTTAAAAATATCAAAAATCTAATTCAAACAGACATGAGAAGTAATTAATATTGTCTAGCAACTACTGAACAATAAGTAGACATGGTATGTGCTCAACACATCTCTGAAGGCTTTAGTTGTTGGTGATGATGCCATTTAAATAAAATCATATGATTACTTGTTGTTTGTACTGTTGGAGTAGATGCTGGAGCACTAGTTATTGTTGTACTGTCAGTTGTGTTTGTGATCAGGGTTGAACGGCTTGTAACATCTACAAAATCAAAAAGGTAATGAATTTCTTCAGGCAACTACTGAACAATAAGTAAACATGGTAAGTGAATCGTGATAAACGCATCTCTGAAGGTTTTGGTTTTTGGTGACGTACCACGTAAATAACATTTTATGATCACTTACTTGTTTGTACTGTTGGAGTAGATGCTGGAGTGCTAGTTGTTGTACTGTCAGTTGTGTTCGGGATAAGGGTTGAACGGCTTGTAACATCTACAAAATCAAAAACAGGTAATGAATATCTTCTTCTGGAACTACTGATTAAAATGAAACATGGTACTGTAGGTGCTAAACATCTCTGAAGATTTTAGTTATTGGTGATGATGCCATGTAAATAAAATTATATGATTGCTTACTTGTTTGTACTGTTGGAGTAGATGCTGGAGCACTAGTTATTGTTGTACTGTCAGTTGTGTTCGGGATCAGGGTTGAAAGGCTTGTAACATCTACAAAATCAAAAAGAAGTAATGCCTATCTTGCATGTTGTAAGATCTACAAAATCAAAAATCTAATTCAAACAGACATGAGAAGTAATTAATATTGTCTAACAACTACTGAACAATAAGTAGACATGGTATGTGCTAAACATCTCTGAAGGCTTTAGTTGTTGGTGATGATGCAATTTAAATAAAATCATATGATTACTTGTTTCTACTGTTGGAGTAGATGCTGGAGCGCTTGTTATTGTTGTACTGTCAGTTGTGTTTGTGATCAGGGTTGAACGGCTTGTAACATCTACAAAATCAAAAAGATGTAATGAATATCTTTGGCAACTACTGGACAAAAATGAAACATGGTACACTCTTAACCCGAATTAGTTGACTTTACTCGCAAATCGCGAGGAAACCCGTTGCCTTATACCACTTTAGTTTTTACACAAGCAGAAACTAAACATGTTGAGTTGTATTAACATGGAAGTTGATGGAACCCTAACCTTTTACATAGCTGAAACTAAACATGTTGAGTTGTATTAGCATATAACCCTAACCTTTTACACAAGCTGAAACTAAACATGTTATGTTGTATTTACATGGTTTAGGATAATAGGTTTACTATTCGGTACCCAGCATGCATAGCAAGCGTTACCATTGTTGAGATTCATATGCAATTCTGTTGGATTTCTTGCTCTAAAATCACAGAAAAAGTCAAGTGCTACTGACTTTAATGACTTACAATCTCTATTGATAACATCATTAATAGGCAGCTATAATCAGGCTTTTAGCTATAGCTATTGTGCCATTTATAATCACAGTTAAAGCAGCCAGAGAAAATATAATGTTTAAATATCAAAGGCAAGAGCCCAACTAAAGCCAACACCTTTCACCATCATGGTGACTACAAATGAACCAATAAATAATCAACATCTAAACCTCTGTTGATTCTCAACAAGATCTTTTGTAAACGTCTGACAGAAATAAAGTCAGTCTGTTTAGTAATAAGTTAAGCTGGTAATGTTCGACTCTTCGGTTCAAACTTTAAATGGCGCACTCTGCGCACTGTCACCTGTTTAAATAGGCCACGCCCCTCCCTTACAGAAGCTTAACATAGCGAGTTATCTCAGCTTAACATGATTAGTGCAATGAATCTTTCAGCTAAATAGTACAAACAACTAATGTTGTTTAGTAATGATGGCAGATTTTTACTAAACATAAAAGAATAAGTAATGATTACTCGTAAGTTTAATTAGAAACAAAATCTGGGTTTACAGTGCATGTGCTAAACACATCTCTGAAGATTTTAGTTGTTGGTGATAATGCCATGTAAATAACATTTTATGATCACTTACTCGTTGTTTCGACTGTTGGAGTAGACGCTGGAGCGCTTGTTATTGTTGTACTGTCAGTTGTGTTTGGGATCAGGGTTGAAAGGCTTGTGACATCTACAAAATCAAAAATCAAATTTAAACTGAGATAAGAAGGAATTCATATTGTCAGGCAACTACTAAACAATATGTAAACATTTTAAGTGCTAAAGACATCTTTAAAGATTTTATTTGTTGGTGAATATGCCAGGTAAATAGAATTGTATGATCACTTGTCGTTTCTGCAACTGGAGTGGATGATGGAAGACTTGTTATTGATGTTACTTTACGAGTTGTGTTTGGGATCAATGTTGTAAGGGTGGTAACATCTGCAAAAAAGCAAGGACTTATTAATCGGATTCAATTCATTTGAACTTTTTTTCCTTCTTTCTTTCTTTTTTTTTAAATACATCACTGTCTAAGAACGATACCTAAAATTGTAATAGAAAACGTTGATAAGAGTGTTAATAAGTTAATAAGCTCTTATTATAAAACGCTAATAAGCTCTGATGTGTTTTTTACATTTACATATATAATGTGAATTTTTTTACATTTTATTAAGAAAAAATATATGTACTAGCAGACCAGGTGTAATTCCTCACGAATTATCAGTTTTCTAAGAAGTAACCATTGTGGGCACCCTACTAAAAACACTTCTGAATTGGTACATTTTAGTAAATATTACACATGACTAAAATATTTTGAAAAATTAAGTCAAATTTACAAATTAACATATTGTGTATGTTGCAAGCTCGTTGCCAAAAGTAATACCTGTATTATTTGCTGTTGGCACTGATGGTGTAGATGTTGAAGATACACTTGTGTTTGGGATTGTGGTTGAAGGTATGGGACAGCCTATGATACGCAAATATATAAATTAGTCTGATTACATTACTTTGATTGTCAAATGCTATTCATCAATGTAAACACTGCTGTCTATCAAAATAAATACAAGTAATAGTAACAAAAGTAATAGTAAAAGCTGAATTAGTGTTCCACTAAACAGTGAAAAATAACAAGAGATGAAATGAAAGAGAAGTCCTATGATAGGAACCAGGTGAAAAAATACCAGATGGCTTTCATGTAATTGGATGTAAAAGCTACAAACTGCACAACACTTTACGATCACATTATTTGTCAGTTTTGAATAGTAATATAGAGAAGCTTCTTTACTAGGGGGTGACAAAAATAACAGACTGGTCAAAAACTCTACGATCACACTAATTGTCAGTATAGATTTTTTTAAACAGACTTTCAGTCCCACTTTAGAATAGGGTACAATTCTCACTATTAACTAACTATTAACTTTGACTTGTTTTGCCTCATTAATCTCCTAATTACTGCCTTATTAATAGTTAGTAAGGTAGGTTTTAAGTTTAGGTATTGAGTGACTAAGGGATGCAGAATAAGGCATTAATATGTGCTCTATAAGTACTAATAAAAAGCCAATATCCTAGTAATATGCATGTTAAAGGTGCTCTAAGCGATGTCACGCGTCACATACAGCAAACATCTCCTCCCTATCCGCTAGCTGCCTGTCCCCTGAACACACTGTAAAAAGACAGTAGACAGCCCAGGCTCCACAAACGGCAACAAAAACAAACTGGGCCAACCTGCACCATGAAACATAACGAACAGTGTTCCAGATAATAACCGACAAAAATGATTTGGGGGTGGGGGTTGGGGGGTTAGTGCGCGTACACATGAAGGAGGGTGTGGGGAGTGGAGGAGAGCGAAGCATGAAGAGGGAAGTTAGCTAGAGGAGAGATGTCCTAGACAACGACTAACGTTAGAATTATATTCTCTTGAATTTAGATTTGGCCAACACACGACCAAAGAGACGACGTCCCGATAAACAAATAGCAAAGAAGAGGGAAAAGGAAGCATCAACAAGAAGTGACGTCACCCACATTCGCTTAGAGCACCTATAATAAGCAACTAGTTAATTGTGAGAATTGGACTAAACTAAAGTGTTAACAGACTTTCTTTAGTTTTGCTCAATTTTGAGAGACACACTGAAATTGAAACAAAAGATTATGATTTTGGAGCTCAAATGTAGGAATAACTAAGCAGATTTATGTGGAATGGCATTATTCGGCTTATACTTCTCTTACCTGTAGTGATGTTGGCACTGGAGATTTTCATGCCTTTCTTGACACACACGGGGAATTGCTGTCCACGAATCAACGCCCTCAAGCGCTCTATCACGGCTTCTCGTGAAGCATTGATTTTAATGTCAATGGTGTATTTGAATGACTTCAGTAGAGCTGCAAACATTAAGAAAAGACGAAAATATTCGAAAAGTCATAAACTGCATCAGACTTTGAGATCACACTAATCGTCAACTTGGATTTGAAATAAAGAGAGTCTCTTTACCAGGTGGTGGCCGGCAGAAAGCTCCTTCAGTTGGAAGAGAAGTGATGCATCCACACGTACCATTTTGACTGTGGCCGCAAACACCATGTTTAGAGCATTGTTCAGAGGACCAAGCGTAATGATTCTCACAATTGCATTCAATTTTGCTTGAATTTGAGAGACACACTGAAAATGGAACAAATTATTACAATTTTGGAGGAAACATAGATAATAATTGATAGGATTAATGTGAACACAAAGGTATTATTTTGCTTATACTTCTCTTACCTGTAGTGATGTTTGCACTGGAGATTTTCATGCCTTTCTTGACACACATGGGGAATTTCTGTCCATGAATCAACGCCCTCAAGCGCTCTATCACGGCTTCTCTTGAAGCATTGATTTTAATGTCAATGGTGTATTTGAAAGACTTTAGTGGAGCTGCAAACATTAAGAAAAGACAAAAATATTCGAACAGTCATAAACTGCATCAGACTTTAAGATCACACTAATCGTCAACTTGGATTTGAAATAAAGAGAGACTCTTTACCAGGTGGTGGCCGGCAGAACGCTCCTTCAGTTGGAAGAGAAGTGATGCATCCACACGTACCATTTTGACTGTGGCCGCAAACGCCATGTTTAGAGCATTGTTCAGAGGACCAAGCATATTGATACTCACACTTGCACTCAGTTTTGCTCGAATTTGAGAGACACACTGAAAATTAAACAAATAATTTAGATTTTAGAGGAAACACGAAAAAAAAAAGAATTCTGGTGAATGTGGACAGAACAGCATTATTTCGGTTATACTTCTCTTACCTGTAGTGATGTTTGCACTGGAGATTTTCAAGCCTTTCTTGACACACATGGGGAATTTCTGTCCAGGAATCAACGCCCTCAAGCGCTCTATCACGACTTCTCGTGAAGCATTGATTTTAATGTCAATGGTGTATTTGAATGACTTTAGTGGAGCTGGAAACATTAGGAAAACACAAAAATTATATACTTGTCATAAACTGCATCAGACTTTATGATCAAACCAGTTGTCAAGTTAGATTTGAAATAAAGAGAGTCTCTTTACCAGGTGGTGGCCGGCAGAACGCTCCTTCAGTTGGAAGAGAAGTGATGCATCCACATTTACCATTTTGACTGTGGCCGCAAACACCATGTTTAGAGCATTGTTCAGAGGACCAAGCGTATTGATTCTCACACTTGCACTCGGTTTTGCTCGAATTTGACATACACACTGAAAATTAAAGAAATAATTAAGATTTTGGAGTACACACATAGGAATAATTTAAAATAATAATTGAATAATTTATTAATGTTGATTAATGTTAAATAACTGATTAATGTGGACAAAACGGTATTACTCTGCTTATACTTCTCTTACCTGTAGTGATGTTTGCACTGGAGATTTTCATGCCTTTCTTGACACACATGGGGAATTTCTGTCCACGAATCAACGCCCTCAAGCGCTCTATCACGGCTTCTCGTGAAGCATTGATTTTAATGTCAATGGTGTATTTGAATGACTTTAGTGGAGCTGCAAACATTAAGAAAAGACAAAAATTATATACTAGTCATAAACTGCATCAGAATTTAAGATCACACTAATCATCAACTTGAATTTGAAATAGAGAGAGTCTCTTTACCAGGTGGTGGCCGGCAGAACACTCCTTCAGTTGGAAGAGAAGTGATGCATCCACACGTACCATTTTGACTGTGGCCACAAATACCATGTTTAGAGCATTGTTCAGAGGGCCAAGCGTATTGATACTCACACTTGCACTCGGTTTTGCTCGAATTTGAGAGACACACTGAAAATTAAACAAATAATTGAAATTTTCGAGGAAACACGAAAAAAAAATTCTGGTGAATGTGGACAGAACAGCATTATTTCGGTTATACTTCTCTTACCTGTAGTGATGTTTGCACTGGAGATTTTCATACCTTTCTTGACACACATGGGGAATTTCTGTCCACGAATCAACGCTCTCAAGCGCTCTATCACGGCTTCTTTTGAAGCATTGATTTTAATGTCAATAGTGTATTTGAATGACTTTAGTGGAGCTGCAAACATTAAGAAAACACAAAAATTATATACTGGTCATAAACTGCATCTGACTTTAAGATCACACTAATTGTCAACTTGGATTTCAAAATAAAGGGAGTCTCTTTACCAGGTGGTGACCGGCAGAACGCTCCTTCAGTTGGAAGAGAAGTGATGCATCCACACGTACCATTTTGACTGTGGCCGCAAACGCCATGTTTAGAGCATTGTTCAGAGGACCAAGCATATTGATACTCACACTTGCACTCAGTTTTGCTCGAATTTGAGAGACACACTGAAAATTAAACAAATAATTTAGATTTTAGAGGAAACACGAAAAAAAAAAGAATTCTGGTGAATGTGGACAGAACAGCATTATTTCGGTTATACTTCTCTTACCTGTAGTGATGTTTGCACTGGAGATTTTCAAGCCTTTCTTGACACACATGGGGAATTTCTGTCCAGGAATCAACGCCCTCAAGCGCTCTATCACGACTTCTCGTGAAGCATTGATTTTAATGTCAATGGTGTATTTGAATGACTTTAGTGGAGCTGGAAACATTAGGAAAACACAAAAATTATATACTTGTCATAAACTGCATCAGACTTTATGATCAAACCAGTTGTCAAGTTAGATTTGAAATAAAGAGAGTCTCTTTACCAGGTGGTGGCCGGCAGAACGCTCCTTCAGTTGGAAGAGAAGTGATGCATCCACATTTACCATTTTGACTGTGGCCGCAAACACCATGTTTAGAGCATTGTTCAGAGGACCAAGTGTATTGATTCTCACACTTGCACTCGGTTTTGCTCGAATTTGACATACACACTGAAAATTAAAGAAATAATTAAGATTTTGGAGTACACACATAGGAATAATTTAAAATAATAATTGAATAATTTATTAATGTTGATTAATGTTAAATAACTGATTAATGTGGACAAAACGGTATTACTCTGCTTATACTTCTCTTACCTGTAGTGATGTTTGCACTGGAGATTTTCATGCCTTTCTTGACACACATGGGGAATTTCTGTCCACGAATCAACGCCCTCAAGCGCTCTATCACGGCTTCTCGTGAAGCATTGATTTTAATGTCAATGGTGTATTTGAATGACTTTAGTGGAGCTGCAAACATTAAGAAAAGACAAAAATTATATACTAGTCATAAACTGCATCAGAATTTAAGATCACACTAATCATCAACTTGAATTTGAAATAGAGAGAGTCTCTTTACCAGGTGGTGGCCGGCAGAATGCTCCTTCAGTTGGAAGAGAAGTGATGCATCCACACGTACCATTTTGACTGTGGCCACAAATACCATGTTTAGAGCATTGTTCAGAGGGCCAAGCGTATTGATACTCACACTTGCACTCGGTTTTGCTCGAATTTGAGAGACACACTGAAAATTAAACAAATAATTGAAATTTTCGAGGAAACACGAAAAAAAAATTCTGGTGAATGTGGACAGAACAGCATTATTTCGGTTATACTTCTCTTACCTGTAGTGATGTTTGCACTGGAGATTTTCATACCTTTCTTGACACACATGGGGAATTTCTGTCCACGAATCAACGCTCTCAAGCGCTCTATCACGGCTTCTTTTGAAGCATTGATTTTAATGTCAATAGTGTATTTGAATGACTTTAGTGGAGCTGCAAACATTAAGAAAACACAAAAATTATATACTGGTCATAAACTGCATCTGACTTTAAGATCACACTAATTGTCAACTTGGATTTCAAAATAAAGGGAGTCTCTTTACCAGGTGGTGGCCGGCAGAACGCTCCTTCAGTTGGAAGAGAAGTGATGCATCCACACGTACCATTTTGACTGTGGCCACAAACGCCATGTTTAGAGCATTGTTCAGAGGGCCAAGCGTATTGATTCTCACACTTGCATTCAATTTTGCTCGAATTTGAGAGACACGCTGAAAATGGAACAAATTATTACAATTTTGGAGGAAACACAGAGGAATAATTGATAGGATTAATGTGAACACAAAGGAATTACTCCGCTTATACTTCTCTTACCTGTAGTGATGTTTGCACTGGAGATTTTCATGCCTTTCTTGACACACACGGGGAATTGCTGTCCACGAATCAACGCCCTCAAGCGCTCTATCACGGCTTCTCGTGAAGCATTGATTTTAATGTCAATGGTGTATTTGAATGACTTCAGTAGAGCTGCAAACATTAAGAAAAGACGAAAATATTCGAAAAGTCATAAACTGCATCAGACTTTGAGATCACACTAATCGTCAACTTGGATTTGAAATAAAGAGAGTCTCTTTACCAGGTGGTGGCCGGCAGAAAGCTCCTTCAGTTGGAAGAGAAGTGATGCATCCACACGTACCATTTTGACTGTGGCCGCAAACACCATGTTTAGAGCATTGTTCAGAGGACCAAGCGTAATGATTCTCACAATTGCATTCAATTTTGCTTGAATTTGAGAGACACACTGAAAATGGAACAAATTATTACAATTTTGGAGGAAACATAGATAATAATTGATAGGATTAATGTGAACACAAAGGTATTATTTTGCTTATACTTCTCTTACCTGTAGTGATGTTTGCACTGGAGATTTTCATGCCTTTCTTGACACACATGGGGAATTTCTGTCCATGAATCAACGCCCTCAAGCGCTCTATCACGACTTCTTCTGAAGCATTGATTTTAATGTCAATGGTGTATTTGAACGACTTTAGTGGAGCTGCAAACATTAAGAAAAGAAAAAAACAATATACTTGTCATAAACTGCATCAGACTTCATGATCAAACCAGTTGTCAAGTTAGATTTGAAATAAAGAGAGTCTCTTTACCAGGTGGTGGCCGGCAGAATGACCCGTCAGTTGGAAGAGAAGTGATGCATCCACACGTACCATTTTGACTGTGGCCGCAAACGCCATGTTTAGAGCATTGTTCAGAGGGCCAAGCATATTGATTCTCACACTTGCACTCAGTTTTGTTCGAATTTGACATACACACTGAAAATTAAAGAAATAATTAAGATTTTGGAGTACACACATAGGAATAATTTAAAACAATAATTGAATAATTTATTAATGTTGATTAATGTTGCATAACTGATTAATGTGGACAAAACGGTATTACTCCATTTATACTTCTCTTACCTGTAGTGATGTTTGCACTGGAGATTTTCATGCCTTTCTTGACACACATGGGGAATTTCTGTCCACGAATCAACGTCCTCAAGCGCTCTATCACGGCTTCTCTTGAAGCATTGATTTTAATGTCAATGGTGTATTTGAATGACTTTAGTGGAGCTGCAAACATTAGGAAAAGACAAAAATATTCGAAGAGTCATAAACTGCATCAGACTTTAAGATCACACTAATCGTCAACTTGGATTTGATATAAAGAGAGACTCTTTACCAGGTGGTGGCCGGCAGAATGGTCCTTCATTTGGAAGAGAAGTGATGCATCCACACGTACCATTTTGACTGTGGCCGCAAACGCCATGTTTAGAGCATTGTTCAGAGGACCAAGCGTATTGATTCTCACACTTGCACTCAGTCTTGCTCGAATTTGAGAGACACACTGAAAATTAAACAAATAATTAAAATATTAATTATTTTTCTTGTGAATGATTTAATAAAGAATTTTTCTGGTGAATGTGGAAAGAACGGTATTATTCGCCTTATACTTCTCTTACCTGTAGTGATGTTGGCACTGGAGATTTTCATGCCTTTCTTGACACACATGGGGAATTTCTGTCCACGAATCAACGCCCTCAAGCGCTCTATCACGACTTCTCGTGAAGCATTGATTTTAATGTCAATGGTGTATTTGAATGACTTTAGTGGAGCTGGAAACATTAGGAAAACACAAAAATTATATACTTGTCATAAACTGCATCAGACTTTATGATCAAACCAGTTGTCAAGTTAGATTTGAAATAAAGAGAGTCTCTTTACCAGGTGGTGGCCGGCAGAACGCTCCTTCAGTTGGAAGAGAAGTGATGCATCCACATTTACCCTTTTGACTGTGGCCGCAAACACCATGTTTAGAGCATTGTTCAGAGGACCAAGCGTATTGATTCTCACACTTGCACTCGGTTTTGCTCGAATTTGACATACACACTGAAAATTAAAGAAATAATTAAGATTTTGGAGTACACACATAGGAATAATTTAAAATAATAATTGAATAATTTATTAATGTTGATTAATGTTAAATAACTGATTAATGTGGACAAAACGGTATTACTCTGCTTATACTTCTCTTACCTGTAGTGATGTTTGCACTGGAGATTTTCATGCCTTTCTTGACACACATGGGGAATTTCTGTCCACGAATCAACGCCCTCAAGCGCTCTATCACGGCTTCTCGTGAAGCATTGATTTTAATGTCAATGGTGTATTTGAATGACTTTAGTGGAGCTGCAAACATTAAGAAAAGACAAAAATTATATACTAGTCATAAACTGCATCAGAATTTAAGATCACACTAATCATCAACTTGAATTTGAAATAGAGAGAGTCTCTTTACCAGGTGGTGGCCGGCAGAATGCTCCTTCAGTTGGAAGAGAAGTGATGCATCCACACGTACCATTTTGACTGTGGCCACAAACACCATGTTTAGAGCATTGTTCAGAGGGCCAAGCGTATTGATACTCACACTTGCACTCGGTTTTGCTCGAATTTGAGAGACACACTGAAAATTAAACAAATAATTGAAATTTTCGAGGAAACACGAAAAAAAAATTCTGGTGAATGTGGACAGAACAGCATTATTTCGGTTATACTTCTCTTACCTGTAGTGATGTTTGCACTGGAGATTTTCAAGCCTTTCTTGACACACATGGGGAATTTCTGTCCACGAATCAACGCTCTCAAGCGCTCTATCACGGCTTCTTTTGAAGCATTGATTTTAATGTCAATAGTGTATTTGAATGACTTTAGTGGAGCTGCAAACATTAAGAAAACACAAAAATTATATACTGGTCATAAACTGCATCTGACTTTAAGATCACACTAATTGTCAACTTGGATTTCAAAATAAAGGGAGTCTCTTTACCAGGTGGTGGCCGGCAGAACGCTCCTTCAGTTGGAAGAGAAGTGATGCATCCACACGTACCATTTTGACTGTGGCCACAAACACCATATTTAGAGCATTGTTCAGAGGGCCAAGCGTATTGATTCTCACACTTGCATTCAATTTTGCTCGAATTTGAGAGACACGCTGAAAATGGAACAAATTATTACAATTTTGGAGGAAACACAGAGGAATAATTGATAGGATTAATGTGAACACAAAGGAATTACTCCGCTTATACTTCTCTTACCTGTAGTGATGTTTGCACTGGAGATTTTCATGCCTTTCTTGACACATATTGGGAATTTCTGTCCACGAATCAACGCCCTCAAGCGCTCTATCACGACTTCTTCTGAAGCATTGATTTTAATGTCAATGGTGTATTTGAACGACTTTAGTGGAGCTGCAAACATTAAGAAAAGAAAAAAACAATATACTTGTCATAAACTGCATCAAACTTCATGATCAAACCAATTGTCAAGTTAGATTTGAAATAAAGAGAGTCTCTTTACCAGGTGGTGGCCGGCAGAACGCTCCTTCAGTTGGAAGAGAAGTGATGCATCCACATTTACCCTTTTGACTGTGGCCGCAAACACCATGTTTAGAGCATTGTTCAGAGGACCAAGTGTATTGATTCTCACACTTGCACTCAGTTTTGTTCGAATTTGACATACACACTGAAAATTAAAGAAATAATTAAGATTTTGGAGTACACACATAGGAATAATTGAAAATAATAATTGAATAATTTATTAATGTTGATTAATGTTGAATAACTGATTAATGTGTACAAAATGGTATTACTCCATTTATACTTCTCTTACCTGTAGTGATGTTTGCACTAGAGATTTTCATGCCTTTCTTGACACACATGGGGAATTTCTGTCCACGAATCAACGCCCTCAAGCGCTCTATCACGGCTTCTTGTGAAGCATTGATTTTAATGTCAATGGTGTATTTGAATGGCTTTAGTGGAGCTGCAAACATTAAGAAAAGAAAAAAACAATATACTTGTCATAAACTGCATCAGACTTCATGATCACACTAATCGTCAACTTGGATTTGAAATAAAGAGAGACTCTTTACCAGGTGGTGGCCGGCAGAATGACCCGTCAGTTGGAAGAGAAGTGATGCATCCACATTTACCATTTTGACTGTGGCCACAAACGCCATGTTTAGAGCATTGTTCAGAGGGCCAAGCGTATTGATACTCACACTTGCACTCAGTTTTGCTCGAATTTGAGAGACACACTGAAAATTAAAGAAATAATTAAGATTTTTGAGTACACACATAGAAAATGATTTAAAATAATAATTGAATAATTTATTAATGTTGATTAATGTTGAATAACTGATTAATGTGGACAAAACGGTATTACTTCATTTATACTTCTCTTACCTGTAGTGATGTTTGCACTGGAGATTTTCAAGCCTTTCTTGACACACATGGGGAATTTCTGTCCACGAATCAACGCCCTCAAGCGCTCTATCACGGCTTCTTCTGAAGCATTGATTTTAATGTCAATGGTGTATTTGAATGACTTTAGTGGAGCTGCAAACATTAAGAAAAGACAAAAATGATATACTAGTCATAAAGTGCATCAGAATTTAAGATGACACTAATCATCAACTTGGATTTGAAATAGAGAGAGTCTCTTTACCAGGTGGTGGCCGGCAGAATGACCCGTCAGTTGGAAGAGAAGTCTTGCATCCACACGTACCATTTTGACTGTGGCCGCAAACGCCATGTTTAGAGCATTGTTCAGAGGGCCAAGCGTATTGATACTCACACTTGCACTCGGTTTTGCTCGAATTTGAGAGACACACTGAAAATTAAACAAATAATTGAAATTTTCGAGGAAACACAGAGGAATAATTGATAGGAATAATGTGAACACAAAGGTATTACTCTGCTTATACTTCTCTTACCTGTAGTGATGTTTGCACTGGAGATTTTCATGCCTTTCTTGACACATATTGGGAATTTCTGTCCACGAATCAACGCCCTCAAGTGCTCTATCACGACTTCTTCTGAAGCATTGATTTTTATGTCAATGGTGTATTTGAATGACTTTAGTGGAGCTGCAAACATTAAGAAAAGAAAAAAACAGTATACTTGTCATAAACTGTATCAGACTTTATGATCAAACCAGTTGTCAAGTTAGATTTGAAATAAAGAGAGACTCTTTACCAGGTGGTGGCCGGCAGAACACTCCTTCAGTTGGAAGAGAAGTGATGCATCCACATTTACCATTTTGACTGTGGCCGCAAACGCCATGTTTAGAGCATTGTTCAGAGGGCCAAGCATATTGATTCTCACACTTGCACTCGGTTTTGCTCGAATTTGACATACACACTGAAAATTAAAGAAATAATTACGATTTTGGAGTACACACATAGGAATAATTTAAAATAATAATTGAACAATTTATTAATGTTGATTAATGTTGAATAACTGATTAATGTGGACAAAACGGTATAACTCTGCTTATACTTCTCTTACCTGTAGTGATGTTTGCACTGGAGATTTTCATGCCTTTGTTGACACACATGGGGAATTTCTGTCCACGAATCAACGCCCTCAAGCGCTCTATCACGGCTTCTCTTGAAGCATTGATTTTAATGTCAATGGTGTATTTGAATGACTTTAGTAGAGCTGCAAACATTAAGAAAACACAAAAATTATATACTGGTCATAAACTGCATCTGACTTTAAGATCACACTAGTCGTCAACTTGGATTTCAAAATAAAGGGAGTCTCTTTACCAGGTGGTGGCCGGCAGAATGCTCCTTCAGTTGGAAGAGAAGTGATGCATCCACACGTACCATTTTGACTGTGGCCACAAACACCATGTTTAGAGCATTGTTCAGAGGGCCAAGCGTATTGATTCTCACACTTGCATTCAATTTTGCTCGAATTTGAGAGACACACTGAAAATGGAACAAATTATTACAATTTTGGAGGAAACACAGAGGAATAATTGATAGGATTAATGTGAACACAAAGGTATTACTCTGCTTATACTTCTCTTACCTGTAGTGATGTTTGCACTGGAGATTTTCATGCCTTTGTTGACACATATTGGGAATTTCTGTCCACGAATCAACGCCCTCAAGCGCTCTATCACGACTTCTTCTGAAGCATTGATTTTTATGTCAATGGTGTATTTGAACGACTTTAGTAGAGCTGCAAACATTAAGAAAAGAAAAAAACAATATACTTGTCAAACTGCATCAAACTTCATGATCAAACCAATTGTCAAGTTAGATTTGAAATAAAGAGAGTCTCTTTACCAGGTGGTGGCCGGCAGAACGCTCCTTTAGTTGGAAGAGAAGTGATGCATCCACATTTACCCTTTTGACTGTGGCCGCAAACACCATGTTTAGAGCATTGTTCAGAGGACCAAGTGTATTGATTCTCACACTTGCACTCAGTTTTGTTCGAATTTGACATACACACTGAAAATTAAAGAAATAATTAAGATTTTGGAGTACACACATAGGAATAATTTAAAATAATAATTGAATAATTTATTAATGTTGATTAATGTTGAATAACTGATTAATGTGTACAAAATGGTATTACTCTGCTTATACTTCTCTTACCTGTAGTGATGTTGGCACTCGAGATTTTCATGCCTTTCTTGACACACATGGGGAATTTCTGTCCACGAATCAACGCTCTCAAGCGTTCTATCACGACTTCTTCTGAAGCATTGATTTTAATGTCAATAGTGTATTTGAACGACTTTAGTGGAGCTGCAAACATTAGGAAAAGAAAAAAATATACACTTGTCATAAACTGCATCAGACTTTATGATCAAACCAGTTGTCAAGTTAGATTTGAAATAAAGAGAGACTCTTTACCAGGTGGTGGCCGGCAGAACGCTCCTTCAGTTGGAAGAGAAGCAATGCAACCACATTTACCATTTTGACTGTGGCCACAAACACCATGTTTAGAGCATTGTTCAGAGGACCAAGCGTATTGATTCTCACACTTGCACTCAGTTTTGCTCGAATTTGAGAGACACACTGAAAATTAAACAAATAATTTAGATTTTAGAGGAAACACGAAAAAAAAAAAGAATTCTGGTGAATGTGGACAGAACAGCATTATTTCGGTTATACTTCTCTTACCTGTAGTGATGTTTGCACTGGAGATTTTCATGCCTTTCTTGACACACATGGGGAATTTCTGTCCACGAATCAATGCCCTCAAGCGCTCTATCACGGCTTCTTCTGAAGCATTGATTTTAATGTCAATGGTGTATCTGAACGACTTTAGTGGAGCTGCAAACATTAAGAAAAGACAAAAATATTCAAAGAGTCATAAACTGCATCAGACTTTAAGATCACACTAATCGTCAACTTGGATTTGAAATAAAGAGAGACTCTTTACCAGGTGGTGGCCGGCAGAACGCTCCTTCATTTGGAAGAGAAGTGATGCATCCACACGTACCATTTTGACTGTGGCCGCAAACGCCATGTTTAGAGCATTGTTCAGAAGGCCAAGCGTATTGATTCTCACACTTGCACTCAGTTTTGCTCGAATTTGAGAGACACACTGAAAATTAAACAAATAATTTAGATTTTAGAGGAAACACGAAAAAAAAAAGAATTCTGGTGAATGTGGACAGAACAGCATTATTTCGGTTATACTTCTCTTACCTGTAGTAATGTTTGCACTGGAGATTTTCAAGCCTTTCTTGACACACATGGGGAATTTCTGTCCACGAATCAACGCCCTCAAGCGCTCTATCACGGCTTTTCTTGAAGCATTGATTTTAATGTCAATGGTGTATTTGAATGACTTTAGTAGAGCTGCAAACATTAAGAAAAGACAAAAATATTCGAAAAGTCATAAACTGCATCAGACTTTAAGATCACACTAATCGTCAACTTGGATTTGAAATAAAGAGAGACTCTTTACCAGGTGGTGGCCGGCAGAACGCTCCTTCATTTGGAAGAGAAGCGATGCATCCACACGTACCATTTTGACTGTAGCCAAAAACGCCATGTTTAGAGCATTGTTCAGAGGACCAAGCGTATTGATTCTCACACTTGCACTCGGTTTTGCTCGAATTTGACATACACACTGAAAATTAAAGAAATAATTAAGATTTTGGAGTACACACATAGGAATAATTTAAAATAATAATTTAATAATTTATTAATGTGTATTAATGTTGAATAACTGATTAATGTGGACAAAACGGTATTACTCCATTTATACTTCTCTTACCTGTAGTGATGTTTGCACTGGAGATTTTCATGCCTTTCTTGACACACATGGGGAATTTCTGTCCACGAATCAACGCCCTCAAGCGCTCTATCACGGCTTCTTCTGAAGCATTGATTTTAATGTCAATGGTGTATTTGAATGACTTTAGTGGAGCTGCAAACATTAAGAAAAGACAAAAATTATATACTAGTCATAAACTGCATCAGAATTTAAGATCACACTAATCATCAACTTGGATTTGAAATAGAGAGAGTCTCTTTACCAGGTGGTGGCCGGCAGAATGACCCGTCAGTTGGAAGAGAAGTGATGCATCCACACGTACCAATTTGACTGTGGCCGCAAACGCCATGTTTAGAGCATTGTTCAGAGGGCCAAGCGTATTGATACTCACACTTGCACTCAGTTTTGCTCGAATTTGAGAGACACACTGAAAATTAAAGAAATAATTGAAATTTTCGAGGGAACACAGAGGAATAATTGATAGGAATAATGTGAACACAAAGGTATTACTCTGCTTATACTTCTCTTACCTGTAGTGATGTTTGCACTGGAGATTTTCATGCCTTTCTTGACACATATTGGGAATTTCCGTCCACGAATCAACGCCCTCAAGCGCTCTATCACGACTTCTTCTGAAGCATTGATTTTTATGTCAATGGTGTATTTGAATGACTTTAGTGGAGCTGCAAACATTAAGAAAAGAAAAAAACAGTATACTTGTCATAAACTGTATCAGACTTTATGATCAAACCAGTTGTCAAGTTAGATTTGAAATAAAGGGAGACTCTTTACCAGGTGGTGGCTGGCAGAACACTCCTTCAGTTGGAAGAGAAGTGATGCATCCACATTTACCATTTTGACTGTGGCCGCAAACGCCATGTTTAGAGCATTGTTCAGAGGACCAAGCGTATTGATTCTCACACTTGCACTCGGTTTTGCTCGAATTTGACCTACACACTGAAAATTAAAGAAATAATTACGATTTTGGAGTACACACATAGGAATAATTTAAAATAATAATTGAACAATTTATTAATGTTGATTAATGTTGAATAACTGATTAATGTGGACAAAACGGTATAACTCAGCTTATACTTCTCTTACCTGTAGTGATGTTTGCACTGGAGATTTTCATGCCTTTGTTGACACACATGGGGAATTTCTGTCCACGAATCAACGCCCTCAAGCGCTCTATCACGGCTTCTCTTGAAGCATTGATTTTAATGTCAATGGTGTATTTGAATGACTTTAGTGGAGCTGCAAACATTAAGAAAACACAAAAATTATATACTGGTCATAAACTGCATCTGACTTTAAGATCACACTAGTCGTCAACTTGGATTTCAAAATAAAGGGAGACTCTTTACCAGGTGGTGGCCGGCAGAAAGCTCCTTCAGTTGGAAGAGAAGCAATGCAACCACATTTACCATTTTGACTGTGGCCACAAACACCATGTTTAGAGCATTGTTCAGAGGACCAAGCGTATTGATTCTCACACTTGCACTCAGTTTTGCTCGAATTTGAGAGACACACTGAAAATTAAACAAATAATTTAGATTTTAGAGGAAACACGAAAAAAAAAGAATTCTGGTGAATGTGGACAGAACAGCATTATTTCGGTTATACTTCTCTTACCTGTAGTGATGTTTGCACTGGAGATTTTCAAGCCTTTCTTGACACACATGGGGAATTTCTGTCCACGAATCAACGCCCTCAAGCGCTCTATCACGGCTTCTCGTGAAGCATTGATTTTAATGTCAATGGTGTATTTGAATGACTTTAGTGGAGCTGCAAACATTAAGTAAAGACAAAAATAATATACTAGTCATAAACTGCATCAGAATTTAAGATCACACTAATCATCAACTTGGATTTGAAATAGAGAGAGTCTCTTTACCAGGTGGTGGCCGGCAGAACGCTCCTTCAGTTGGAAGAGAAGTGATGCATCCACACGTACCATTTTGACTGTGGCCGCAAACGCCATGTTTAGAGCATTGTTCAGAGGGCCAAGCGTATTGATACTCACACTTGCACTCGGTTTTGCTCGAATTTGACATACACACTGAAAATTAAAGAAATAATTAAGATTTTGGAGTACACACATAGGAATAATTGAATAATTTATTAATGTTGATTAATGTTGAATAACTGATTAATGTGGACAGAACAGCATTATTCTGGTTATACTTCTCTTACCTGTAGTGATGTTGGCACTGGAGATTTTCATGCCTTTCTTGACACACATGGGGAATTTCTGTCCACGAATCAACGCTCTCAAGCGCTCTATCACGACTTCTTTTGAAGCATTGATTTTAATGTCAATAGTGTATTTGAATGACTTTAGTGGAGCTGCAAACATTAAGAAAACACAAAAATTATATACTGGTCATAAACTGCATCTGACTTTAAGATCACACTAATTGTCAACTTGGATTTCAAAATAAAGGGAGTCTCTTTACCAGGTGGTGGCCGGCAGAACGCTCCTTCAGTTGGAAGAGAAGTGATGCATCCACACGTACCATTTTGACTGTAGCCACAAACACCATGTTTAGAGCATTGTTCAGAGGGCCAAGCGTATTGATTCTCACACTTGCATTCAATTTTGCTCGAATTTGAGAGACACACTGAAAATGGAACAAATTATTACAATTTTGGAGGAAACACAGAGGAATAATTGATAGGATTAATGTGAACACAAAGGAATTACTCCGCTTATACTTCTCTTACCTGTAGTGATGTTTGCACTAGAGATTTTCATGCCTTTCTTGACACACATGGGGAATTTCTGTCCACGAATCAACGCCCTCAAGCGCTCTATCACGGCTTCTTCTGAAGCATTGATTTTAATGTCAATGGTGTATTTGAACGACTTTAGTGGAGCTGCAAACATTAGGAAAAGAAAAAAATATACACTTGTCATAAACTGCATCAGACTTTATGATCAAACCAGTTGTCAAGTTAGATTTGAAATAAAGAGAGACTCTTTACCAGGTGGTGGCCGGCAGAATGACCCGTCAGTTGGAAGAGAAGTGATGCATCCACATTTACCATTTTGACTGTAGCCGCAAACGCCATGTTTAGAGCATTGTTCAGAGGACCAAGCGTATTGATTCTCACACTTGCACTCGGTTTTGCTCGAATTTGACATACACACTGAAAATTAAAGAAATAATTAAGATTTTGAAATACACACATAGGAATAATTTAAAATAATAATTTAATAATTTATTAATGTGTATTAATGTTGAATAACTGATTAATGTGGACAAAACGGTATTACTCCGCTTATACTTCTCTTACCTGTAGTGATGTTTGCACTGGAGATTTTCATGCCTTTCTTGACACACATGGGGAATTTCTGTCCACGAATCAACGCCCTCAAGCGCTCTATCACGGCTTCTCTTGAAGCATTGATTTTAATGTCAATGGTGTATTTGAATGACATTAGTGGAGCTGCAAACATTAAGAAAAGACAAAAATTATATACTAGTCATAAAGTGCATCAGAATTTAAGATCACACTAATCATCAACTTGGATTTCAAAATAAAGGGAGTCTCTTTACCAGGTGGTGGCCGGCAGAAAGCTCCTTCAGTTGGAAGAGAAGCAATGCAACCACATTTACCATTTTGACTGTGGCCACAAACACCATGTTTAGAGCATTGTTCAGAGGACCAAGCGTATTGATTCTCACACTTGCACTCAGTTTTGCTCGAATTTGAGAGACACACTGAAAATTAAACAAATAATTTAGATTTTAGAGGAAACACGAAAAAAAAGAATTCTGGTGAATGTGGACAGAACAGCATTATTTCGGTTATACTTCTCTTACCTGTAGTGATGTTTGCACTGGAGATTTTCAAGCCTTTCTTGACACACATGGGGAATTTCTGTCCACGAATCAACGCCCTCAAGCGCTCTATCACGGCTTCTTCTGAAGCATTGATTTTAATGTCAATGGTGTATCTGAACGACTTTAGTGGAGCTGCAAACATTAAGAAAAGACAAAAATATTCAAAGAGTCATAAACTGCATCAGACTTTAAGATCACACTAATCGTCAACTTGGATTTGAAATAAAGAGAGACTCTTTACCAGGTGGTGGCCGGCAGAACGCTCCTTCATTTGGAAGAGAAGTGATGCATCCACACGTACCATTTTGACTGTGGCCGCAAACGCTATGTTTAGAGCATTGTTCAGAAGGCCAAGCGTATTGATTTTCACACTTGCACTCAGTTTTGCTCGAATTTGAGAGACACACTGAAAATTAAACAAATAATTAAAATATAAATTATTTTTCTGGTGAATGTGGACAGAAAGGCATTATTCGCCTTATACTTCTCTTACCTGTAGTGATGTTGGCACTCGAGATTTTCAAGCCTTTCTTGACACACATGGGGAATTTCTGTCCACGAATCAACGCCCTCAAGCGCTCTATCACGGCTTTTCTTGAAGCATTGATTTTAATGTCAATGGTGTATTTGAATGACTTTAGTAGAGCTGCAAACATTAAGAAAAGAAAAAAATAATATATACTTGTCATAAACTGCATCAGACTTTATGATCAAACCAGTTGTCAAGTTAGATTTGAAATAAAGGGAGACTCTTTACCAGGTGGTGGCTGGCAGAATGACCCGTCAGTTGGAAGAGAAGTGATGCATCCACACGTACCATTTTGACTGTGGCCGCAAACGCCATGTTTAGAGCATTGTTCAGAGGGCCAAGCGTATTGATACTCACACTTGCACTCGGTTTTGCTCGAATTTGAGAGACACACTGAAAATGAAACAAATAATTGAAATTTTCGAGGAAACACAGAGGAATAATTGATAGGAATAATGTGAACACAAAGGTATTACTCTGCTTATACTTCTCTTACCTGTAGTGATGTTTGCACTGGAGATTTTCATGCCTTTCTTGACACATATTGGGAATTTCTGTCCACGAATCAACGCCCTCAAGTGCTCTATCACGACTTCTTCTGAAGCATTGATTTTTATGTCAATGGTGTATTTGAATGACTTTAGTGGAGCTGCAAACATTAAGAAAAGAAAAAAACAGTATACTTGTCATAAACTGTATCAGACTTTATGATCAAACCAGTTGTCAAGTTAGATTTGAAATAAAGGGAGACTCTTTACCAGGTGGTGGCTGGCAGAACGCTCCTTCAGTTGGAAGAGAAGTGATGCATCCACATTTACCATTTTGACTGTGGCCGCAAACGCCATGTTTAGAGCATTGTTCAGAGGACCAAGCATATTGATTCTCACACTTGCACTCGGTTTTGCTCGAATTTGACATACACACTGAAAATTAAAGAAATAATTAAGATTTTGGAGTACACACATAGGAATAATTTAAAATAATAATTGAATAATTTATTAATGTTGATTAATGTTAAATAACTGATTAATGTGGACAAAACGGTATTACTCCATTTATGCTTCTCTTACCTGTAGTGATGTTTGCACTGGAGATTTTCATGCCTTTCTTGACACACATGGGGAATTTCTGTCCACGAATCAACGCCCTCAAGCGCTCTATCACGGCTTCTCTTGAAGCATTGATTTTAATGTCAATGGTGTATTTGAATGACTTTAGTGGAGCTGCAAACATTAAGAAAAGACAAAAATATTCGATGAGTCATAAACTGCATCAGACTTTAAGATCACACTAATCGCCAACTTGGATTTGAAATAAAGAGAGTCTCTTTACCAGGTGGTGGCCGGCAGAACGCTCCTTCATTTGGAAGAGAAGTGATGCATCCACACGTACCATTTTGACTGTGGCCGCAAACGCCATGTTTAGAGCATTGTTCAGAGGACCAAGCGTATTGATTCTCACACTTGCACTCAGTTTTGCTCGAATTTGAGAGACACACTGAAAATTAAACAAATAATTGAAATTTTCGAGGAAACACGGAAAAAAAATTTCTGGTGAATGTGGACAGAACAGCATTATTTCGGTTATACTTCTCTTACCTGTAGTGATGTTTGCACTGGAGATTTTCATGCCTTTCTTGACACACATGGGGAATTTCTGTCCACGAATCAACGCCCTCAAGCGCTCTATCACAGCTTCTTTTGAAGCATTGAATTTAATGTCAATGGTGTATTTGAATGACTTTAGTGGAGCTGCAAACATTAAGAAAACACAAAAATTATATACTGGTCATAAACTGCATCTGACTTTAAGATCACACTAATCGTCAACTTGGATTTCAAAATAAAGGGAGTTTCTTTACCAGGTGGTGGCCGGCAGAATGCTCCTTCAGTTGGAAGAGAAGCAATGCAACCACATTTACCATTTTGACTGTGGCCGCAAACACCATGTTTAGAGCATTGTTCAGAGGGCCAAGCGTATTGATTCTCACACTTGCATTCAATTTTGCTCGAATTTGAGAGACACACTGAAAATGGAAAAAATTATTACAATTTTGGAGGAAACACAGAGGAATAACTGATAGGATTAATGTGAACACAAAGGTATTACTCTGCTCATACTTCTCTTACCTGTAGTGATGTTTGCACTGGAGATTTTCATTTCTTTCCTGACACATATTGGGAATTTCTGTCCTCGAATCAACGCCCTTAAGCGCTCTATCACGGCTTCTTCTGAAGCATTGATTTTAATGTCAATGGTGTATTTGAATGACTTTAGTGGAGCTACAAACATTAAGAAAAGAAAAAAAACAATATACTTGTCATAAACTGTATCAGACTTTATGATCAAACCAGTTGTCAAGTTAGATTTGAAATAAAGAGAGACTTTTTACCCGGTGGTGGCCGGCAGAACAGTCCTTCAGTTGGAAGAGAAGTGATGCATCCACATTTACCATTTTGACTGTGGCCGCAAACGCCATGTTTAGAGCATTGTTCAGAGGGCCAAGCGTATTGATTCTCACACTTGCACTCAGTTTTGTTCGAATTTGACATACACACTGAAAATTAAAGAAATAATTAAGATTTTGGAGTACACACATAGGAATAATTGAAAATAATAATTGAATCATTTATTAATGTTGATTAATGTCGAATAACTGATTAATGTGGACAAAACGGTATTACTCTGCTTGTACTTCTCTTACCTGTAGTGATGTTTGCACTGGAGATTTTCATGCCTTTCTTGACACACATGGGGAATTTCTGTCCACGAATCAACGCCCTCAAGCGCTCTATCACGACTTCTTCTGAAGCATTGATTTTAATGTCAATGGTGTATTTGAATGACTTTAGTAGAGCTGCAAACATTAAGAAAAGACAAAAATATTCGAAAAGTCATAAACTGCATCAGACATTAAGATCAAACTAATCGTCAACTTGGATTTGAAATAGAGCGAGTCTCTTTACCAGGTGGTGGCTGGCAGAACGCTCCTTCAGTTGGAAGAAAAGTGATGCATCCACACGTACCATTCTGACTGTGGCCGCAAACGCCATGTTCAGAGCATTGTTCAGAGCATTGTTCAGAGGACCAAGAGTATTGATACTCACACTTGCACTCGGTTTTGCTCGAATTTGAGAGACACACTGAAAATTAAACAAATCATTTAGATTTTAGAGGGAACACGAAAAAAAAAAGAAGTCTGGTGAATGTGGACAGAACAGCATAATTTCGGTTATACTTCTCTTACCTGTAGTGATGTTTGCATTGGAGATTTTCAAGCCTTTCTTGACACACATGGGGAATTTCTGTCCACGAATCAACGCCCTCAAGCGCTCTATCACGACTTCTTCTGAAGCATTGATTTTTATGTCAACGGTGTATTTGAACGACTTTAGTGGAGCTGCAAACATTAAGAAAAGAAAAAAACAATATAATTGTCATAAACTGCATCAGACTTTATGATCAAACCCATTGTCAAGTTAGATTTGAAATAAAGAGAGACTCTTTACCAGGTGGTGGCCGGCAGAATGACCCGTCAGTTGGAAGAGAAGTGATGCATCCACATTTACCATTTTGACTGTGGCCGCAAACACCATGTTTAGAGCATTGTTCAGAGGACCAAGCGTATTGATTCTCACACTTGCACTCAGTTTTGCTCGAATTTGACATACACACTGAAAATTAAAGAAATAATTACGATTTTGGAGTACACACATAGGAATAATTTAAAATAATAATTGAATAATTTATTAATGTTGATTAATGTTGAATAACTGATTAATGTGGACAAAACGTTATTACTCCGCTTATACTTCTCTTACCTGTAGTGATGTTTGCACTGGAGATTTTCATGCCTTTCTTGACACACATTGGGAATTTCTGTCCACGAATCAACGCCCTCAACCGCTCTATCACGACTTCTTCTGAAGCATTGATTTTAATGTCAATGGTGTATTTGAAAGACTTTAGTAGAGCTGCAAACATTAGGAAAACACAAAAATTATATACTGGTCATAAACTGCATCAGACTTTAAGATCACAGTAATCGTCAACTTGGATTTCAAAATAAAGGGAGACTCCTTACCAGGTGGTGGCCGGCAGAATGACCCGTCAGTTGGAAGAGAAGTGATGCATCCACACGTACCATTTTGACTGTGGCCACAAACGCCATGTTTGGAGCATTGTTCAGAGGACCAAGCGTATTGATACTCACACTTGCACTCAGTTTTGCTCAAATTTGATAGACACACTGAAAATTAAACAAATAATTTAAATTTTCGAGGAAACACGGAAAAAAAAATCTGGTGAATGTGGACAGAACAGCATTATTTCGGTTATACTTCTCTTACCTGTAGTGATGTTTCCACTGGAGATTTTCAAGCCTTTCTTGACACACATGGGGAATTTCTGTCCACGAATCAATGCCCTCAAGCGCTCTATCACGGCTTCTTTTGAAGCATTGATTTTAATGTCAATGGTGTATTTGAACGACTTTAGTGGAGCTGCAAACATTAAGAAAAGACAAAAATATTCGAACAGTCATAAACTGCACCAGACTTTAAGATCACACTAATCATCAACTTGGATTTGAAATATATAGAGAGTCTCTTTACCAGGTGGTGGCCGGCAGAATGACCCGTCAGCTGGAAGAGAAGTGATGCATCCACACGTACCATTTTGACTGTGGCCGCAAACGCCATGTTTAGAGCATTGTTCAGAGGGCCAAGCGTATTGATTCTCACACTTGCATTCAGTTTTGCTCGAATTTAATTGACACACTGAAAATTAAACAAATAATTAAGATTTTAGAGGAAACACGAAAAAAATTCTAGTTTCTGGTGAATGTAGACAGAACGGCATTATTTCGGTTATACTTCTCTTACCTGTAGTGACGTTTGCACTGGAGATTTTCATGCCTTTCTTGACACACATGGGGAATTTCTGTCCACGAATCAACGCCCTCAAGCGCTCTATCACGGCTTGTCTTGAAGCATTGATTTTAATGTCAATGGTGTATTTGAACGACTTTAGTGGAGCTGCAAACATTAAGAAAAGATGAAAATAATACACCGGTCATAAACTGCATCAGACTTTATGATCAAACCAGTTGTCAAGTTAGATTTGAAATAAAGAGAGACTCTTTACCAGGTGGTGGCCGGCAGAATGACCCGTCAGTTGGAAGAGAAGTGATGCATCCACATTTACCATTTTGACTGTGGCCGCAAACACCATGTTTAGAGCATTGTTCAGAGGACCAAGCGTATTGATTCTCACACTTGCATTTAATTTTGCTCGAATTTGAGAGACACACTGAAAATGGAACAAATTATTACAATTTTGGAGGAAACACAGAGGAATAATTGATAGGATTAATGTGAACACAAAGGAATTACTCCGCTTATACTTCTCTTACCTGTAGTGATGTTTGCACTGGAGATTTTCATGCCTTTCTTGACACACATGGGGAATTTCTGTCCACGAATCAACGTCCTCAAGCGCTCTATCACGGCTTCTTCTGAAGCATTGATTTTAATGTCAATGGTGTATTTGAATGACTTTAGTGGAGCTGCAAACATTAAGAAAATACAAAAATATTCAAACAGTCAAACTGCATCAGACTTTAAGATCACACTAATCGTCAACTTAGATTTGAAATAAAGAGAGACTCTTTACCAGGTGGTGGCCGGCAGAATGCTCCTTCAGTTGGAAGAGAAGTGATGCATTCACACGTACCATTTTGACTGTGGCCGCAAACGCCATGTTTAGAGCATTGTTCAGAGGACCAAGCGTATTGATTCTCACACTTGCACTCAGTTTTGCTCAAATTTGATAGACACACTGAAAATTAAAGAAATAATTAAGATTTTGGAGTACACACATAGAAATAATTTAAAATAATAATTGAATAGTTTATTAATGTTGATTAATGTTGAATAACTGATTAATGTGGACAAAACGGTATTACTCTGCTTATACTTCTCTTACCTGTAGTGATGTTTGCACTGGAGATTTTCATGCCTTTCTTGACACACATGGGGAATTTCTGTCCACGAATCAACGCCCTCAAGCGCTCTATCACGGCTTCTTTTGAAGCATTGATTTTAATGTCAATGGTGTATTTGAACGACTTTAGTGGAGCTGCAAACATTAAGAAAAGATGAAAATAATACACCGGTCATAAAGTGCATCAGACTTTACAATCACACTAATCGTCAACTTGGATTTGAAATAAAGAGAGACTCTTTACCAGGTGGTGGCCGGCAGAATGACCCGTCAGTTGGAAGAGAAGTGATGCATCCACACGTACCATTTTGACTGTGGCCGCAAACGCCATGTTTAGAGCATTGTTCAGAGGGCCAAGCGTATTGATTCTCACACTTGCATTCAGTTTTGCTCAAATTTGAGAGACACACTGAAAATTAAAGAAATAATTAAGATTTTAGAGGAAACACACACAAAAAAAAGAATTCTGGTGAATGTGGACAGAACAGCATTATTCGGCTTATACTTCTCTTACCTGTAGTGATGTTTGCACTGGAGATTTTCATGCCTTTCTTGACACACATGGGGAATTTCTGTCCACGAATCAATGCCCTCAAGCGCTCTATCACAGCTTCTCGTGAAGCATTGATTTTAATGTCAATGGTGTATTTGAATGGCTTTAGTGGAGCTGCAAACATTAAGACAATACAAAAATATTCAAACAGTCAAACTGCATCAGACTTTAAGATCACACAAATCGTCAACTTAGATTTGAAATAAAGGGAGACACTTTACCAGGTGGTGGCTGGCAGAATGACCCGTCAGTTGGAAGAGAAGTGATGCATCCACACGTACCATTTTGACTGTGGCCGCAAACACCATGTTTAGAGCATTGTTCAGAGGGCCAAGCGTATTGATTCTCACACTTGCATTCAATTTTGCTCGAATTTGAGAGACACACTGAAAATTAAACAAATAATTAAAATATAAATAATTTTTCTGGTGAATAATGACAGAACGGCATTATTCGGCTTATACTTCTCTTACCTGTAGTGACGTTTGCACTGGAGATTTTCATGCCTTTCTTGACACACATGGGGAATTTCTGTCCACGAATCAACGCCCTCAAGCGCTCTATCACGGCTTCTCTTGAAGCATTGATTTTAATGTCAATGGTGTATTTGAATGACTTTAGTGGAGCTGCAAACATTAAGAAAAGACGAAAATATTCGAACAGTCATAAACTGCATTAGACTTTAAGATCACAGTAATCGTCAACTTGGATTTGAAATAAAGAGAGACTCTTTACCAGGTGGTGGCCGGCAGAACGCTCCTTCAGTTGGAAGAGAAGTGATGCATCCACATTTACCATTTTGACTGTGGCCGCAAACACCATGTTTAGAGCATTGTTCAGAGGACCAAGCGTATTGATTCTCACACTTGCACTCGGTTTTGCTCGAATTTGACATACACACTGAAAATTAAAGAAATAATTAAGATTTTGGTGTACACACATATGAATAATTTATAATAATAATTTAATCATTTATCAATGTTGATTAATGTTGAATAACTGATTAATGTGGACAAAACAGTTTGAGAGACACACTGAAAATTAATTAGGTATATGTAGGTATACCGTATCAGATTAATGTAGACAGAACGGTATCAGTCCACTTATAAATGACTTACCTGTAGAGATATTTGCACTGGAGATTTTCATGCTTTTCTTTATGCACATAGGAAATTTCTGTTCACGCATCAGGTCCCTCAGTTGTTCTATCACTCCTTCTCTTGAAGCATTGATTTTTATGTCAGTTGTGTATTTGAACAGTTTTAGAGGAGGAGCTGTGAAATATAGATCAGTATTTAATATCCAGTATTATGGAATGCTTCCTGATAGCACACATTTAAACGTCTGTTTTTTTTTTTCTTCTGGTATACTGTACACTATAGTATATTGTACGTCATTTTTAGAGTAACTGTATTTAGTGTTAGTATTCTGATATTTTAGCATTATAATTTATAAAGAATAATATTACTGAAGAGTCTTACTTGTACTGAGATTCATTTTGGTTACGATGACATTTTGGCTGACGCTATACGGAAATGAATAACCTTGAAGAAGTGTCCTCAAGCGATCCTGTACCATTACCCTAGAAGAATTTATTTTGATGCTGATCAAGTATTTGAATGATTTCCAATTCACTGCCAAAAAACAAGAAGAAATCTTAATAAAAAGAGGCATTCATACATTTTCGTCACTCAGAACCTGGCCGTCAAATTGAAATACTTTTTTTGTGGTAACTAACATGCCAAATACGCTGTTAAAATGAATATTAAAGCTAAAATAAAAGTTAAAATGTTAATATTTCTTTAAAACACTGAGTTACTATAGTTCATTTACTAATTTCATAGTAAAAATCAATTCACAGTGTTAACCCAGTGGTAACAATGGGCAAGCAATGTAAATAGTAAATAGGCAAGCAATGTTACTACATTCAAATATCAAATACAGACATTAAAGAATACATGAAAAGAACATTTCAGTGATCACACTGGTAACTTCTATAACAAAGTAAAATCTCCAGAGAAGTCATTCAACTCATGTGATATTTAGATTGAAAAATATTGATTAATACCTTGATTATAATCACTCATCACATACATTGAAGCAGCAGTGGATTCCAATCCACTCCCTTCAACAGTATCTGTAAGTTGGATACTACATTGTGTCTCTCTCCCTTTGTCTCTCTGTCTATATTTAGGTTTACAATAGGCCTATGTCTAAATCTCATTTTACTTTCTTTAAGGCTCCCATCAAAATGAAATACATATCTAGATGAAAATGTTTTCTTCCACAATTTATATATTATATATATATATATTTAGAGATTATATAAAAATCCAGCCCGTTCTCATCCTAGGGCCTCATGACGCTTTTGACATTTCGTCTACATCGAACGCACATGGCACCCTTTAGCGTCAATATGAGACGCAGATAGCTTTGGGCCAGAAGGCGCCTCATAGCGGTCTAACCCTAATCCTACACTAGACTTAAACCTACCCATAACCGAGCAAAGCTCTGTGCGTCTCATATTGAAAGGGTGCCATCTGCGTTTGATGTAGACGAAATGTCAAAAGCGTCAGTATTATGACGGCCAAGGATAAGAATACGTTGCAAAATCTCAATGCCTTATGTTTCTTTACTTTTTTACCAAATATTTTTTTACAGTGTTTTATGAAATATTGTTCTTTCGATTAATAATTGTTTAATAATCTAAGCACTAAATCACAAGCTTAACTTAGTTGGGCAACCCACCCATATCTTTCATTAACACTCACCCTGTCCTTCTTGTTTTAAGTTATTTCCACTGTCATCCATGTAAGGTGGCTGGAATTTAGAGGAAAAACACAAGTTTATTATTTTTTAAGTTTATCAGTAGCAAAAAGTGTCTACATCTCTATCAGTGCAATCAACACATTCTTATTCAGATAAGGAAAAGAGTGCATAACTGCAAAGATGGTTTTGACTTCACCCTGATTAAAAGTGTGGTTTATCAGTGCCAAATGCAAACAAAGAAAACAAAGCAGTTCTGTTGCATTCCATTAAGCATACTTACCAACATCATATGCCACTTATCTACTCCAAGCGCTTCCTCACTCACTGTCTGTGCATGACTCATGCTTTGTATTTCCAATGAAGAAGTCACATACAACATGATTATGATTCTCAGTTTCATCATAACAGGTTCCATGCCTGTGTGGAGGAAATAAAAAAAGAATAATAATAATAAAAAAATGGGTGGGTTATGTTTATATCTTTCTATATAAGCCTGATAACTTTATAGATCTTAATAATTTTGAGGGTGAATTAATAATTTAAATTTGGTTATAAGTTTGCCAAAAGAAAGAAAAATGCTTTTCATTTTTACTTGTGTGAATCCATTCACTGCCTTCTAAAATGACTTAAAAACAAGTTGTTCTACCAAAGTTCTAACCTGCTAGTGGCATTAAAATATGCATTATTTATGAGATTATTTCCTCTGAGTAAATGGGAATGTAAACAGATTATTTTGAAGCAAACAATCTTGACAGTGATAGCTGTACTTGCACACACACAATATGATTACCGTATAAAATGATTGGGATGGAACTTATGTTGTTTATTGTTGAAGCAATTATAAGAGAACATATTTAACAGTGTCACCATATTCCTCCACCATTCATTATAATTGAAAGGTTGTTTGATTAAATTTACTGTATCTGGATGAAAAATAGCATAAACTAGGTCTTACCTTGATTTGGTGTCCAGTTTCAGCTTGTGATATTTTATTTATTAAGAGAGAAGATTCATGCTGACTGTCTGACTGCAGACACTTTTAAGTGAAGCCTCAACTTTTGTTCTCTAGGAGGAAACTAATAACTCACAATACAAGTTTTATGACCTCCTTATTTGTTTCCTTGTCAGGACTTTGATCAGAAGGTAGGATAAATGACTCAGATGTTTGTAATGTTAAAAAAATAATAATAATAATAATCAAACTCAAATTAGTCACAATTTATATTAGGTGTCTTTAACTGGAGTTATACTATGCACTTATAAAATTGTTAGGTATAATGTACTTATTGTGTTGCATTGCTAATCACTTTTGCTGCTACTGATGTGGGATTCGGGTAGGTTAGGGACAGGTTTGGTGAAATGGGAAGGTTTAAGGTTGGTTAAGATGTAAGGGAAGGGTCAACAGTGTAATTAGATGTAATTACATAAATTAATTACACCTGTATTTTTTAAATAGAAGTAGGCCTACAATGTAAAAACATGTAATAATTGCAAATGATTAATTTAAGCATAAAGTGAGACCCATAAATTAAAAAAGTTAAAGTACCGCCTATAACATAGTCCTGAAGGCGAGCAGAGTTTAAATGAACCCAAGTGCAGTTTTATTTAACACAGGGGACAGAGTAAACATAATCAAACAATGACATGAGTTTAACTTAACATGACTTGACTAGAACATACTTGGACATGAACCATATACAGAAACTTACCAACAACTAGTTACATACTGTAGAACGAAGCTAGACCCAAGACAATGGAAACATGAGGGCTATAAATACACAAGGACTAATGACATAAGACAAACCTAATAGCAATGAACACAATGGAACCAATAAAACATGACACATGAAACAAAGGGACCACATGACAAGACCATGGATCATGGGCTCCTTGGCTGTAACAGGGCAGACCAAGAGTTCAGAGACACTCTCTATAGCCATAATAGGGCAGGCAGAGATTTCACAAGCAGACGGCACAGTCTCAGGAGGAGCTGGACGCCACCGCCTCAGAAGGCGCTGTAGAGGACACCGCCACAGCCTCGGTAGGAGCTGTAGAGCATTGTGTGGCCCAAACACACAAGAAGGCAGTGGCAATCACAGGAAGCACAGCCGATGGTGAAAGGACTTCTGAGACCACTGGACTTGGAAGCACTGGGATTGGCGACTCTGGACCATTACATATGGGACCAGCGGACTTGGTAGTGCTGAGACCACCAGACTTGAGACCACTGGACTTGACAGCGCTGAGACCACTAGCAACATTTTCACAGCAGCAGAGACCGACATCATTGGATACACTGGATACCAGTCCCAAACGCCTCTAGAGTTTGCTATCGGAGGGTGAGCTAGAGTCCTCCGGGGATGAAGACTCAGCTTTCCTGGGCCGCCAAAAGCATCGGGCTCGAGTGCATTTGTGAATGTGTTGCTATTACCTTCTGTTATTTTGCCTGTTGTATTATTATTAAACCTTGCATTTGAACTTTACCCTAATCTCATGAAATTAGAGAGCCATTTAAAATTAGAGGCAACCACTGGATTTTAATCATGATCCAAACAAAGATGCTACACACGTAGCAGTTGTTT
Organism: Scardinius erythrophthalmus; assembly: GCF_964197995.2. NCBI lineage: Eukaryota > Metazoa > Chordata > Actinopteri > Cypriniformes > Leuciscidae > Scardinius > Scardinius erythrophthalmus. The sequence continues at coordinate 18,805,917 of NC_138240.1, forward strand.
TTTATTTAAATTAGATTGCATAATTTCAAGACTTAGAGCAAATACAGAATGGTCTGACTTTGTACCCTTTTTTCAGTACCGCTGTAAACAAAGCAGCTGCACTTATAAACACTTCTTTATAAGGAGGTATGAGGAAAAGTAAATGCTATCGAGACTATTCTGAAGACAGTCAGTTCCCTTCAGAAATACATTCATATAAACCCCCACCCCAATTTAATATTTATATTATTCCTATATTTTGAGCATCGCGAATAGTGATCTTGCTGTGCCTGGTATTTTCTCTTCCGATTTATGGCTGGTCAATCAGTGCATCTCTAGAAAAAAGGTTGCACCACAACAATTAATTACACTCGCACAAATGCTCTCAAATAAATTTTGAGGTCGCACAGATTCAATTTCAGGAGCATATGCAGCCAAAATGGTCGCAATTTCGAGCTTTAATATATTGTGTACATTTAAGATTCATTTTTAACTGAACTCTCATTCATTGTTTTTTTATTGTCATGTTTTATTTATTGTTTTGCAGGGAGAAGCATGAGGTATACCAAGATTGACAGAGCTGTGGTAGTTTGTAAGAAGGTCATCAGTGCATTCTATCACAGCTGGAAAAAGCAGCTAGCGCTCAAAGATGCTCAAATAGAACTGAGCCTTCCTCCACACAAACTCGTGACAAATCACCAACACGATGGGGATCAAGGCTGCATTCAGCATTCAGCGGCTGCTTGAGCAAGAGAAGGACATCACCCAAGTCATGCCTGCTGACAGTTCAACCAGGCATCTGGTGCTTAGATGGCAGGATATCGATATCCTGGACTCTGTCAGTATGGCACTTGGGCCACTTCTTGATTTTACAGATGCCTGTGACTATGTCACAGTGTCATGCTTGAAGCAAATTCTTCACTTATTCAATAGTGAGCTGCTGCAGGGGAAGAACACACAGATCTTACCAAAACAACTAAAAGTTCAATACTGGACTGCATGAACACCAAATACAGTGACCCAGAGGTTCAGGAACTGAGCAACATAGCAACAATTCTTGAACCACACTTCCGCACTCAGTATATGAGTCAAGAAGAGATCCTGGTCATCAAAACCAGAGTTCTCAGAGAGGTGGAATCTCTTTCTGGAATCTGGCTCTGCTACCCCTGAAACATCAGCTGAATCAACAAAAGAATTCCAGTGTGCATCAAAGAAGGTTGAATTATCCACTGGCAGATGGTGAGAGCAATCCCTTCACATGGTGGAAGGTACCAACTATTGGAAGTTCAATAGGAGTTATCACATCCTGATGTCACGTGTCTTTACGGGATCTTTACGGGATGTGTGTGAACGCACTCACAGATTCTGGAAAATCACTGGCAGTGTGAATGAACCAAAATCAAACGATCCCAGGAAAACTCGGGACACATTATCCGTGCATTTTCCGGATTCTCTGTGTGAAAGGGGCTTTTTAGGAAAAAACAGTGGTGAATGGTACTATGTTTATAGTATATAATCATTGTTAATAATGTTGCAATAAATACCAAAAAATATCATGAAGTAGTTTTAAGTCCATCTTGTCCATTCCTAGTAAATAAACATTGTACTTAGGGGGGCATCTTCCCCCATTCTACCATACACTGTATCTATGGAACGTCCCCATTTAGGGGCCATTTACAAGACACCAATGTATTATGCAAAAACTTTTTATGCATTTTGGCCATTCATTTACATGACGATGGCATTTTGGGGACCTAAAAATACGAATTGGTTTCAAAATGCAAATTTTTTAAAATGGTGACATCATGCATATGCGTATTACATTTTCAGTCAATTATAGGCGTGTAGTGTGTCTTTACAAGGTGACATCGCCAAATACTGGCCTGGCAGCATAATACAGCGTTTTTAGTCGTTTTCACTGATCCGTGTGAACGGGGATCATTTTGTACATGAACATCTGTACATGAAAAATTGAAAGAAAAACGTTTATAGCTCCCCAGACAGCAACATAATGTCGGCCCAGATCTGGCCCACATCTGTTGCTGTCTGGCTCTGGCATTAAACTCTAGAATCTAGATGGTGCAGGCTGATAGGTCCTTATCGGGGTGGTATAATGCCCTTTTCAGAAGGTGTAAATAAGTCTTTGATCCGCCCAGAGTGTATGTGAAGTTTTAGCTCAAAATACACCACATATATTTTTATATAGCATGTAAAATTGTGAGGGTGAGCAAAAATGCATCATTTTAGTGTGTGTCCCTTTAAATGCAAATGCACTGCTGCTCCCGGCACAGAGGGCGAAGCTTCAGCAGCTTGTGTCCTTTTACTTCACACAGACATGCACTGAAAATGTAATGTTAATGTTTACCTTTTATGTTCAAACCGGAGTCAGACACTGATGGAGAGACTCAAGAAGATGTGACAACATGTAGACAACATTTCTGAATGGTTAGTTGATGAATTTATGTATCTTATATGTAGTTATCTTCCAGTCATTGATTAGCATATTCTGTCATGATAATCTATAAATCGAGTTCCTGGGGGCGGGGTTTATGTACATTTTAGGGTTAGTGATGTCACCAACCTGGGAGGAATGTCGTGTAGTCCTATCAGTCGTTAGTTGTAGTCCTTAAAAAATAATTTCTTTAAAAGAAAATATCTCCCTTTGCTTTGAACTTTGCAGATGTTGTTTATGCTCACACAGCAACATTACACACTAACTAAAGTTAGAAAAGTGAAATCATAATCAACCACCCCTTTAACTAATTTGGTAGCGATCACATCATTAGGCCTATCTACAGCGCTGCTTAACATGCTTAACATTGGCATTAACCATGCCAATCTCTCTGAGAGTTGTCATGACAGAACTGTTCAGTACATCCATGATTGTCGTGTAAACGTGTAAGTGTCATATAACACTGATTGTCACACAATATAGGTCTGTTGTACATTTAGTTTTCTCTTTAAAAAAAAAAGTGAACTTAGAACAATAAGTGCATTTATTATAAAGCATACTTTACCCTATTATTATGATTAATTTTAGGCCTAAATAAGTATACAATAGGCCTAATTGATTGTCATTTTAAATATGTGACCCTGGACCACAAAACCAGTCACAAGTAGCACGGGTATATTTGTGGCAATAGCATACAAATACATTGTATCAGTCAAAATGATCGTTTTTTTCTTTTTTGCCAAAAATCATTAGGATATTAAGTAAAGATCATATTTCATGAAGATATTTTGTAAGTTTTCATTATTTATTACAAAACACTTTTTTATTCAATGCAGTTAAACACATAGTGTGACCACATTAACAGAGGTTTTATATTTCCTATGACCAGGTTTAACTGGTAGGAGGCGTTGTCCCGACAGCGCCTCCTGCCAGATAAACCTGTTTTGCCCTTAAACTAAAAAACTCTGATATTGCACACTTAAGGGTGTGTTTCAGTACTAATAGGCCTACACCTGCCGAATTATCATTACAACGGCACATGAAACAATAAATACAACTTATCAATAAATACAACTTAAAAAAAAAAGTACCGCATGAAAGAATTCACTTACAGAGTGGTTTTCAAGGAAATCTCAATGTTTCATCCGTCCCGGCTCTCCCCTACCTTGTGACGGCCCGAGCGGTGGCCGCACAAGTGGTAGTGGATGTATCATCTCACACACACATAGATTTACACGAAGGGCATGCATTAATGTAAGAATAATCTTTATTTACATTTTTCTTTTGTCATTCATTCATTAATAACCACACAAACAAACAATATTCATTACTACTTTATTGTTAGGTTTGCGTATGTTTACATTTACAACCCATTTTATTTACATTGTTACTGATTTGAAGTGCACACAAATTAGTTACGTTGCATGTTACTTATATATGTTTCTATTTTGAGTTTAAGTATAGCCTACTACCGGTGATGTTTGATGATGATGAACCATAGACAGTAGTGATGAACTTGACATGGTCCGCTGCAACTGCATCCTGGCGTGACGCAAGGGCAGGAACATAGAATTTAAAGGGATAGTTCACTTTGAAATTAATTTTTGATATGTTTTAGCTTACCTCAAGGGCATCCAAGATGTAGGTGTCTTTGTTTCCGCAGTAGTTTCAATTTTGATATTTTTAGGTCAAACCGTTCTTGTCTGTCAGTCATATAATGCAGGTCGATGGTCACTGGCTCAAAACACAAGCACAGAGTCCAAATTAAAACAATTCCCCATCGTCCAAATGAAACAATTCCCCATCATAAGTACACATTGATGGCCTAAGACATGAAACGAGCGGTTTGTGTGAGAAAACGAACAGTATTTATATCGTTGTTACCTCTTGAAAACAGCACACGTCCAAATGATCTGACGGCGCGGGCGGGTATAGATATATACATAGATGTCGCCTTGGCTACGGTTTCGTTCCAATGAACTGCAGTAGCCAAGGCAACATCTATGTACATATCTATTCACCTTATTCCGGAAGTAGCACTGGGTGGCGCCATCCGCGTAATCTCACTTCCTGGTTTAGCTACTTAACGCTTTGTTTGCCCTGGTCCAATCTGTTATCTGTCTTGATATAAGTAGATAGACTATAATATTATAGCCAAATGCGTTGGCCTATTGTTATTAACAACTGCTGCAACGTACTAAAGTACATTTCACTTGAAGCTTTTGAAACAATGCCACAATCAAATTATTTAATAGCTGTGTCTTTCTAATAGCTATTACTTAGTTATGAAGATGTGCACAAACACTACTACATGTAAAGTTTGAAACATTATTACACCACAGTTTGTTTGCTTAATCACCAGATACATTTGCAGTGTATAGCCAACAGATGAGGAAAAAAATAGCCACGAACTGGTGTAGAAAGAAAGTAGAGCCTCAACTAGATGAACAAGAGGGTAACGTTAGCTTAGCTAACTGCTAGCTGCAATTTCTTATGGTTTGATCTCTAACACAAGTAATGGCTGTAAAATAAATCCAGCGACTGAATTCTAGAGGACCATAGCTTTCAAACAAGGTATAGCATGTGTATGTGTCCTGTAGTGAGACCATTACAACATTAGATGTTTGTGGCTAATGTAGGCTAAACACTATCGGCCGGGCTGCGATCAGACAGGCAGACGGGTCATATAAACACCTAAAAGTCGTTTAAAAATTACCCCGAGAAACAGTGCATTGCTGTGCTGTTGGTACACACGTATAGCACATTTGGCACAAATTAGCTTATCTTATGTGACATTTTATCAGTGAGACTTCTCTGCAGTTCTCCTCGAAACTGAATGAGGGTCCGCTAAACCGGAAGTTGGTTTACAACGGAAGTACTAGACAGAAGTAAAAGTGGGCAGGGCGGAATAAGGTGAATACCCGCCCGCGCCGTCAGATCATTTGGACGTGTGCTGTTTTCAAGAGATAACAACGATATAAATACTGTTCGTTTTCTCACACAAACCGCTCGTTTCGTGTCTTAGGCCATCAATGTGTACTTATGATGGGGAATTGTTTCATTTGGACGATGGGGAATTGTTTTAATTTGGACTCTGTGCTTGTGTTTTGAGCCAGTGACCATCGACCTGCATTATATGACTGACAGACAAGAACGGTTTGACCTAAAAATATCAAACCTACATCTTGGATGCCCTTGAGGTAAGCTAAAACATATCAAAAATTAATTTCAAAGTGAACTATCCCTTTAAGCATTATTGGTTCCGCCCGGACACCATTCGCTGGGAGTTGCCCGGGGGAGGAAGAAATTTGATGTCTTTATTCATTTATTCATTGATATCTTTAGTTGGACATTTGTGGTATTTAATTACAATTTGCTGTTCTCTATCTTTATTTAATATAAAATTCTGTTTGACTCGATTTTGATTTACTTAAGGTTGTATGTTGAATGTAAAGCTGAATTGTTTTTACATCTTTGGATTTAGTTGTATTTAATGAGAGACAAATAGCTTTGTGGTCTGTAAGAATAGGTGGCTCTATAGAGACCTCATTAACATAATCCATTGCATTCCTTGAGATTAACCAATAGTCTATGACTGTTGGGAAAGATTTTTTTTACACCATCTATACTGATTTTTTTATGGATACTTATGTCAAGTCAAAAGTAGAACATAAATTATTCAATTCTTGAAGAACAGACCTGTTACTTGGACTTGGTGGAAAACTATCCTTTTCAGAATCCGATATTGTATTGAAATCCCCTCCAAGTACTGATTTTGTATTGCTATTTTGTTCCACTATTTTTTCAATCTGGTCTTCAAAATTCAAAAATGAAGTTTTATTTTGTGTGGTAAAATTACCTGCATAGATATAAAATAAAAATAATTTTTTATTTTTATTTTTTATTTTCCCCAAAATAAAAATCTAAATTCTTTTTTATTACCAATATCACCCATCGACCAGAATAATGCATTTTTGTTTGAATTATTTTCCCCTTGAAGGTACCTTTCAAGATTACAACACCAGCTACCCGATTCCTCGCATATGACATCCATAAATGATCATCACCCTGCAACTGACTGTCATAAAACTTTGAACTGCCATTACACGACAGGCTAATACCTCACGTGATCAAAGTTAACCATTACCTTTCTCCAATGGTAAGATACAGATCTCTGCTAAGGCTACAGGTGAGTAGCTTGTTTCCGCCACTGAATAATAAATACATAATAATAATTGTGACTTTTTATCTCACAATTCTGACTTTTTTTCTCACAATTGCGATATATCAAGTCAGAATTGTGACTCTTTTTCTCAGAATTGCGATATATCAAGTCAGAATTGTGACTTTTTTTCTCAGAATTGCGAGATATTAAGTCAGAATTGTGAGATATAAAGTCGCAATTCTGAGAAATAAAGTCGCAATTGCGAGATATAAAGTCGCAATTCTTAGAAATAAAGTCGCAATTGCGAGAAAAAAAGTCAGAATTCTGACTTTATAACACGCAATTCTGACTTTATATCTCGCAATTCTGACTTTATAACACGCAATTCTGACTTTATATCTCGCAATTCTGACTTTATAACACGCAATTGCGACTTTATTTCACGCAATTCTGACTTTATATTTCGCAATTCTGAGAAATAGAGTCAGAATTGCAAGATGTAAACTCGCAATTGTGAGATAAAAAGTCGCAATTATCTTTTAAAATGTTTTATTCTGTGGCGGAAATGAAGCCAAACATAAGTCAGCTCTCTAGGCTACAACGTTAAATAGACTAAATAAAGCTATGAAACTTCACTTTGCCCTCAGCTAAAACGTTTTGCCAGGAAACAATTTATAGATTAATGAGACAAATAAAATAAATAAATCGCCCGTTAGATATACACAAGACGATTTATATCTCATGTTAAACCACTAGACTAGAGACATCCGAGCCAGCGGCAAACATCAGCAGCACAAACCGAGGAAAGGCTGTTCTCGGCAGGGTACATGAGCGCTGAGTGTCCGATCGCCTGGTTCTCACAACTCCGAAAACGTCAGATCAAATTTTCAAATAGGCGCTTTCTTTATAAATAAACCAAAGATTTGAGCTTTAAACAACTACATTCTCGCTTGAAATACTCTTAAAACTACATTTCGTGACACAATTACAGCAGTATTTTTAAATTACGCGGGGTTTCTCCTCTGCTATAGACGCTTGCTGGTTGGTGTGAGATGCATTCTGGGATACCTGGTTGTCTCAAGTCCGCACAAGTCACCTCTCGATGCTTCCTCGGTAAAAGGGGCGGATCAAGAACACATCCGGGGATTTGAACTGGACTTGGCTAGATGTGAACTTTGAATTGGAACAGTACTTGGTCAGCGACTGATGACGTTTCACAAGTCCACAAGAACACAAGTACAGACAAGAACGCATAAAATACTCACCACAGCCTCAGTTCAAGGTCAAGCCTCCAACAGGAACAGACCATGGTCCGTTGTCTCCTGAACTTCTGATGCTTCCAAGATGTAACATATACTCACCTATGAAACACTAACCTCTGTGTCATTGTTCTGCTGTCTCCAGGAATCCTGTTTGATTTCCTATTGCCTGTGATCCGTTGTTCTCCCGAGCTTCCAGTGTTTCTTCCGAGCTTGCTTACTATTGACTGCATCTGAAAGAGAAAAGACAAGTACTTATGAACTATGACTGTTTGGTATCTACAAACCTGAAGTGAACATGCTTACCTGCTGTCTGCCCTGCACCGAGTGATCTTCACTGAATCTGCATTTGAGTTTACCAAATACTCACCTTGCACTATTGTCAACTTGAATAAAACTGTGTTTGGATTCACTTACCTCTGTCTCCGTGCCTGTATCCTGATAATCTGTAATACAATACATTAGCCACTAGATGTCTGTATAGCCCTTTACATATATTCAGGCCTGTGTGTATATTTTGCAAATATTGTACACTGGACCAAATTCTTAATAAATAAAAGTTTTTTTACATTTTTTTTTAATAATATTTCTTCTTGCTTGACTTTATTTATATACGTGACCTTGAAGTAATCCAAAAGTAATCAGTTACATTGCTTTCATATTATAGTACTTGGATTACGTTACTGAATACTTTTTTTATTAAGTAATTTGTAACTGTAACGGAATACATTTTTAAAGTAACCCTCCCAAGCCTGCATTTAGCGTTGTCAGGCTTTTAATTGTGCTTAATGGATAAAACAACGGCGCTGTGCACTCAGTTGCTTAATAAACATGGCTTCTATACAAGATGGCGCTGTTTTCGACACTCTTGATGCTTCGAATCTTTTCCCGAAACATTCAGGGAAAGCCTCAGTGCGTCATGAGGCTTCATTTGCCCATCCCTAGGACAATCTGACGGGTAGGATGGAATATCAGGACACCAGGGGTGCTTCTCAATTCAAATTTGTGCATTCCTTGCTTCCTTTCCTCGTGTCTCAGCTCCACCCCCTGTAGGATGCGAGGGAAGGCTGCAAGGAAAGAAAATTGGCCTGGTTAAAACCTGACCATTCTCAGTAGTAACTGAGTTATGGTCTGGCAAAGCTTCATTAATAACTCATTTCCAAAGCGGCGTCACCAATGGACGTCGCTCAAATGCCTCTGGGCGCAATTGGATAGACCTAAAACCAATCAGAGCGATCGTCATCGTGTAAAGCCATATGCTGCGTCCCAATTCGCCTAAGTTACACTACGCCATTAAAGGCCCTGTCCCAAATGGCACACTTCATGTGCACTTTCGTTCTTGTGGACTTGCCTCATTATACTTCTGCGTCGAACTCACGCCGTAGCTACATCGTAGGCTGTGTGTAGCGCGCGTACCCTTCAGCGTACCCTGACGTGCACCTCTCCAAAAATGTAACAACGCGTCAACTCTACGCGGACGCAAGCGCTGTGATTGGTCTGCTAGGACCGCTCCCTCGGGTTTCACATGCTCCCTCTGCAAGTGTAATTGCGCGTCAACACGGACAACGACGCAGAAGTATAAATGAAAACCAATGCGTTGCCTACAGCGTAGAGGCTCCGGCGTAGGTCCGATGCAGAAGTATAAATCAGCCTTGTTTACTATGGCTGCCGCGTGCGCGTGTCCGTTAAGTCCGTGAGACGCAGTGTGTCCCATTTCTCATTTTTAGGTCTCAGAAGGGTGCTCGCGAGCGCCCCCATGTGGTCGATTTGCGCCCTTGATGCACACTTTTGCCGAGCCTGCGCTGATGCATCAGACTTCTTCCCGACAGTCAAATCGGCATCACCTCACGAAAGTGCGGACTCAGAGGAAGACCGTGAGTGCTTAGGGTTCCATTTGGGACAGGGCAATGTACTCTTTTTGTGAAGAAAAGGTATTTACTTTTGAATGTGTAGCAAAAAAGTAGGCAAGCTTTGGGACATACTAGGCTACTTCGTCATCTTTATCGGACGGATCTGTCGTGTGCATCCTGTCACGTAAACTGCCCTGTCAATCATCTTGTCACAGTTAAAATCCTCTATTAAATCTAATTTAATTTCCTACCGTTTCGGAGAGATGTAGTAGCACGTTCATCTGCCAGCAGGTCTTTCATGGAGACTGTCCTCATGTGTTTGCAATTTGAATATAATAATGCATTTAAAAGTTGGTGCGTTTCCATAGACAGTAAAGTGCGCTTCACCAACGGACGTCGCTCAAATGCCGATCTGGGCGCAATTGGATAGAACTAAAACCAATAGAGCGATCGGCATTGTGTAAAACCCGCCCCAACGTTTCTGATTGGTGCCGCGATTTCGACGGATTAAGGCCCTTTCACACTGGACGCGATTTTGACGCACGAATAATTCGCGCGATGGGTTTATTTTTTGATCAGCTGTTTGTGTAATGAGCGCTTCCACACCGAACGCGAATGTGCTGAGGCGAAAAAACGACTTTTATTTTTTTCGCTTCGATGTCGATTTTTTTTTTACTTTTGCGGCAACAGAATAGGCTTCAGCCAATTCACATACTACAAGGACAACGATTTGAAAGACAATGTGTGGCGTAGCATTGCCAACCAACCGGTTATCACGACTGTGAGTGTGTTGTGTGATAGTCCTGTGCTGTGTAGGCTAGCAGGCCAAACTACATTTGGGATAGAAAGCTAACACTATTATCGTCAAAGATAGAGACAGAGACCGTGTTTACCTTGAACACGTAACAAAATGCAGTGAGACTATTTAGGGCTGCTTTTAGTAGGCTATACTATACATTCTTTGTGTGATATTTCTAGTCGAATGATTTTTAACTTACTTCGTGTGTTACATGTAATGTGTAGTTACATTACAAAACGCACTGTTGAAGACGCAAAAAAAAAACTGCACATAAGCATACTCCCCTTCAGACTTTCTGTTCTGTAAGATTGGGTGCACCCAAAACCTTCTTTTCTGTCTTTTAAATAAAATGAAAAGCTCGTCTTCACTGGATGCTATGACTATGACTGGATGATGATGATGATGATGATGATGATGAAGTGTCCATGTTTTCTCAGCTGTCGGCGCGATTCGCGCGAAAGTTTTGGAATGTTGAAGCTCTCTGAACGTCACAGACGTCGCAAATTCGCGTCGCGGCTGATGTGAATGGTTTTGATGCGAACTATTCGCACACGAACTATTCGCTTTTTCGTTTCGCTTTTTCGTTACGCATCCGGTGTGAAAGGGCCTTTAGAAATGGGCTTGAATGAGCTCTTTGCCAGACTACTTGCAGAGCAAATCTAAATTTGCAGGAAGTTGTCTGAGTTTTCCCAGGCTAAAAGAAAATGAGGATGGAGGAATTGAATGAAAGCTTTTTTTATACATTGGAATACTTGATCACTCGAGCGTCACTTCACAGCGTCATCAGCAGCGCTCAAAGGATCTGCCCTTATGTTGTTTTAGTTTGGTTATTTCAAAAATTCATAATAAATAATAATAAAGCAAGATACCCTGTTGAAATATGTGAGATGTGTGGTTTATAAACTGTACAAGTAAAGTATAAATTAAAATGATTGTGAACAATGTGAAGAGGGAAGAGAATTTACGTGCGTCACGTTTAGTCGATAAACGATAAAACACTTCCGCATAGTATCCAGACTCGGGATTCATAAATTTTGGGGCATCTCGCCCGGGGGGCGGGGTTACGTTCTGCGTCACTTCTCTCATGCGGGTTCTCTTCGACCAGGGTCAGCGCGCACACAGGCAGGCACAGAACTAGCTAGCGAACCTAGGTCATAAATCTAATAAGTTATGTTTTTTACAACACGTTTTTTGATGGAAAAGTGATGTTTAATTTCCATAGTCTTTGTTTAGTGAACGAAAGCGAAATCAGGAATTGCGGTCTTTCAGTTTGTTTATCGTTGCCTAGCTACCAAGGGTTGTACAAGATGTGCTGTAGCCTTAATTATTTACAATGGCCAAGTCGCGTTTCATATTAACAGATGAATAGGCTTCGCTCAGTTTATTAAATACATCCAACCTGAAAATCACGGTAGGACTGTGCAAACAAAGTAGACTATCTGTCTAGCATTGCCATGTCAGTGTATTGATTCATTGTCCCATCATAGTTTGTAAGAGACATTTCAGGTTGGATGTATTTAATAAACTGAGCGAAGCCGAAGCCTATTCATCTGTTAATATGAAACGCGACTTGGCCATTGTAATTAAGGCTACAGCACATCTTGTACAACAGAAATGGTTAGCGCTTTTCCCAAATATCACTTTTCATAAGGTATGGACAGTGCCAAACAAATTTTTGTTTCATAATAAAATAGAAGAAATCCATTTTAAAAAATATTCACCGTTATTACCCTTGTAATAAATATCTAAGTAAATTTTACAGTAATATTTCCCCACTATGCTCTTTTTGCCAAGAGGAGGAAGAATCTATTTTACACTTATTTTACTTATGTTCTTATACTAAACAATTTTGGCTTCAAATTTCAGCTTCCATATTTCTTGCATTTCATCAGTTATGTAATATTTCTGTCAGTAAAGTTATTTTTCACTCTGATGTCTCTGAAAATAAAAAGCTAGATGATATATTAAACTTGTTCTGTATGATGGGAAAATACCACATCCACAAAGCAAGATACCTTAAATTCAAACCTAGTTGCAAAATTTTTGCTTATGATTTAGTTATTATTGTCTTCACTTCAAAAAATCCCCTCCAATAAAAAAGCTTTGAAAACATCCTGTATTATAGAACAAGTTTTATGTAAATTGTAATTGTATTTTATTTACTGTTATTATTTACTTTCATTTTCTCTGTATCCCCACATGTTCATGTTCATTGTTTTGTGTTATTTCCATTGTATTGATTTATATTGTAATGCAATAAAAAAAAAAAAAACATCTTGTACAACCCTGGTAGCTAGGCAACGATAAACAAACTGAAAGACCGCGATTCCTGATTTCGCTTTCGTTCAAAACAAAGACTATGGAAATTAAACATCACTTTTCCATCAAAAAACGTGTTGTAAAAAACATAACTTATTAGATTTAAGACCTAGGTTCGCTAGCTAGTTCTGTGCCTGCCTGTGTGCGCGCTGACCCTGGTCGACGAGAACCCGCATTAGAGATGTGACGCAGGACGTAACCCCGCCCCCCGGGCGAGACTCTTCCTCGCGGTGCAATTAGAGAACTGAGATGTCCTTCAAGATGGCTGAGCTCGATCTGTTCCCGGGTCATAGGATGGAGGACGGAGGAGCGAGGAGACGAGGAGGGATATTGAGAAGCACCCCGGGCCGTCTGCTCTCTTATCGCTCTCGCGGTACTTTGATGTCATTCACCGATCGGTATGTGCAGCGCCGGTTCAAGTCGAACAAGCCTTTTAGTAGATACAGAATTGATTAGTTCACGTTTCGAGTCATCGGGTGCTTCTCAATATCCCTCCTCGTCTCCTCTCTCCTCCGTCCTCCATCCTATGACCCGGAAACCGATCGAGCACAGCCATCTTGAAGGACATCTCAATTCTCTAATTGCACCGCGAGGAGTCGAGGATTGAGGAGTCAGGAGGCTTCCTGAGGAGTCGTGAGCGAGGATACACAGGTGCATCCTATGCGGAAGAGTTTTATCGACTAAAACGTGACGCACGTATAAGATCTCCTCCCCCTTCACATCGGCCACAATAATTTTGATTTATACTTTACTTTTGCAGTTTATATAAACCACACACCTCACATATTTCAACAGGGTATCTTTCTTTATTATTATTTATTATGAATTTCTTAAATAAACAAATTTCAACAACATGAGGGCAGATCCTCTGAGCGCTGCTGATGACGCGACGAAGTGACGCTCGAGTGATCAAGGATTCCAATGTATACAAAAAGCTTTCATTCGATCCCTCTGTCCTCGCGTCTTTTCCTTGCAGCCTTCCCTCGCATCCTACAGGGGGCGGAGCTGAGACGCGAGGAAAGGAAGCGAGGAGAGGAAACGAGGATGCACAAATAAGAATTGAGAAGCACCCATCGACTTCAGGTTCGAGTCATTCGTTCATCACGTGATAGCCCATAGGCTGAGCTATTTAGTCAGTACCAGATACAGAATTGATTAGTTCATCTTTTGAGTCTTCAGGTTCGAGTCGTTCGTTCATCAACGTGACGAAAGAACGAAAGACTCAGACCAGAAGACTCAAGAGGTGAACATTTCTCTTTCCGGTACTGACAGCATAGTATGGGACTGACAGGAAGAACGAAAGACTCGGAGTCGAACCCGAACCCGAAGACTCGAGATGAATCATTTCGATTTCCTGTACAGAACCCATAGGATGTTACGCATTCGCAGTCAACACAAAATGAACGAATCACTCTCAGAGACAACTCGGTAGTCCAGAGTCATATTAAAGATTCGTTCAAAATGAACGTTCATGACCTATTCATCACTAGCGGGAACGGGAATTGCTGCTGCTCCAATCCATACTCTGGAATTAACCATAATTGTCTCCATGAAGAATTATAATACTGCTAACTTTCCACCAAAATGTCCCCCTTGTTTTTGCTGGTGTTTTTGTTTAACAATTAAATAATTATTATAATTTGAGTTTTTCTTTAATAATTACATGAATTCTATTTACATTTCAAACATTTACCATGAAATAAAGGCGATTGAGTGGATTTTCACTTCAAACGACAGTTGGGAAAAGTTTACCATGGGCCCTCTTGCACATCATTGTCATTACTCTTATAAATGGGCAGTTTTTATTAATTTACCTTAATTTACCTTAATTGGATAATGTGTCTTTAAAATGTATTGCCATGATAGACAAACTAAAGTGCATCCCCAGTAGCTCAAGGGTTATTTTGCTTCACTTTATGTCAAGATTTTGCATCCCATACAGTTTCAATAGGTGCATGACATATTTAATCTGTATTTTCATACTAAATGCATACAACAATTATTTTCAAACTCCCTTTATTTGTCATTTGGATAAGGCACATGTGAATGGTTGAGGGGGCACAGAAGATGTGGTGATGGTATAGTATGAAATTGTGCTCTATTGAGGAAGCACTCCATTCCAAATCGCTTTATCAAATTAAACAAATACAACTAGTATTCATTCTCCATTACAAAATAATCCAAGTAGAAACATAGAAATTTGCAACACCCCTTCATTTTACTTTACTAAGTATGCAAATTTACTGTACATGCATATGGAAACTGAAGAATATTAGAAGCTCGGAAAAACTCCACCAGCGAAGAACAGCCACACAACCTTAAGGCACTTTGCAATGTTTCATGATGTTTCAGCCAACTGTAAAACAAAGACAACAGATGTTTTATTGTTCCCTTGGCTCATGAACCTTATTTCATTTGTTCATGTTTAAATTGATTCAAATTATTTAAGAGCTTCTCATCCTCACCATAGGCATTTTAACCTTCAATTGCAACTTCAGTAGCTCCCAGACATCCATTGATGGCTTCCACAGACAGGCTACCAGTCACTGCCAAGTCCTATGTAAATAAGAAACAACATTAAATAAAACAAATACTATAGTATGTATTGGTGTAGTGGTGGTAACATAGTATTTTAAACAACAAAAAGATAACTACTGAGAGAAGAATACCTTTATGGTTTCAGTTTCTACTTGTGCCATGAATTCATCTTGAGCCTGAAATGTATATATATATATATATATATATATATATATATACACAGTATACAGTATATTGAATTTTATAGTCAGAGAACACTAAAATACAAAAAGCTTCAAATTATGTTTATCAGCAATTTAGAGTGATTGCATACAATAATGTCCTTTGAGCTCATTAGGAAAATTCTCTCCCCTAATATTCAGGTCTTTTTTCTTCAACTTGTTTTTAAATTTTCATCCTCAAATTATGCACACTAACATTCAAATGTTTGGGGCCAGTAAATGTTTTTTTTTTTTTAAAGAAATTAATAGTTTTATTCAGCAAGGATACGTTAAATTGATTGAAAACGACAGTAAAGAAGTTTATAATGTTACAGAAGATTCCTATTTCAAATAAATGCTGTACTTTTGAACTTTCTATTAATTAAAGAATCCTTAAACTAAAAATATCAGGGGTTCCCCAAAATTATTAAGCAGCACAACCACTTTCAACATTGCTATTAGCTAATAACAACTTTCATGATTTGTTTCATGATCACCAAATCAGCATATTAGAATGATTTTTATTTTATAATTTTTATAATATTTCACAATATTTCTGTTTTAAAAAAATTCTTACAGATCCCAAACTTATTATATATATATTTGTGTGTGTTTGTGTGTGTGTAGTCATGTTAACCATTTTAAAAGTTAAAAGCTCACTTGTATAATCTCCTTTGCTACAGGCACAGGCAGAGGCTCAGGAGCAGGAGCAGGAGCAGGAATCGTTTCAGCCAGTGTCTCTGATGGAACCTCAGGGGCATCTGTTGTTGTTTCAGGAATCTATGGGAAAAGGCCATATTTTCTATTTAGATCCATCCAAGTAGGTAATAGAATTTAACGCCTGATGTGCACGTTGTAGGTGTGTCCAACTGCTCACCTGTTCCTCTGTAACAGTTGTGGCAACAGCTACGACTGTCTCGTTCACAACAAATTCTTCAGCGATGGGGTCACTAGTGGACTCGACCGAAGGCTTCAGCATGTGAAAACCCGAGGGCAAAAGACCATGTTTAAAATTAAACTTCAATCTAAAAGGATTTTGAGCAGAAATGCTTGAGATGATCCCACAAAAGGAGTTAATAAAAAGTAGTTTTATACCGTAGGTTCCTCCAATGGGAGTGTGTGCTGCTGCTCAGGCTCTGGTTCCACTAAAGCTTCTGTAGGTACTGCAGCTTCCTAATGAAAGGAATGCAAGTTATTGTTTATGCCCCTTGGCATGCATTGCAAATGTTATTGAAGTGCAATGTTCTTGAAGTGAATTCTTCACCACTACAAAGGAACATTTTACTTTATGGATAGTTAAAAAATCTGGCATTTTTAATCATCATGTTACTTGTTCCAAAGCTATATGAAAGACTTTCTTCTGCAGAACAGAAAATAAGATATTTTGAAAAATGTTTCAGAAGAATGTTCTGAGGAATGCTTTTTGTCCATACATGTCAATGTGGTCCAAAACAACATAGGCCCCTTTGACTTTCACTGTATAGACAAAAACACCGAGCCACAGAAGAGAGAATTCCACAGAAGAGAGAGTTATACAGTACAGGTATGACTTTCTTGTTTCAAAGTAAGATATTTTGAAGAATGTTTTAGCTGTTTTTGTCCCTAGAGTGAAAGTCGGTTGGGGCCAAAACAACATTGAGCCCCTCTGACTTTTATTATGCAGACACAAACACTGAGATACATCTGTGTTTGTGTTCCATAGAAGAAAGAAAGCCCTACACTGCAAAAAAAAAAAAAAAAACCCACTTCCTCAGTGTTTTTGTCGTATTTTCCAGTATAAATATCAATGTCAGAAAAATAAACTTAATTCAAAGGTAAAACCATTATTTTTCTGACCCCATTGGCAGATATTTTTTCTTGTTTTGAGCAAAAACTCACTTAATTTTGATACGTTTGATATAGAAAATAACATTGGGTGTCATTTTGCTTCTTAAGTTAACGCATCTTGATTTAAGAATGTTTAAGGCCCATTCACGCCAAAAACGATTATACAACCATAATGATAACTTTATTAGAGTCCAAACCAATAAATGATAATTCTCGTTTTATTCCAAGCACGCGCTGCAGGTTTGACGTCTGCTGCTTTAAATGCCAAAGTTCTCTTAAGTGGAATGGATTCTGATTGGCTTTCGATGTTGTTATCATTCATCGGCTGAAAAAAATATCAATCTGAAAGTGATTCCAACGATATCTTTTCTCTGTGCCGTTATCGTTATAGTTGTGGTGTGGACTCTGCTATTCTTTTATATGTAGATTTTTTTTTTACAACTATATCTTTATCATTATAGTTATCGTCCTTGGTGTGAACGGGCCTTTAGATATTTGTACTGGAAAACAAGACAAAAATACTAAGAAGTCTAGTGTACAGTAGGGCTGCATGATTAATCGCAATGAAACCGCACACGATTTGGCAAAGGCTGCGATTATTTTATGCACAGCTTGTCAGTGCAGCACGGCTGATCGGTAGTACTGAATACTGACCATGTACCATTTATTCTATGCCTCCTGTTTGTCATCAAAGGCCCACTGAAGTGCCTTGGAACGCGCAGCTTTGTATGATGTGTTGACGTAATTTCCACTGAAACAGGAAGCTGAGGTGGGACATATTGAATGGCTCCTCCCCCTTTTCACATAGCCAGTAGCGTTTAGTTTACCTCACAGACATCAAGTCGTACTTGACAGCACCATGGAAGCGAATCTGAGCGCTGAAGATACGCTGGATTCAATAGTAGAGGTGTGAATAAATTCTAGCCATTTCATTCTTAACCAATGTACAGTTTATAAACGTAATAAAACTCGATAGTTTGAGCAACCGAACACACATCTCCAACCCATTTTGCCCTGTGACGTGTCAACGGTTGATTTGGCCAAGTGGTATTTATAGCATAGGGGGTGGGACGCTTTAGATTCTAGAGAGCATTTGATTGGACAGAAGTTGTGATGAGAAGCTGAAGTCCGCTAGCCTGACTACGTCAGACTTCCTACTTCCGCTCAATTTCATTTCGCTTCTGTAGTCAGTCTGAGATAGCAGCCTATCTTTCAGTTTTCCAGCGGCCTTCGGACGGCCGGGCCAATCAACGAACTGAGGGCGGGCTGAGAGCCGTGATGTAGATGCTGATTGTACCGTGGATGCATAGATTTACTTCACATAATCTGCAAAAGTCGTTCACAGCCATGTTTACTCCGGTATTTCGCTCGATGGTTTTGTTTTCGCATCATACATGTGTTTACATTGGAAGTTAGATGCGGCTGAGCATGCGCATAACACACGCCATAACCAAACGTCATGTGATTGGCTTACGGGTAACCAATGATTTTAAACTTCAGACAAGCGCCCCCCCCGCGAGAAAGAAAACACTTTTCAATTGTGCCATGCCAGACTCTGTCTACAAAGCAAAGCAAAGTAGCAGAGTTTAGTATTACCAGGCTAGAAGTCCGCAGAGATGTCATAAAAATCTGAGATCCATTTTAGCAGAAATGAGAGACTGTAAGTTTTGAACGCTTATATCTCCTAAATGCGAATTTTGTCATTGTTTTGGAACACACCAGCTTGTTCATAACCTTAAGGCTAACATATTCATACTAAAAGCTAAAAAACTTACATTTTGATTTCAGGGGGCCTTTAAAGCCTTGCCTTGCCTGAATTCAGTGTGAAGTATTGCCAGTTTTCACACTGCATTACCAAGCGTTTTCATTGCCTGCTGTTTTGATTCTCGTTCCATTACCTTTGTGCCTGTTTTGTGGATTATTGTTCTGTTTTGTTTGCCTGGTTGGACTGTTCCACACGTAACTGGACTTTTGCCTGCCTCGGTGACTATTCCGCTCTGTCTCACTGTTTGGATTTACATTTACGTTTATTCATTTTGCAGACACTTTAATCCATACTGTGGATTTGTCTTTGTTTAATAAACTTCCCGTAAATGGATTCTGAAACCGCCCCTGCTTCTGGTTCCTCACAGTTAACAATGACAGAATGTTCAATATTTTTGGCCGAACTATTCCCAAAAATGCAGAAAAAAAAAATAAAAAATCAAATAAAATGAACTTACCACTGGAAACTCTTCTGGTTCAGGCTCTACATGTACATCCTGTAGGAAAGGAGGAGAAATCATATTTAAAAAATGCTATTTGCTAGCACTAGTTAGTTTAGTGTGCCTGAAAAACATGGACCGAACTGTCCAAGGGAATTAAAAAAAGAATGGGAAGAGTGAGGCTCATGTCATGCCCAATTATCCAAACAAGTGCACAGAACTGACAAGACAAAGTCACCTGTTGTGCATGCAAATTAACTCATGCAAAGAGTCCATTGCAATGTGCCAAGAAGATGTATTGTGTCAGGCACCTCCGTGACTTCTGCGAGTCTGTGGACTTCAGCAGGCTCAGTTTCAACAGTTATGGCTTCAGCTTCGATGGCAGGCTCTCCCACGACCCCGACAACATGCCCGTCGACTTCCACTGCGACGTCGGCAACAGGCTCAACTTCGGTTACAACTGTTTCTGTCACAGTTTCAACTGCAGCAACAGTTTCAGCTGTAGTCACCGTCTCCTCTGGCACTGGCACCTCTACCACAGGATCCTTAGCTGGCACTGGCACCTCTACCACAGGATCCTTAGCTGGCACTGGCACTGGCACCTCTACCACAGGATCCTTAGCTGGCACTGGCACCTCTACCACAGGATCCTTAGCTGGCACTGGCACCTCTACCACAGGATCCTTAGCTGGCACTGGCACATCTACCACAGGATCCTCAGCAGGAAGCTCAGCTTCAACTTCACGCTCGGTGTCAACCGTCTCGACAAGTTGAGCTAAAACATGCGTCTGTACCAGAACATCATATAAAGACAAGAAAACACAAGTACAAACAAGCACAATGGTCACACGTTTACAATTCCTGCACTTTAAATATTACAATACATCAAGGTTTTACACAACCATTAAAAAGTAGTTTTTAAAAGAAGTCTCTTATGTTCAATAAAGCCGCATTTATTTAATAAAACCCCCCTGTAAAAACAGTAATATTGTGAAATATTAAGATTTAAACTGACTGTTTTTATAGGCCTATTTTTTAACATGCAATTTATTCCTGTGATCCTTCAGAAATAATTCGCTAATTTGGTGCTTAAGAAACATTTCTTATTATTGTTTATTTTATTTGAAATAGATTTTTTGTAACAATCTAAAAGTCTTTACTGTCTCTTTTGATCAATTTAAAACATTGTTGCTGAATAAAAGTATTAATTTATTAAAATAAAAATCTTACTGAACCCAAACTTTTGAACGGCAGTGTAAGATAATTTGTTGAACACAACAGAAATGTATTTAGCATAGCACTTACAATCTTTGAAGCATTTAATAACATTTAGTTAATAAAGGAACATTTTAAAATTGCTTTGTGGTAGTCACAAAAATATAGTATGAAACCAACAAAGAATGATTATCATTGCACACACACACACACACACACACACACACACACACACACACACACACACACACACACACACACACACACACACACACACACACACACACACACATATACATACCTCTGTGGCTACAGGTGTAGTGTCCTCAAACTGGATCTGTGAATAGCGTGTTTTGAAAAGGTCATAGTAAAAAAAAAGAAAGAAAAGGAAGAACAGATTACTTTAGTAAATTCCTTTAATACTTCATTCAAAAATGTCATTTAAAGTTCTAACCCAATACAAAGCCTCATTTATATCTGCATTCTATATGCATGGATATTTGTGTAAAGCTAGTGTCTTAGTAATAAAAAAAAAAAAAAAAAAAAAAAAAAAAAAAGATGTGGCTAAGTTTTCTTTACACCTCATAAAGCAAAGTTATGAGAAAAAGCACATAAATGCACCCTGAAAGGTAAGGTGTGGCGCTGGAGGCCTAATAATTAGGAAAAACACCTTTACCAGCCCATTAGTGCGAGTGGCCAAAGGCAAAGGTGTTGATAGATATACAGTGGTTGAATTTCTGAGGACTGATGGGATATAGCATATTACCATACCTCAGTTTCTGCAGGGCTGGACACTGGCTCAACTATAGATGATATGGTCTGAAAAAGACAGCAATCACAAAATGTAAAGCTCCACATCACACTAAAGATTAATTGTGTTACAATTGTCTGCAATAAAGTATCTTAAACTATATTATAATACTTAATAATGAAGATAATAATACTTGCGATGTCAGTTCCACCACTCCAACAAGACTCTCTAACCAAAAAGTGACACTACCATATGGTGAGAAACGGGGATAATTTACAATTCTATATGTTAATTATGCATGTTTATTGCAGAGAAAAGTGTGTACAACATATGTGAGTACAACATATGCCGTGTTGTTGAAATATTGAGTAAGGTTTAATATTGATGTGCTCTACATACACAGTGCTCCATGTGATTCAACAAAATCTTCCAGGGCAAATTTAAGAAACAAAGTGTGCCAGACTATTCTCCCACTGTTTTGATTTGAAATGTATGCAACTGTACAGTGCATGTTTCTATGGAAGTCATGTTTAGTAAATCATAATTATGACATAATAAGTCTAAATAATGAAGTAAAAGGCATTTTTATGACATTCAATTTTAATCTCATATATTAAGTAGTCAATACTCATATACTAAGTAGTCATATTTATGACATTAACCCTTAAACACATACCTGGACGTCATTCACTACTCTCCTCCTCATTTTTTAAAGTTAGACATCAACCTTCTTAGTATTCCTCAATCAATTAATTATAAACAATATATAAAAAAAACAATGTTTACTCATTCTTTGTGTTACCTGGACAGAATTTCACGTTTATTTGTCAGCAAAAATCTGCCGGCTCGGGTGACGCAAAACTCCAGGGCTTTCGTGAAAAACTTCTGAATTATACTTCCGCATTTTTGAATCCCTGCCCACAAACAGTCGGTTCATCAACAAAGGGTTGTTAACAGAACAGTTTTTGTAAGGGTAAGTTTATCACTGAAAACTGTATTGTACTTTGTCAACTCTTTAAACAGCATTATGGAACACTATGGCAATAGTTTCTTTCTTGTATGCGACAGCGTTTTCTTTCAGGGGGTTGGGCGGAACAGACAGATCGGCAGTTTTTTTCAGTTTTTTTCCCCTCCATTTTGGCATAAAACTCTGTTCATAGTCATCCAGTTTAAAATGTTGACTACAAACACTTAGGTTTTTCAGATTTTCTGTCGTGCCGCTCTTTCCTTTTTTACGATTCTTTGCAGCCTTTAGCCACTGCCTACAACGTGCTGGATCCTTCACTGGAAAGTAACCCGCTAAATGTTTACTCTTTGAATTCTTGCAACCAGGTACAAGTCGACAGACACCATTATGACTAAAGTTTGCTAAGGAGTATTTTCTACAAAAGCAAGGCGGTATTTGACTCTGGTAAGCATGTCCATAACAGACTGGTGGGAGTGGCCTTAGAAAGCAACATGCCCAGTGCTTTATGGATGTTGAAGTTTTTCTACCTATTTGGCAAAAGGGAAGACTTTGCCTTTTTTCACTGCCTTTTTTCTCTAGTCAGGTAGCACTGATTTTTTTAAATATTTTTTTTAATCGATTTTCTAAGCCTTAAGCCTTTTCTAAGTCTCATTGAAAGCTCATTTTGCCAGTGGTGAAGTACCTCTTTAAGGTTGTAATGAGATAGAATTGAAGAACAATGAGCAAAAATGGATGAAAATTAATGCAGTTGTGCAAATCTTTCAATGCCATCACAAACATTTAAGTCACAAAAAGTGTTCTATATAGTTTCATTTATTACATATACATTGTATTATTTCATATAAACAATTTTTGAGATATAAATGTATATTAATTTATATATATAAAGCACAGTGTATTAATGAAAACTACATAAAAACTTCTTAACTGAAATGGAAATAAAAGCTACTAAATGCATAACTAAATTAGCCTAGAAATCTAGACGCACCCTAGCGGCAGCAAAATGTATTTCGCAGCCAGGTGGGTCTAGCAACTCTCAATAGACCTTCTAGCTGCAAAAACCTAAATTGGGTCAGGCCAATCATGTCGTGTATAGAGTAGGTGGGGGTGGGCTTAACATATGACGACAGAGTTGCGACGGCTGCCACTTGAAAACAAAGAATGACGGCTGCTGCTGGAGAACAACGGTCTTTCGAATCGGATTTGGCTACGACTCTGGAGGACTTGGAGTTAAGTTTTTCTTTAAAAAAAAAGGGCAAAGAACAGCACTTAAGTCATTCTTAAAAAAAGGAAGATGTGTACGTCGTTTTTCCGGCCAGATATGGCAAAAGTTGAATCTATCAACTAAGCTCCGCTGTTGGGAAAACACTCTGGTTGGTTGAAGCGCTGTCCTATTGCATGCAGAGGGAATTTGAAAGACAGCCGTTTATCCCGCCCCTCGGATTAAACCGCGTCTATGGTGAGTTTCCAGACCTAACATCTTGATGTAGGTCTGGCTTGCCAGGCTATAACTAAATGCAAGTGAATAATGTATTTTTGTTTAGTTTCATGCATAAAATATGCATAAAAATAAGCATGAAAATGCCACTAGACAGCAATAACACCAGACTCAGCTGAGAATGTGTTACGATATTAACTCTGGCAGCCCTAAAAATACTAGAAAACTATGAAAATTAAAATTAAAACTAAATTAAACTCAAAACTATAATAACCATAGGAAAGTATTACAAAATTATGTTTAATGTATGCTCACATCACAGATTCTCCATCTGCACCATGACATTTAACTTAAAAGTATTGTGTAAACCACACAAAGACTTACACAGTAACACATACAACTGTTGTCACAAAGATTGTTGTTAAAAAAGACAAAGGAGATTCTGTTGGCCACCATGCCTCCTCAGAGCTGACCATGTGTGCACGTGGTTATAAATGAGCCCTCAGTCAGAAATCTGTTTCACGTTCTCTTTCGTCAACAGATTAAATAACAATTAAACAAAACGATGCCAATTATTAATAACTAAAAAATTGCTTTTACAGTTTTTTTTTATTAATTTTACTAGGCAATCCCAACACTCAACAATTTTTCAACAAATAAGAAAAACGTGCCACAACCCCTCATTAGCATGCACGACTAGGCCATGTACCCGACCTAAGCACATTCCTCGACTGCACCCACCTATGTGCATTCAGAAAAACTCACATAAAATATTTAAGCTCCTCCTCCACAATGTCTAACACACAAGAGAAAGAAAGCTAGAAGGGGGAGGGGGGCGGGGGGGGGGGGGGGGGGTTGACACAGACAGTACAAAATGTTCTTTCTCCCTCAGCTAAACCCCTTCAACAAGCCTCCATCCATTGAGGTGGGAGCTCACCTGCGTTTCCACAGAGACATCCAGCAAGTCAAAGGGCTCCCGAGGGCCTCGAAGCCAACTGAGAATGAGCCCCATGGCGACACAGACCTGACACTCCAGTAAAAACTCAGACCTTAACCTGACACTCACTGCAAGGGTATGTGTCTTTCTCACTCGCCCTGCCCCTGTGCCACTCTCAGTGTGTGGATGTCCAACCCAAGCACTTGTGATGTCTGTGAAGGGAGAGGAGAGGCTGAAGCAGAGCTCACAGGAAAAGAAGGGTGGGCTTTAAGGGCTTGGCTTCTCTTCAAAAAACAGGGGGGAGGGTGAGGCGCAGGAGGTTGAGGAGTGACTATATATTAAAGTTTTGTTTGGGGAGAGTGTCAGCTTGCATATTTGTACATGTATGCATGCACAATAATATCAGAAAACAGACATCTGCTGATGTCACACTTCGCACATGAGCCATCACAGATGCAACATAGAAAGTAGAGACATGTTAAGCAGAACTTGCTTAACTTATAAGTAAACATGTTGAAAATGCATTTTAAAAGAATGTATTTAATATATAAAACATATATTAATATAATGCATTTAATTTATAAAATAATATACTTTTAAATATTTATATTTTACAATACAGGCTTTTCTAAAGCAACATATAATAATGGAACAGCATACTGAACCGACAAAAAAGGACTTACTGTATAGAAAATCTAACTGAGTAAAGATGATTTAAGCAGTTTATAGCTACATTTGCAGTTTGGGTTCGGTTAGATTAGACTTCTATTTGAAAATAAATGTGGTTCCACTCCTCAGGTAAATTGGATTTCATGAGCATCAAGTTTTTAATATTGCTCAGTGGCACTCTCCCAATAACACTTTTTTTCATTTATGGCCATTATCAAAGAAAATATGCAATGTAGTGCTAAAATCTCTTTATTTAAGAGGTGCAGCTCTGTTTATGCAGCAGAAAATCTGTCAGTGTAAAAGTGCAAGCCTGTTAGCAGTTGCAGTCACTTCAGTAAATGTTGTCCATTGTCTGTTGTTAATAATGTAGCAATGATGCACAACTCAAACAGAAGTCACATTTTTAAACCAAGCAGCTTTCTGTTGGTCAAAGAGGAAAAATTAATATGACCAACTTGAAACGGTTGCAAAATCTAGATGGGGAAATATTTGCCCCCACGTGAAATTCCTGATTGAGTGGATTCCCTATGGAAACGACTGGATTTTAGTCAAGAAAATTTGCCGAACAACGGTAAACATGACCTTTACCTAATTGTTGGGCTTGGTACAAAAACTTTATTATCATTCTACTCAGCACAATTACTTTCCGGGGTTTCATTGGTTGAATCGTGTTCCCTTGTCCTCTTCGGTTAAAAGAGCCCCCCTCAACTGTGCCCAGGACAAAAGGTCTAGTTGTCCCCCTTATCGGCAGCCCTGCTCACATACAGCAGAGTCTCTACAGACACAGTACGTGTGGATATCTAATCTCAAATATTCAACACAGGCCACCAGTTAAAATCCTACTGAACCAACTGGTGTTCATTGACAAGAAGTTTAAATACTGTTCCTAAAAAGGAAGCAGGATTCAGAAAAGCTTATGATCTCATTTTCAATAAAACAGCAGTTTGGAACAGTCTGCTGTGGCTCCAGGCATGCTGTACACTATGTTTACTTACTAAAATATCCCCCCCCCCCCCCCATTGCATACGTAACCACACCTCCATCTTCCATCCAGGCTGTAAGAAGCCATTACTGTCAGGCCCATACCTTAATATCGGTCACAACAGTAACATCTGCATGATGAATTACATACTCCTTGAGTCCACTGTAATGATTGCTAATTCCCACAAATTTCTCTGTGCACTTAATAATTAACAAATATAATTAACCTCAAAAAAGCCGGTTCACATTCACATTACCTCTGATACTGGAACGGTGATACTTTCATCTTCCTCAATAACAGCTGGCTCTTCTGCAGGGGGTTCCACTAGGCTTTGTCCTAGGTCCTCTGCAGCTTTTACCACTTCGTCTTTAACAGCATCCGTTACTGGGACCTCCAACACAGCCGGTTCTGCAGGAGGAACTTCAGTGGGAACATCAACTGGAGCGATCACTGCCAGGGAAATTGGAACCGAAACAGGACTCTCTGAAGTTTTAGCAACTGGAACCCTTGCAGGAACTGGGGCAGAGACAGCACACACTCCTGGGGTTCCCTTTCCAGAGGAGGCATATTGTTCCTCCAGGGCCCTTCTCTGGGCCTGCTGCTCAAAACAAATGAAGTAATGAGAAATAGTTGAGATTTGAAATCAGAACCTATTTATTTTTATCTTTAGTTCAGTTGAGCACATAATGGTATTAGACAGGGTTTAACGACTTCCCTGAGAGCTTACATAAGTTAACAAAAGTTGGCTGTGTAATGGCAAAAAATGGCTGAATCCAATTGATTCTGACATGACTAGTCAAGCGAGCTGAAAGAGTCAGCACCCCTCGGAGCTCTGGATGGGGCTAAACAGAACAGACAAAAATGCTAATCACATCATAATGGAACCATAATCGCATTATAATCACACTCACAGCTTCATTATCCAAAAGCAGGGGCTGGCCAGTGCGGTTTACATAGGCCTCAAAAGAATTTAAGCACCCATTGTGCACGTATGGGGTGTACAGTTGCCAGCACAGTTAAGGCCAAATTATGCAACCATGTGTGAAGATCAGCATCAGCACTGACAAAGCCAAATCAGGCAAAACTTGGGCCCAAGTTCATGAAACAGGCCAGCATAACAGAATAAACAGTCTGGCGTTTGGGGGAACAGAGGAAAAAAGCACATTTTAGGTTGTTCATTCTAACGCAAAGAGAAAAAAACCTGAAAGATGCATTTGCATGAGCCTACAGCTGCAAAAATTGAGTTAATTGGCTCTGGCAGCTGACTTTAAAAAGACGTTTCTTCTGTTTTGAAGTGCTGGCAAGCAACAAACAGAGTGTTGGAATGTGCTCACCCCCCAGTACTCACCATTTCTTATTTGACTGCATGATTAGAGACAGTGAAATGTGCCCTGTTTAGGACCAGCTGTATCCAGCTGGGGGGGGGGGGGGCTTAACAGCTAGAGAGATAATAGATACCCCTCTATTTCTGTACTTGTGTGAAAGGCAGTTCTGTTGATATGACTGCAACTTTTGGGACAGCAACTGAGCATTAATCGGTTACATGTTCAGCTAAGCAGAATGAAAAGGGTGAGATTTTAATCTTTTTCAAACAAAGAGTTCAGTGTTCAGATGCACAAACTGTGTGTATTTCATTATGACACTGGTCACAGAGGATAAATATGTCTTAGAGTGGTGAGGCATGGTCAATATTGTGCAACATTCCTTTGCAATGACAGAATGTAAACTAAATCACCTTTTAAAAATACACTTATTAAAAATCAATGGATTTATAACGGGACAGTTAAAAACAAAACCGATCGGTGCCAAAAAATAAATAAATAAATAAAAAATTCTGGTGGTCTCTGGACTAACTGTCTTTGTAGGAATGTGCCTTCAACCGTGTTTGGAATCAGACTGGCCCAAGGGATATGCCAAAATCAACAAAGTCCTTATAAGTTTTTGGGGGTGGGGTCAAAAGGCATGATTTGGTTTGTTGCGCAGAACAAAGAAAAAAGGACCACAAAACAAACCAATAACACTCTATATGTGAAACAGATATTAATTATGATTCTGGTATTATTATTATCAGGCAAAGTGTAGAAGGGGCAATACAATCTGAAAATTATCATTCTAATACACAATCCAAGCAACATTTATTCAGGACAATATGTTTATACGTACACCTGTTAGTGCAGTTATCCCTAAAGTAGACCAATTTTTTTTTTAAATCACACTTAAAATATTTGCATAACTATCTATCTATCTATCTATCTATCTATCTATCTATCTATCTATCTATCTATCTATCTATCTATCTATCTATCTATCTATCTATTATTAGAGATAGTACAAAGTGGGATGTGAGCAATTCGGCTGCATCTCTACTGGTTCCTATATGGGACACACCCCCTACGATAAAATATACCCCCCCCCCCCCCTCGATGTGTTGCATTTATCGATAGATCAAATTAATCAACTAAAAGTAAATTAATGTCAGAAAAAATAAAATAAAAATCTAAATCAACTAATTCTTCATATGGACATGAACCAATGGTCTGAGAACAGAAAATGATAAACCTATGGCGTCATCTTACTAAATGTAACTCCTCTAGTAGGCAACGATAGTAATAATACGCTAAATAAACAACATAATTGGAGAAACTCTAAAAATGAATTATGTTTATTTAAAAACAATTTAAAGCCCAAGTAAAGCTGGCAGATCAAACTAGAAACTAGGCAGGGATCAGTTTGGACGATATAAAAATAACATCATATTGCTTGCAGGACTCTGAATAAAGTGTGAAAGTAAATGTACTCACCACTCTTCTCATTCGGCGTTTGTTCTTCTTTCTCTTGCTAGGCATGTTGACTATAGCCTAGAATATAGCCTACTGTATGAAAGAATATAAAGTGTATTTGTTCGGTGAGGCGACGAGCGGATCCGTCGCCACTGTTGCAGTCAGATAACAGCAGTCAGAATGACAATATGGTTCTATTTAAAGGCGCGTTGTTTTTTTCATCTCTGTCTGCCTATAGGGGGAAGTCCACGCACCTACACATCAGTCTTCATGATCATCATGCCATGAAGTGGGCAGACCCCACAGTTCTTTGCAAGGTTGCATAACATTTTTTTGCAACTCCGATTCGACAGCTTAAGTCACGTTTGAACGTTTCTCGGTTACACTTTATTTTTAGGTGTCCAGTTACAGTATAATAATACATGTTTTTAAGTACAAAGACAACATACATAACATTAGACATACGATTTTGATGTTGAATTAACTATTGTTTTATATAAAATTGTTATATAGTTTATATAGCATTTAATGCAATTACAAAAGAAGAAACTGTAATTAAATTACAGAAAAGGAGTAATTCCTTACTTTACTTTTCATTGGAAAAGTAATCAAATTACAGTAATTAATTACTCAGTAATACATTACACCCAACACTATTGCATGTAGGCTAATTAGCATTGCATAATTTATTATCATTATAGTAGTGTAATGTATAACAAGGACACTGTAAAATAGTGTTATACCCATTATTCCACTGTAAGGTTTGAAATATAGTAGGAAGGTCTGTGCTTTACTTACATTATTTAGGTATCAAGACTCCTCCACATTCCTACATTATTGTAACAATTGCATGTATTCAGCATGAATATAGTGTGAATATATGCAACTGACAATTTGTTTTTAATTAGGCCTATAAATACAAATACATGTGTACAATAAATAAGTTTAGCAAACAAGCGTGATTTAGATTCTGGTTTATCTACACATGAACATCTTTGATGGAGCCAATATACAAAGTTTCCAGTCTGGAATATACACACATTCCTGCTCTCTTTCGTCCAGCCACCACACACTCACACACATTCATACAAATACCCCTTGCAGAGAAAGCACGTGCCTGAAGAACTAGAGCTGAGCTGTGATAGGTTGAGTTACATAACTGGCAGACCTGGTAAAAGGAAAACAGAGCATCCATACATACTAACTGTATATGAAAGATTTCGTTTTATATATACTGTGTTGTAGATATACTCAACTGTAAAGCGATAAACATTTTATGCCAACTGTAACCTATTTTTTCTGACATGAATGACTAATAAGAAATGGTTGAAGTGATCTATCTTGTCAGTCATTTAAAGGGATAGTTCACCCAAAAATGTTTTTACTATCCCATGATTTACTCACCCTCAAGTCATCCCAGGTGTATATGGCATTCTTCTTTCAGACTCAATCGAAGTTATATAAAAAAATGTCCTGGCTCTTCAAAGCTTTATAATGGCAGTGAATGGCCGTTTCTGTTTTGTCCATCAAAGTGCATCTATCCATCATAAAAGTGCTCCACACTGCTCTGGGGGGTTAATAAAGGCCTTCTGAAGTGAAGCGATGCTTTTGTGTAAGAAAAATATCCATATTTAAAACCTTATCGACTAAAATAACTAGCTTCCGTCAGACAGCCACATCGATTTACGGTGAAAGAGTAACCCTTGACCTGACGCATGACGTATTGACGAACTCAGAAGCGCAGATAGAGCGAAACAAAACACCAGTCACAAATTAGAAGTCTAATACGACAATTTTTAAAGAGAAATGTCGGAGGAGCTTGATGCCCAGCCCTGTTTGTTTGAACAGCGAGAGGTGTCAAAGCTTACGATACTCCTTCATCTTAAGTCATATGTCTTTACTTCAGAAGGGCTTTATTTAACCCTCCAGAGCCATGTGGATTACTTTTATCATGGATGGATGCACTTTTATAGACTTCAAAACAGAAACGTCGATTCACTGCCATTGTAAATCTTGGAAGAGCCAGGACATTTTTTAATAAAACTCCGATTGTATTTGTCTGAAAGAAGAATGTCATTCGCCTAGGATGACTTTAGGGTGAGTAAATCATGGGCTAATTTTAATATCTGGGTCAACTATCCCTTTAAACTGTGTAGATGACCAACATGTTCATTTGAAAATAAAGACAGCCTGGTTTAGTGAGCTGAAAATTGAAATTTTGTCTTGAAACTTTGTTGGAATCTTTCATAAATACAGCTGGGAACTGAATGCCATTACTTGGGGCTTTATAGATCAAGACAGATAAGGATTCAGTCAAAGGTTAAAGACTTTACGTACTTTATACATTTGGGCCATGACAAAGAATATTTTGTTATATCGGTTTCATTTAAACATTGAAACAACATTTTAAAGCAAGATGGTTTATTTAAACAAGACTTTTTTCTTCTCTCTAAACACCCACAAAATTTGCAGTATCAAATCCAAAAAAAAAAAAAGGAAATAGCAAAGAATGTAAACAAAATCACTTCTGAACTATTAACAAATACTAGAATATTGCTTTCAAAATCATCACTTCTCAGGTTAATGAAAGCACACAATTTTATATCTCAACAATGAATTCAAACGCTCATCAAAAGATATTTAGAGCTGTATTTAGGGCATATGTTCTCATTTTAAGAAATGAAGTATCACATTCAATATCAATATATATTTTTTAATCTTTTGTGTTCATCTGTACCACTTACAGTATTGCCTTGCATGGTCATTTAGACATTTATAAACAGGTAATTTGTTATGGAAACCTGGTCTTCACAGCAAGCTTCTGCATGAGTGGCAGGAGTAAAAGTTTACAGTCATCCTTGAAGCCTTCGACCCCTGAAGAGTAAAGCCTTAATAGCAGCGGTGTCATTTTACATACGTTACCCCCTGAGGATTGAAGAAAAGTTTGTTTAAACTTGCAGTCTTTGGGTTAAACAAAAAAAGTATGCATTTATTTTAAGGTGTGTTTAAGTTGCTATACTCTTAATTTTCCAGGATGTTCTTAAAGCATGAACAAATTAAAAAATACTGAGTCCTATAATGTGCATCTATTCACTGGGTGAGATTTCCTTTCATCAAACCTGCTTAATAGAAAATAAATTACTTTCTGCTTTTTATCCTATTTTGTCATTTAACTACAGATCTTTTTTTGGTAAATGGTGTTGCTGTGGAATGTTATCTACGCTTAAGCACTCTGCCACCCCCAAGGCGAACTTAAACGGACAGTATGGAATTTTTCGTCACTAGGGATCACTAACCTATTTACAATAACAAAGGCGTAGATTGATGACGCAACATTTGCTAAGAATTTTGGATCTTGTCGTCAATGTCAAGCCGACCGATCTAATAATGTTTATGGATGACTGAATACATCAATGCTTTTATCATGACTGTGATATGAAGCAGTTCGGGATTGCTAAGAGACAGCTATCAGCTCCACACGCGACGCGAGTCCCGCGGATATAAAAGGAATATGGACATTTCATTCTACCGAACTACACGCAGAATTACTACTCACAGGTCAGTTTATTAGACAAATTAAACTTGTGAGGTAACGCAGCGCTGTTTCACTTGGTCTAACATTACACTATCCCACTAAACTGCATTTGAGTGTGTTGAAATGTATGTGTTAGTCTGTCTGTATGAGACTAGCAGTAAGCTAGATCAACATTAGAATAACATACAGATCATATTCTGACATTTTATCATTGTTGAACTATATAACATTGATTAGTTTTATGTAAATGTGCTCACCTGTTTAATAAAGTACATGTAGGAGCGGTCAAAGTCTTGGACGTGGAGGTCTCGTTTATATACTGTCTATGGGAGCTCTAGGCATCTCGAAAACACCACGCTGAAGGCCCGTACACACCAGGACGAATATCGGCGCGCGTTATTCGCCAGCGTTTTTCAACGCGTTTTTTGTGTTCACACCCACGCGATTTTCGCTGACGATGAGCCGAGTGAACATGCAAATTCATTCCCTGACATTAGATGGCGCTTAATACCACTCCATAACAGTTCTCTTTTATCAAGATTTTTGTAGTCGCTGTCGCGTTTGTCATAGTTCTTTATGTTCCGACACCAACGAGACCAGCAGCTCTACATTCATCTTGCCTTGCATCTTCCTCGTCTTATTTCTTCCCGGCAGTGTTTAGACGCTACTCGGCATATATCTTCTTCGCCGTTACGTATGTGTGCTCGGCAAGACCGTTTTGTGTTTGAGCGCCCCCAAGTTGTGTTTTACTGTAACTTCAGAAGCTCCAGACACGTGAGCAAAAGCGCCAATCTCATTGGTCGGATAGTTTTTGACGCGGCGCGTCAAACCAAAAAAACGAACCTGAGGCGTTTTTTAAAAAATTACGCTTTTACGCGTGGCGTTTTTCGCGTCGGTGTGCACACTCACATTGGCGCCCTTTGTTTAGTCACGAGGCGTTAAACGTCGGCGAATATCGCGCGCGAAATTCGTCCCGGTGTGAACAGGCCTTTAGTGTTGTGATCCCATGAGGTGAGAAAATTGCGCTAAAACACTCACAGAGTTTTTATTACTTGTTTATCCAAAGTCTGCTTGCCATGGTCCATAATGTTTGAACGAAACAACAACAGCGTGCAGATTGACATTGCGAACTACACATTTGTCCACGTCTGTCGCTTTGGTTACTAACAGACGGCTCTGGTTCATAGCTCTGGTTGCTATGGCAGCATGAGCAGAAACCAGGGACATCGCGGATATGACGCCCTTGACGGCGACAAAACGGAAATAAAGAAACGGGACGTGTCTTCGAATTAAATTACAAATTTCTCCTGGTTTGAAAGTTGTTACACAATTACGAACCCCTTTCTCTCATTCAAACACCCGCGTTCACATCACATCCATCATTGGTTCCTCATTTTTTCAAGTCACCTTTGACCCCCTGACTCACTGCACCTTTAGTTCACAAACTGTCATCACTAACCCTAACTCAGAATACAGCACTTACATTGAACCCCCACTAAGACCGCCCTTCTGTTCACAAATCTAAAAATATTAATTAAAGGGTAACTAAACCCCTGGTCAGAGCCTGACTCCACCCACTGTCAATATTTGAAAAATGCTAGAAAAGTGGGCAGACCCCAGCGGAGAGAGAGGGGACGAACCGTGAGCGGGGTGGGCGTGCACCTGAGACCTGCTGTCAGACTCTAGAATGGAGTTTGCTCACAGGTTCGTAAGACGACGTAAAGTACATGCATCTGATGAGTTTTATCAGAGCCCGTCATTCTCTGGTTTTATCAAGTTGATGTCAATAGCGCGCGCTCTCTATATAGGCATATTCATATTTTGCCGCTATGTGAAAAAATCCAGCAAAATGCGCCGACGCGTTTGTCGAGCCCAGAGGTATAACTTTAGCCTAACCATAAATTGTGATTAAATATGATCACTCACATCAAGACGCCGCTGCGGTGGTGGAGTCCTCGCAGGAGGAGCAGCGTTTGTCACTGCGTCGCTTTTCAGCGCGAGCTGTGTAGAGAAGCCCATTTCCACCTCTATTACGTTGGAGAAGCAATCCCGCGAAAATGCATGTTTCACACTCACGGTCTTCCAGGCCAAGTGCATGCAAACACTGGCGCCTATTTTCCAAGTCTGCTGGAAAGTTATGCAGTCCAGCAGTGCTGTTGCAACCAGCAACACTACACCTACGTACCCTCCTGACCACTGTACACAGATGAATCTACGCTAGCTCATACCAAGGGCGTGGTGAGCTCGTACCAGGGGCGTGGTAGAGCTGGAACCTGCTTACGTCACCTGCCACCTTTTACGTCACTTGCCACCGCAACATCCAATAGGAAAATTCAACTGCAGTAGCCACCGTTCAACCTTAAGAGGGCAGCACTCAGACGTTTTTACACCATATATTGTAAAATTAAAACACTTTATACCCAAATGTCAAAAAAGTTACTCGAATCAATGAACAGCACTAATAAAGCCTCATTCTTACAGATCATTAAATAAAAAAAGTTGGTTTAGGGTTTAGTTACCCTTTAAAGGTACTAAACAGAATCTAAGCAAGTACTGTTGATATTCTTTATTTAAATGTTACACTACGTATTTTGGCCCTCTAGTGGGTAAACAAAAACAAAACTGCATGCATTTTGCGAAATAACATTGTTTTGGTTGTGTTTCGGCTCTGTTGTGGATGAATATGGAAATTCAAGAATGATGTCATCTGGGCACAAGTGCAATATTTTATGCTGTTGTTGACTAATTGGGAACACAGGTATTTTTAAATTAAAGACGTTACAAAAGTTATCAAGACGATTCCCAGTCTTATATGGCCAAATGTTGCATTTTTTTAAATATCTGATATTCTGGCCAAAGAGAGAGAGATTAAACCCTTACGGAACAAAAATAAATATACTGCAAAATATAAGGTGATATATTACATTATACATTTCCATGGGGAAACTAGTGCATATATTTTTCAAAATACTGAAATATATGCATTGACCATATACATATACATATACATATCAAATATTTATAAATAAAATATTTATTATAAATGTATTCTTTATTGTGTATATATTGCACATACATGTTCCCATATAAATGTGAATGTATGTTCACACACATAGATATATACACACACACACACACATTCATGGAATGAGTTACAACAGTTTTCTAGTTCCCAGCATGCTTTGCTTCTCTCTTAAGGGAGAGGAATTGTTAAAAATTAAGTGTTATTTGATGTGTTTTGCTCAGTGTTAATATAGGGGGAGATCTGTTAGTGTTTAATGTTCTATTATTTTGGAATTTAAAAGGTTTTCTGGTATGTTTATGGTAAGTTTTTGGGGTTACCACTGTGCTGAAGAGTATAAAGCCTGTGATTCGGTTGACTTGGTTGAATATCATCACAACTGTAATTACTATATTTTAACAGTAATGGCTATGCACTCCTCAGCACAGTGATAGTCTCTTGGCTGAATACTTTAGTACATGCGGGTGTGCTTGTGCTTTCGTTTATTAGCTTGAAAATATGGAACATTAATAATGTAAATAATTATAAAATATATAAAAAATATATTACATTATATATTTCTCTCTATATGTATGTTTATAATGCATGAGTAAATATATCTGCAATATTATGTCACACATGCAGTACCATATCTGATCATATATACAATACATCTATATATTATGAAGTGTTATACTGAATATAAAATTACATGCATTATGATATAGGCTATTAGTAAATATATTGTCACATATTTTTCAATGTATAAAAAGCGGAAATTCCTTATGTAATATTCAATATATTGTAATATATTAACACAATATATTATTCTGTATATTTTCAAATATACTGTTATATAATTTTATATATTGATCATCCATTTATTGGGAAATATATTTTCTTTTCATAAGGGTATCTACAGGCGAGTGACGTATGTAAAATATAAACACTTGTAAAAGGCTTACCACAGTGAATCAGGGTGAGACTAAACACATTCTGAAAGAAGAATTGATGATGTCTTGACATTATCTAAATTTGGTTAATAACAAAAGTAACACGTGACTAAACAGTCATGAGCTGTATTTACTTTTATATTTACAGTTATGAGCTACAGTAAGTATATCTACTTTTCATTAACATTACTCCTAAAAATAATTGTTCTTTATTGGCATCTATGGTTCCAAGAAGAACCTTCAACATCCATGTAACCTTTCCATAAAAAAAAAAAAAGCTTCTTTAGATTATTCAACAATTCTTCACACATACCAGCGAAAATCCCCCTTTGGAAACTTTTTTAGGTGTCTGTTCCACTAAATGTCTTTTTCTGTCTGTGCATCTGTCACCAAACCAAAAGAAAATCTGAGAAATAAAAACCAGGAATTCCATGAGATTGCATACAAGTGATCTGATACAGTGATTTAATGACAATAATTTACAAAATGAATAAACAATTTTTTTTTTACATAATTTAAGCATTTATGAAAATTCTATCAAAACATAAATAAATAAACTGTCCATTACGCAAGAACACTTAAAAAGTGCTTGGAAAGCACCAGAGTGCATTGAAAAAACTCCCAGACCAGTTTTAAAAAGGACTTTAAGATCAGAGACAGAATCTGACACCCCTGCTGGAAAGACTGAAAAACTGAACTGTTAGCTGTGTTCTGGGACACTGTAACTAGTTTATAGTTGGTAGACTACCACACCAAGGTGGTCAAGCTGGTTTTTGAAACATGCTGAGTGCAGTAAACTTGAGCTAATGAACAGCATAGACCAGCTAGACCAGCTTAAAACAACTTAACTAAATTTTCCAGCAGTGATAGATGAAAACAGTCTCAGCTGAACACATTCAAAGCCTTCTGTTGATCAGAGCAGCCACTCACCCATCTCATGTCTCTTCCTGTGAGGTCAATTTGTTTTCTTCCGGCCTTCTTTCAAGATGGTGTCTCTATATTTCTCAGTTTGATAGTAATCAGAGTCAATGGCTCCTGGTGAGTTGTTTAAGGTGAGGAACATGTCTCCATTAGACTCCGTCACTGTGTGGATTCTTTGTTTAATGCCTTTAGAGCGCCAAGTTGGTTTCAGAGGCTTCACAGAAGGGTCCACAGCCTGATAGAGACCCTCACCCTCATCTAATGTAATTTTATACTTATGCCATGGGCACACTATGCATGGCCGTCCATCAAAGTCCTTCAGTGGCAAAAGAGAAAATTTAAAGTTGAAGCAGATTTGTAGCATACAGATATAAATAGGAAGAGAAATGGCCTGATGAAAGGCTTTACAACAACCCACCTCTATATCTCCTTCCTGAAGTGGACCTCCAGAGTCTGCAACAAAATAAAAGCATAATGGAAAGCATAAAAGCAGTGTAATGCAATGTCTGATAATGTCAAATATTAATGAGGGTGGGAGGACGCGCATGGCCTTCAATCTGTATAAATTCTGAGTAAATAAAAGAATTAAACACTATTTGAGTATGGTGAGGTTAAAGTAAAGAAAATGATATAGGATTGGGATAACATGTAGGGCGGGACTCGATTTTGTCCATCCTGAATTGATTGGATGGTTGTGGTTTGCTATTGCTGTGATCTCATGTGAGTGACAGGTTGTCCCGCCTTCATGCCAGTAAACACGTAGGCTAATCAAAGAAGACATGTCATAGCAAGAAGGAAGGGACGTTATTCTGATTAAAGTTTACAAGGGAACAAATGATGCCCTCCAACGATAAATCATTTAAGAAATATAGTCCCTAACAAACAATAATTGTCAAATTTGATTTCATGGTAGCATGCAGAAGCTTACGGTAGCAACGTGCATCAATAGCATAGAAGTCCCCCTGGTGGTACATCACTAGAACATCTCTTCCACCAACTGACTTCAGCACTCGTCTGGCTTGAATTATGTTTTCTTTCTTCCCTATAAAATAAGGTCTGGATGCAGCCGCCACCTCTTCATCAGAGCTCATGTTTTCCCCCCACACTTTTTCTGCTGCACTCTTCGACACATCGTCAGAACTGTACAAAAAAACACACAATAGTGCTATGTGATGAACAATCTTAAATTGCAATCTCTATTCAAGTGAAATAATTGAGTAAATAATGGCAGAACTGTCATTTCGGGGGTGAACTAGTACCAAAAATTACCGAGAATGTCCAGATCAGGATTCTTTCTCTGGCGCCATAAAGCATTATGGGGTTTTGCAAAGCCACAACTCATCATACATCAGGATTTCTTTTAAATCTATTATTTATTCATTGGTTCGTGCTTTGCATTGACACGTGACTCTGGAGATGCCCAGCTGGTTAAAAGTTGTAATTATGATTTCTACGAGGACGTAACGTAAGTTAAAATTACGGTACTTACGACGACATGGCGCAAATAACGTTTACTCTCTCCAGCGGCCCGATTGTTTACATTTAATGAGATCCTGTGGTAGTTTTAATATCAGTAAACTCTCCTTAATTTTGTCAAATGTGAAAAATCCAACATTATGCAGGTAAGTTAGCCAGATCACACATATTGTACGTAACTGTTTAAGCATCCAGAGACTCCAAACGAGTATTTAAAATTTAATCTCAACATGTGATAATCTACTTTGACATATGTCTCTATTTGTTGCTTGTATAATTTTCAAAATAAGCGATTTAGTAACTATTAACGAATGTGTAAAAGAGGAATCCACGAAACGAAACAGTGGATCATTTCCGGTCATATCCAGTTTTTGCGTTTCAAAATAAGAGTTTAGACCACATGAGAGTTTTTTTTTTTTCTCTCTAAACGAAGATCTTATATAGTCATTTAAATTATTTATGTAGAAGTTGACAACATTCTTTTGATCATAATGTTTTCAACAGGTTAAAATAATATACGATTTTTTTTAGGAGAAATTGTCTATCTTCGGCTCAATTTCTATATATATATATTAAACATTTTTAATATTAAAAAAGCCTTAACCAGTCATTTTCAAAGTACAAATTGTCTATAGGCTATAGTCTCAATTAATATGAGGTCATAAATGCTGCATAAGATTGGCATATACAATTTCAAATTGAGTAGCCTATAGTAGGCTATGTCACACCACAGGACATGTCATCTATCCATCTATGTATGACATGTCAAAACACCGAACAATATTAAACAAAATGTAACGCAAGACCTTTAGGGGGTGCTGTTGATACGCATTAAAATGCAACCTAGTTGGAGAAGTGACCATCTGTTATTATGTCCTGCGAAGTTCAACGACTTCAATTAATATTGAAGTTTACAAAGCTTCTTTCTTTCTCTTCTTTTGTTTTATGTTTTCTGAGAAATCCATTTTTATTTATTTTAAAAGACCGACTGTAAGAATAACATTCGAATTCTAAGGCAACTGGCTTTAGATGGCACATAAAATAAACAATAAATACAAACAGTAAAAAATGCAACACATGCAGGCTCGAAATATAGCATATAATGGATATGCAAAGGCCTAGCACATTTTAATAGAGAGAGAATGAATTGAATAGATAGTTTGGGTAAAATTTATATATATAAATGTAATGTATAAATATATATGTAATATATATGTAATATATATATATATATATATATATATATATATATATATATATATATATATATATATATATATATATATATATATGAAAGCTCAGTAACTCACAGTGACTTTTTCTAGAATGAATCTCCAACACAGGCCAAAACAGATGTTTACTTAGTAGTTG
Organism: Scardinius erythrophthalmus; assembly: GCF_964197995.2. NCBI lineage: Eukaryota > Metazoa > Chordata > Actinopteri > Cypriniformes > Leuciscidae > Scardinius > Scardinius erythrophthalmus. The sequence goes on from NC_138240.1 coordinate 18,846,505, forward strand.
GTAATAAATGAACAGTTGCAGCCAGCACTCAAGCTTTCGGAAATTCTAAATGTACAAGGGTTTAAAAAAAAAGGTGATTTATTGTAAGTTAGGGTGGCAATATCCTCTGCCGTGCCTGTTTCCTCGTGGGATACATCTGCTCTAATCATTCAAAAACAACAAAACAATGAAACAGTCTTCTTCAAATAGCAGATGGCATAATTTTAAAATGCATTTCATCATTTGACCTGATGCGTTTGGGTATAAACATTTAATATTCATGGGAATTAAGTGCAGGATGTTTTTATCTACATCAGAGAGCAGCAAAAGTGATAAATAAGTTTGCACCCATTCCCTGAAACTGATTATCCATAGAAATAGAAAAATAAAGTACAGGTATGACAATATTGTAGACCTCCTATTCTTTTCCATTGACCTGTATTGCTCCACATAACCATTATATACAGTGTACAGTAAATCTAGAATCTGTATAAAATTAGAATCTGTGGACTGCACAGGCAATCTTGAATAGCAATTACAAATATAAATGAGGGTGCATTTGTAAATATAACTGCGCAGCTAATTAATGCTTTTGGTTCATGTGAAACTGTGAACTTGCTATATAGCCAATAACAAATTGCAAAGGGGCCGGAATCCACACAGTACACATGGCTTGGCAGTTGTAACTTCACAGGCTACTGTGCAGCCCCTCAGTGTTACTAATGGCTTTCCTATAAACAGGGAGCCAAAACGTACGTTCATTCTCAAGATGCTACAGTAGGAGGTGTTATGAAATAGATTTAGCTCATCCATGTTCGGGCATCTGCTGCTACTTTAAAATCATGTAATTAGTATGTTGCTTTGAATTTAAGCCATAATAAATAGCATTTTCCACTAATCTGGACAAGTTTGCATTTATATTCATGGCTCATGTAGTCCTCTCTCTCTCTCTCTCTCTCACACACACACACACACACACACACAGTTTTTTTCCCAAAATAACCAATTAGATCAAGTCAGTATTTTTTGTTGTTGCTATGGACTAAATTGACAAAAGAGATGTAGAAGTATTCACTGTGAATCTTACACTGGCGACGTACCTGAGAGAAATCATATTTTACAGTAAGTGATCTAACTTTCCCCCCATACCCTACCTTTTGTGAAGAATAGTCTATTAGTTTTAGTCACATTGAAAAAAAAAGTTTCAAAGGAAAAATTATTAAAATACATAATAAAAGGTACTTAAAGTCAATCTTCTCATAGGTTTAATTTACGCATTCATTTGCTTTACATGTTATACACTATAACACAGAATAGTGGTGTAATTTATGCTTATTTTGACACAATAATTCACAACACTTGCTTATGCAAAACTGTATGATATAGCCTACATTAAACACATGGTACAATAGGTGACAGTCCTCTCTCATTATCTGAATATTTTGAAGCCTAATAAGCAAGGCATAGGATGAGACATTTTTGTTCTGTATTAAATAGCAGCTTAACCTGATTTCCTGGTGTGGCTATGTAGGTCTCTCTCTTTTCTTCTTTTTTTATCCAGGTTACAGACAGACAGATGGTTCTCAGCAAGAGGTGAGCAGCATTTGCTGGGCCACAGGGCTAAAAAAAAAAAAGAAGAAGAAAGAAAAAATTGTTATATATACACACACACACACACTGTATATTATTATTATTATTATTATTGTTGTTATTATAGCATTTAAAAGTCCCCTATGAAGAAGTGAAGGTTCTCCACACCAAGAGAAGCACAGGGGTTAATGGAGAGTGGTAAGTTTAGTTTGTCCAGCCTCTGGAGAGTCTGCGGGAAAAGTCCCGTCTGACTAAAGGTTACAAACACTCAGAGAGAGCAGGAGGAAAGCCAAACACACGCTTGACGACCTATGAAGAAGAAACGTCTCGGTAAGTGTCATATGACGTCGACTTTCATTCAAAAAACATTGCGTTTCAACAGATAGACACTGGAGAAGGACGACACGTAGCTTGGATGGCAAGATGCCTTTATTCACCGTGCTGTTAGAGTTCGTATGGTTACAAGTCATCTATCAAGTTTAACAGCTAAAAAGTTTAAGCTTTCAGTGAAAGAAAATACGAGGTAGCCTAGCGGTTTATTCAGTCCAGTTATGTTTTAAAGAGAACGTTTGTTAACAGCTGATGTGACAGAGGTCGCTGGAACACTGTCAAAACGTCCCCTAGGCTATTATCGTTTTAATGACTGTAAAACGTGTAAACATACATCGTTTCATCAAAACCTCGGGTTGTTGTTAAGTCAAATCCTAGACTTCAGCATGAGAACGCCCCTTCCAACCAAATTACCATGGTATATAGGCCAAGTAGGCTATTCAGCAAAAATAGGCTAAGTTAGCGTTACCTTATTTAGGCTATAGCCTAACTATAAATCACAATGTAGTATGTTCTTCAGACAGTATAATTGTATAATATTTATTTAGATGACATTAGAATTGCAGATATTGTGCAAAATATGCCATAGTATAACATTGAAGTAAAACTGTAACGTCACCATGATTGCTTTATTATGTTAAAAAACTGATGTGTCATGAATTTAGGCATGGGCCATGAACACGGAGACACACACCTCTTTTACCGCGCTCGTTGCTCATTTTCTTTTTACAAGAGTGAGAGGAGAAAGGGAGAGCTTGCCACACACACGTGTGACGTGTCACACACATAATTCACAGCTGGTGGTCATACAAAGATGCATTCCCAAAGCGCTTCAGCGCAGCACTTTTGAAAGGTAAGTGTATAGACTTGCTAAACCTTTTGCAATGACATTTCCGTTTTTGTATTGCATACATATTTGTGTAAACCCCATTTATTATCATTAAATTGTATTGTGTATATTGTGTAGCCTATGCTATATCGGCATAAGCCATTGCGTTTTCTAGATATTGGTATCACTAAATGGCCATTGCAAACCCATATTGCTTGACCTACAAACAAATAGTTTTATTATTTCTCCCCGATGTCACAGAAATTAAAGATGCACAATATTTACATGCTTTATAAAGAAATATAGCTATTTATTATTTCTCTTTCTCAGTTAATAAGGTGAAGATCTCTTCACCCGGCTACAAGATTATTCCAGCATTTTATGGATTGTGCCGGAAGTTATACAGTCACACACTGTAAAGAGTTTAAAGTGATTGTAGCAGATATAAGGAGGTTATTAGCTTTGGTGCTCAGTGTTGCATTGAGACTATAATGTAATATTTGGTCTCACCACTTGTTTTGGTTGGCATGTGTGAAATTATTTTATGTGAACTATTTTTGTGTTCTGTGCCTTGATTCAAAACATTTCAAAGTACCCCCCCCCCCCTCCAGTTACTGATAACAAGATCAGAGGAAGATTTTTCTCTTTCGTTTAGCCTATTAGTTAAATAGTTATTCATACCAATGTTGTTGTTTTTTTGGCATTAATATCTGATTCATGATTGTTTATCACCTCTTAGCTCCCAGAACAAGCAACATTTTATTGTTTTAAACATACTATAGCTGAATCAGTAACTGAACTTTACAACTCTTAACCAAATATAGAATCCTTCAGACTGCTTCTAACATAATTTGACTAATTCAGTTTGACCCCAGTTTAGGATATCGATGCACTTGCATTGCTGGCAGAGGAACAGTGCATTGTGCCATCCTTACACAGGCTGAGGGATAAAATCATTCTCATGAAAGTCAAGTGTGAGAGTTATTTGCATGTAGATTGTGTGGTCAGCGATTTCCCCCTCATCTCTCAGTGGGTCTATCAAGATTGCTGGTCTCATGACACTGTTGTTATCCTCCAATGCAGTCTGACCTTGTTGCTGTTTGTTCCTGCAGTGTTTGGAGGTTTCTCTGGACAACCAGACCTTGGCGAACAAAAGTTGCTGCTTTGAACTACAGAAGGTGTGAGGAAGAACAGGCCTGGAGATAAGCAAACAGTGGTTACTAGGAGAAGGTGAATGTCTTTTGTCTGATAGAGTGCCATCAGCTGACTGAGACACTGAAAAATTGGTTATCTCCAGCTTCCATGTATTGTCTGATGTTGTTAGTGACAGAGGATCTGAGCAGCCCTGTTCACCATATGATTTCGATCTAGCTTTTTTGCCATCTTTACAATATTTGCACTCAATAATCACAGCCAGGGTTTAGTAGTATTGTAGATCCTTGTTGGCTTCTACCAGAAAGACATCAAAGCGTGAAATGCTAAAAATAAGCAGGAATAAGTTTGTCCTTCTCTTTTAATTTTACTAAACCCCTCATCTCAGCTGCCAAGACAACTAGAGCAAGGGATCTCCTTTAAGAGTCTATCAGAGCTAACAAGACAGGCGTAGGGAGGGAGTAAAAAGAAAAAGAAAAAGAGGAGAGGGAGGGTGGGTGGAGAGCCAGAGAGAACTGGCGCTCAAGTGAGTGAGAGAGCAGGCAGAACGCAGCGGGCGAGGGTCTCCTGTAACCATTGGCACTTTGATACATTTCAAAGCCTTGCTTTCTCCACTGAAGAATCAGACTGAATACGGTTAGCATCTGAGACTCGTACTCATGATGGCAGCCGAATGAATGGGCTTTTTTTTTGAGGATTGATACTTGTCAGAGGCGGCCGTAATTGAGGATGGATTTTTGAGAGACCTGCTGGGTAAGAGGGATCCTAACAGTGACTTTAGATCTACAACAGCCCACAAAGTCAAAAAAGGAGAGGAAAATTCACAATGGATGGATTTCCTTGGATTTGTTGGCAGTGCTGATCTGTTTTTCACTTTGTTGATGTATTTGGGTCTCTAAGATTCTGCCTTAAGTGGTAAGGAGTTCAGGTATACCTCAGCTCCACGCTGGACCACACAAACTATCTTGAGGAGGTCTGGAGAGCATGGGGAAATCAAACAGCAAGCTCAAACCAGAGGTGGTGGAGGACCTGACCAGGAAGACATACTGTAAGTACTTTCTGATTACACCCTTAAAAATAAAGGCTCCAAAAGTTTTTTTTTCTCCCTATAATGATGCCTTTAAAGAACCAATTTGGGTTCCCCAAATAACCTTTCTTGGAACTTTTTTTTTAGTGTGAAGACCTTTTTAATAATCTGAATAACCTTGTTCCACTACAAAGAACCTTTTGTGGAATGGAAAAGTTCCGTGGATGTTTAAAGGTGCTGTAGGTGATTCTCTGCAGAAATTGTTTTTTTTTGTTAAGCTGGTTGAAAGTCTCCTCATATCCTGATAGCAATCACTCTGTTGAGGGGTCTAAATGTATTTTTATAAATATATGTCGTCTGTGGAAGGCGTAGGACCATAGAATGTTCGTTCAATCGTATCGTTCGGTCAGAACAGTCCTATTAGCATGTGTTCCCTGTCGGTCAATGTGTGTTTGCATACCACTGCGCAGGCTTTTTTACGCAGACATAAGTCAACAGCGCATTCACATACGCTGTGCAGACAGAGCGAGAATGGCAGGCAAGCAGCAACCACATCCAGACTCTCATCGTGGAAGCCCTGGCATGCAGGAAATATTAAAATACTCTGATAAGTTTTGCTAGTTAAAAAAACTCTAAAAACTTGCTGCATCTAATTCCGTTTTTAGATGCCAATAAAAACCTATTTAAAAAAAAATGTGTATGTAAAAAAAAAAAGAAGAAGCTGTTTCATACCTATTTGCATGTTGTTTATTAGTGTTAATTTGTACTTCATTGTTACCGTGATCTTTATTTTTTCAGCTTTTGAGTGAAAAGGCCATGTTGGCTATATTAAAAGTGATTTGTATTTATCTGTTATCCACTTGGGTCCAGCACATGCACTAATTAATAGTGGAGAAAAATGAGCTAAGTTGTTTGAAAACAACATTGTTAAACTGCAATCAAGATCCTGCGGCTGATACCACATATGTTTTATCACAAGAAATCACAATTCTTGTGACATTGCAAATTGTGATTAACAGATGTCTGGAAGTGGGCCAAATCAGCATATTTTAAAAGCCCCCCAATTGGGACTCAAGTTTTATGAATATGCAAATTGGTCGGTCTTGAAATATGCAATCAGGCTGGTGGTTGCCCAGAGAGATATCTGAAAGCTTGCTCTCTGCCAGTGAAGCAAATTGTGTTTCCATGGATGCATAGGCTATATGTAAACACACTGAGTCTTGATTCTAAAACTAGCGCAGTGAAATGACAACAGAATGGACTAAAACTAAGGACACAATTCACTGTTAACACAATTCATTAGTTTGCACAGTTAATACAGTTCATTAGTCTTTTTTTTTGTGGAAATCAATTGTTATTCATCACATTTCTACGGTGGCCGAGAAAGCTCAACACTGCAACTAAAGAAAATGCATGCAAATAGAAAAAACCACCAGCAAATTAAGACAAAATCTTCATCAGTTTGACAACACATGCGCTGCAAATACTCACATAGCAACCAATTACAGAAACACGCTGCAGATACTCTCAATGCAACTAAAAACAGAAACCCGCTGCAAATAGCACAGCTCAGCGTGCTGCAACTGAAGAAAATGCATGCAAATAAAAAAAAATAAACTCCAGCAGGCCTGTATTCATAATACTAGGAGTCTTAGCTTAAGAGCGATTCGGGACCGATCTGAGAGCAACTCTGAGTAAGGAAAATACAAAAACTTTTATCTTAGTGAGGAGGCGGGGTTGACCCCGTTGCTATGTATGACACAATCTTTTGAAGACTGTGATTGGCTGGTTGTCCAAGAAGGGAAAAAAAAGTGATTTTAAGTATAGGGTCTATTCTAAGCCTCCACTTTGAACTTACATGCGTAATTTTTCCTATTTGATCGTTCTCTCTCACACACACACACATTATATATGTGTATATAAATCCTTTTTTTATTTACCATGCTGTTGATTTCCTATAAGGTATTTGATTGCTTAGAATGATAAAAATTGTTCCACTCTTTCCAGTTACACTGATTGCTGGCATGTTTATTTAAGCAGTGGTTTGAATGTTGGTTTTAATGTATCAAACATGGAATTTTCCCAGTTGCCAAATATCGTAATGTAGTGATTACTTTCATTTCAGGCGCTATGGCATTTCTGCGCTGTGTCGGAGATATTAGGGTGTCTCTAAAAAGATCAGTCACAAACATGATCCCTGCACGATCTAATCTATAGCGTCTTATTAACTCACTGTCATCCATTGTCTGCAACACATTTCTCCCTCTTCGTCTTTCTGCCATTTTCTCCTCTGCTAAAGAAACTCTTAAGCCTCTTAAAAGTCCTCGTTCGTGCTTCTAACAATTTTGACCTTAAGACCTCTTTTAAGGGTTAAGATGCTTTCTGGATTACTTTTTTCTTTACTAGGAGTTTTTCTTTAATTTTAAGAGTAAACGCCCACATTTCTAAGAGTTTTCTTAGAATTTTGTCACTAGGAGCTACTCTTTGCATTAAGATTCTTTATGAATACGGGCCCAGCAAATTAAGAAAACATCTTCATTAGTTTGACAACAAATGCGCTGCAAATACTCACAATGCAACTATATACAGAAACCCGCTGCAAATATTCACAACGCAAACAAGTACAGAAACGCGCTGCAAATACTCATACATATGATCAGGATGTTCAAATAATTAAGATTTTATCATTTATTTATTACAAACTAATGAAGATGTTTTATGAATGTGCTGGTGTTTTTTCTATGTGCATACGTTTTCTTCAGTTGCAGTGCGTTGAGCTCTCTCGGTCACAGTATATTTCTCTTAATTGCTATGTGCTGGCATACAAACCATATCAACCAAATCATACTTTAGCAACTGTTGCCATCCAGAATATTATGAAACAAGTTTAGCTATTTGCTAATCTATGGAAGCTCTCTCTTTTGTAATATAAGCATGTGCATGACGTCATCGTATTCACAAGTTCGCGTTTTTGAAGTTTACACAGAGATGCTAATGTTATCGAATGTTATAGTTTTTTTTAAAACTTGCACTTTGAAACCTGTTTTCAGCCCCCCAAAATGCTGTTGTCAGTTGAGAGCACAAAGTGTTTAACATTCCATACTTGGTTATTTTCGGTTAATTTCAGTTATTTGAAGTGCACTTTTTCTTTTTGGAATTTTCATTGTGAACACATAACTCCCACTATTTCTACTACAAAAAGAGTAGTGCAAAAGTATGCAAATTTGGACATGCCAGTGTAACCAGTGCACACCTGTATAAGCTTCAATAGAAATTTAAAATGTTACTCAGTATTTACATAGATTTACAGTACTGTTTCAAACCATGATTGGGTCAAATATGGACACTGTTCCAAGACACTGTTAGTAAATACTGTCTGTATTAATAAGCCTAAATGCAGTAAAGTAGGCAGTGCTGGTTTGAAGTCATGCAGATAAAGAATGGGAAGTGACAGCCAATGGCTTCCTAATGATGGTGTGTGCTGTGCATTGGGCTCAGTGGTGGGCGCTACATGGAAAGGCGCTGGGCAGGAAATTGCAGCATGCAGGGAAATGTGCCTCCATGCTGGGATGAACTTCATGCCCCTCGTTTTCTTTCTTTCTTTCTTTCTTTCTTTCTTTCTTTCTTTCTTTCTTTCTTTCTTTCTTTCTTTCTTTCTTTCTTTCTTTCTTTCTTTCTTTCTTTCTTTCTTTCTTTCTTTCTTTCTTTCTTTCTTTCTTGTCATACTCTGTCCCATTTAATTGCCTCTCTGTGAGCATGGAATGGAATACTGTAATTAAGGCCTTATCAGCTTTGCTTTGCAATGAAGGACATTGCATTTCTCCTTCTATCCATGTATCCCTCTTACCTACCCCTCTCTTTCCTTAGCAGTCCCTTCCCTTATCTTTTGCCTCTTCCTTTTTTTCTTCCCATCCCCATTTGTACCCTTTATCGGTTTCTTCTCCCTTTGTTCCTCCACATCTTTCAAGTTTCTATGTGCTCGGCTTGAAATTACGTTTTAATCAGAAAGAAGTCTTCAATTGTCTATTTTTAGGATTGCCTTAGCTCTATTGTCTGTGACTACTGTAAGAAGGTGAAGTAAAGCTTGAAAATGTATCTAAAAAATATATCAAAATGTACAGTAATATTGCAAATTATGATTGGCTTATTTATTGCAAATTATGAGGGTGCTTGTTAATGGACGCGCACGCTCGGGTTGTTATTCAATGCAATGTCCACACACAGGTAAATATGCTTACATTGTAGATTTATTTTACCGTGACTGCCTGGTATTAATTTCTGGTAAGCAAGAGTCCAACAAACAGTCAATAAATCCACAGTTCCAAGTCCTTCACCAGTACAGATTTCCTCTTGCACAGCATGGCATAGCATAACTTATCTTGGCATAGCATAATTTAGCGTAGCATAGCGTAGCGGTCAAAAAACTGTGTGCAGCACCTGTCACTTGAAGGAAGGTTCCCACCTATATTCAGTAATCAATTACCCAAAGAGAGACCCCTGCTGGACACACACTTAGGCCCTGTCCCAAATGGCGTACTTCATGTGGACTTTCGGTCTTGTGGACTTAAATTGCTTGTGCTCGCTGAAGCTATGAGTCCTTAGGCCGTCCCATTCAGCATTTTAACGCTCTGAAGTGTGCTCAGCATAGATGCAGGCTCCACACACTTTAACTACCCAGGAATCCTTGCGAAAGGCCAATCAGACAACGGATTGGAGGAGATTTCGCTCACGGACAATTGTTGACATGGCTGAGAAGAAAATATTACGTTTTTTATGACCTAGATGTACATTTTACCAGTTGAAACCTACAGTTTATACAAACATCATGGTCATCGACCAGTGGTTGATGTCTCAAACATAATAATGGCACGTTGAATAATACGATCGCATTATGATTCATTAAATAAATAGAACTGAATGTCAGGGCTTTACTGAGTCATATGTAAACATATTATGAATATTGAAACCTGTAAATTCATCTGAAACTCATGCACATTTTCATTATGTGTTAAAATTGTAATCTTAGTTCAAATGGAACATTATGTATTATTATGTACAACTGTATACATCATTTAAATAAGCATGATGTATCTATTGTCTAATGCCCAGGTGGCATGCACAATATCAAAATATAGAACTGTAAAATTAGGCTGTTGACATGGAGATAAGACGTTGGATCGCAAAAAAATTATTTCTCCTGTCCAGTAACAACCAGACCATTATTTCCAGCGTGACGATCGAGACTGTCCCAAAAATACCTTTCAATGCGCCCTCGTGGACTTATCGAGGTCTGCACTACATGATGTCACCAAAGTGTGGACTCTGAGGAAGTCCACAAGTCCGGAGTGTGCCATTTGAGACAGGGCCTTACATAACAAAAATAAAGTTTTTTATTTTTATATTTTAAAAAATTTAAATAAAGACAAAATGGCTCTTACATACCGGCCTCTAATTGGGATGAATCAAACATACAAATTCCCGACACATAACAAAGAGTCACTCATAAATACAAATAGTGAGCACAATAAACACACATGATGCTTATAACAAAACCCCTTAGCCCATAGACTTGTGTAAAAAACAAAGCTTTCCTACAGGCCTGTCAATAACACTGGTCTTTATATTTGTCCTTGTGTTTATGTGAATCATCATAATAAACCTGATATAGCCTGGCAGGAGTTCATATGGCGGGGGAACACAGGACCTTTATGTTCCAGAAACTTCCATTTGGAACCATCTTTTTTGGCTTTCTTTTTCCTTCCAGTGGTATCTTTCTTTCCATTTTTTCCTTTCCTTCTTCTCATTCTTCACTTTTACCTCATTCTTCACTTTTACCTTGTGTTACTCATCTTAATCCCGCTCTCTCTTGAGTGACTTCTCAAGTTTGATGGAGTGATGATAGCCATTATCCTCTTCCACTACATCCTCTACAAAGTCATTCTATTTATCTTGATATTTCCCATCAGAACTATGGAACTGTTCTTCCTTTCGCTTTTCTTTATGCTTAAGTTGCTCTTTTTCTATCTCTTGATGCTTCTTCTCTGAAGAGCTTTTGTGTTCAATGTTGCCATTCTCTGAATTTCCCTGCTGTTTTGCCACAGATAAATTGTTAGGAAGATACACATTTTCCTTTTAAATGGCAACTTCAAGGCATAATGATTGTCCTGAAGCTTGGCAGAACTCTCTGCAATCTCCAAAAACCTAATAGCCTCTCTTGACAATCCTTGCTCTTCTGCAGCTCACTCATTGAAGTCATAGTTGTATTGTTTAAACAACATCTCCTCCAATCTACACACAGAAATCCTTTTAACCACTGCAGAACAGTCTTCAGCCTCAAAGCTGCCTGCATGCAAAGGACCATTGATGACCCAACCTAATGCCGTTCTCATAGCATAAGGGCCATCCCCATGGCTGTTTATGACTTCCCAAGGCTCCAACATCTTAGGAGCGTCCACTTAGACAAATTTCCTTTAGACACAATGTTTTCAGAACTTACAGGCATTTGTTTCTGTGTGTGAGCGTCTGTGGAAGCTGATATAAGATGTTACCATCAGTAGCAGACACTTCCAAACCTGAGATACAATATGCTGATACAACTCTTTCCTGTTCCATAGTTTGTAACAGAAACGGAGTTCCTCTACCAGAAAGATTAAGCCGCTGCATAAGACTTTCAGTACAAAAAGTCGCAGAACTGCCAGGATCCAGGAATGCATACGTCTGGATTATCTGATCTCCTTCACTGGCCTTGACTTGAACTGGTAAGATAGAAAGCAGACAGCGATCTTTTCCGGCCCCTGTATGACCACATGTTTCGGCAGATCCTAAGAATTTGCATACCTCCGCCTCCTCTGAATTGGCCGTATATCTGTCAACATGAAGCACAGTGGGATGGTGCTGACTAAGTCAGCCGCTTGCCACAATTACGACTCATGTACCCAGCACTTAAGCAACCAAAGCAAAGCTCTTTCTCCTTTAGAAAGTCCATCTTTTCCCTTTGCTTCTTCCTTTTTAATTGTTGACAGTACTCCAATACATGATGCTTAGCACACCTCACACATAATGGAATCTCTTTAGAATTGTTTGGTGGCAATTCTATCCTCATATTCTTAGAGGTTTCCCCAGATTCCACTGGTCCATTAGTGGCAATAGCCTTGGTCTATTAACAGGTCTTGTGATAGTTGGCAAATCCCTAATATTACCAAACAAGGGATCCATTAGGATGCCAACCTGTCTTTCCATAAATTCCACAAGATCTTTGAACAAAGCTCTACCCTGAGTAGTTTCCAGAATGTTATGTGCGCCTCCACCGCCTAATATTTTTAAATATAATTTATTCCTGTGATTGCAAAGCTGAATTACCAGTCTTCAGTGTCACATGATCCTTCAGAAATTATTCTAATATGCTGATTTGGTGTTCAAGAAACATTGCTTATTACTATAAATGTTAAAATCAGTTGTGCTGCTTAACCCTTTCACGCATAGTGGTCACTACAGTGGACAGCTATTAAAAATGCATTTTCTTGAATATCTTGAAAGTTGCACATCAATCTCTTCATTGGACCCTTGTGCATCATCCTATAAATTGCAATCAAGTGGCAAGCCTTTGTGTTTCGATTTTTTCCCCCCTCCAAACTAAGATGGCCAAGGGTGAGTCAGACATGCCAAGTTGCTCCAGAATATCCACCCATTCCTTCTATCCTAGGAGACTCTTGTAGGTAAAAAAAATATTGCAGCATCAAGCAATATCTAATGAGTCATATCACAGTAAAATTTTCCAAGTTTTGATTTTAGATTGACAGAAAACTCTGATTAATCACATGTCCACTGTAGTGGACGTCATGCATCAACTGCTATATTTCAGCTACAATTCATAATTATAATGTGAATATTGTTTTTGAAATTTAAAACTTAAAAACTTAATCTGCAGTGACTTTTTTACTGTAAATAAATGTACTTGTATTATTAGAAAGTAATTTTCATTGACATTGAAAAAAGTCATGTGATTAAATATGTATGACACTTGTAATGCATTACTTTATTTGTTAGATCAAAAAGTAATCTGATTTCATAATGCACGTTATTGTAATGTGTTTTTTTACTCGTAACATCAAAAAGTAATCTGATTACATAATGCATGTTACTTGTAATGCGTTTCCTTACTCATAACATCAAAAAGTAATCTGATTATGTAATATGCGTTATTGTTAGGGGTGGGAATCACCAGAGGCACCACGATACGATATTATCCCGATACTTAGGTCACGATACGATATTATTGCGATTCTAAACATATTGCGATATTCTGCAATAGATTGCAATTTATTACCTTTTTCCAACTTCAAATTATGTCTGCAAAGGAAAACTGTCAACATCTGTTTGTTCATGTCACATCAATTTTAATAATCTCCGTTAATAATCTGCATTAATAATCTGTTACACAGAACTTATTAAATATTAAAATCAAAAATGATTCACACCTTCACAAAATCCAAACATTCAGTGTAAGAGTAAAAAAATGACATAACATTATTTATAGTAAGTTTATTTGATTCACATCTTATTTAGAGTTTTGACCTTGACAACCCAACTGCATTTACCCAAACAGTCTAAACTAAAAGATTGTTTTGGTTGAATCGGTTCAAATGAGTCATTAGTTCGCGAATCGGACGTGTCATTAGCGGACTTGTACAACGCGTGTGATTATCCCGGCAGTCAGGACATCGTACAAGATTTGTCAACACAGAAAACATTTCATCATTGGATTTTGTTTTGTTTATTGAAAGTGTTTTTCATGTCAGCTGAATGTGTGGAACGCTTTTCAGAGAAGATAAGGCAACGTAATTTTTTTTATTTTTTTTTATTTTTTTGCACAACACCCAGCAGTAATTCAGGGAAAAAATACCCGAATGCTGCACGTGAACCTTCGGTCTTCCGATCTTTTACCATCATGTCAATTCTCAATTGATTTTGATTAATATGCGCGAGGGAGCAAGAGAGAGAGCAAGACAGAAGACGGCGAGGGTGCGCGCGCCATCGCGGCTCTCTCTCTCTGGCACCTATCGCAAGCGCAGCAGTCATGCACATCACTCAGCGAACAAATAAGGCTTTGGCGAGACAAAAAATTGCTTGTGAGAGAGATGCGTGAGTGACATAGAGAAGGAGGGAGAGCAGCAGGGAAAGGAAATGCAGCTGAATGAATACGCTGCGTGTTTTAAATTGCATAAAAAAATGTTTTATAACGAAACACAATATGTGACGGCCGGTGTTGATTCTGTGGCGCACCGCCACATTCATTTTTAGCATTCTACTACCAAAATTAAATTCTCATGTGTAATTTTTAAATAATAAAACATCGATACTTGGCGCCCGTGTATCGATACAGTATTGCCACAGAAAATATCGCGATACTATGCTGTATCGATTTTTTCCCCCACCCCTAGTTATTGTAATGCGTTTCTTTACTCATAACATCACAAATTAATCTGATTACGTAATGCATGTTACTTGTAATGCGTTTCTTTACTTGTTACATAAAAAAGTAATCTGATTAGGTAATGCACATTACTTGTAGTTAATTACCTGTTAGATCAAAAAGTAATCTGATTAGGTAATGCATGTTACTTGTAACACATTACTTTACTTGTAACATCAAAAAAGTAATCTGAATGGGTTATGCATGTTACTTGTAATGCGTTACCCCCAACACTGATCATTTCAAATGAGATTGAAAAAACGTATCGCTAGGTTTTCTCAGAGGAGGGCTATGATAGAAATGTGCATGTCCATCTTGAACATAATCAGAATTATCAGCTAATAAGGGTAAATCTCCATACTCTGGTGCACTGGAGGGAGCATCTGAGTGGTTTCCACAGTTGTACCTTGACAGACTGTAGAAAAATCTGATGGAATCACGTCCTCATGTTCTGATATCAAAGATACGCAAAGTGCAACTTGTATGAAGCTGTATGAAGCCTTTGCAATATTTTGCATTTAGATTTTTTGTATATATTTTTTAGTTTTCACATGATTTGTTATAATTGTATTGATTAGTTCGTTAAATTCACATACTTTATGTGTTTGATTATTGTCTTATATTAAATCTAGTATATCTTAAGTTTAAACCAAACGCATCCTGTCCACTCAAGTGGACATCTGAAGATCTCTTTGAAAAATGTGTAAAAAAATTAAATAAAAATCAATTCTTGTTTTTCATGCCCTAAGAGCAATAAAAACACATAGGAAAAAAATCCTGACTGAGGATATCATAATTCATGCATGAAAGGGTTAATATTTTTCTGGAAAGCGTGATACTTTTTTCAGGATTCTTTGATGGATAGAAAGTTCAATGAATGCCATTTATCTGCATTTATTACATTTATTATTACATTTATTAAATACATTTTTAAATAGAATTTTTTTGTAACATAAATTTCTTCACTGTCACTTTTGATCAATTTAATGCATCCTTGATGAATAAAAGTATACATTTTTC
Source organism: Scardinius erythrophthalmus (assembly GCF_964197995.2). Lineage (NCBI taxonomy): Eukaryota > Metazoa > Chordata > Actinopteri > Cypriniformes > Leuciscidae > Scardinius > Scardinius erythrophthalmus. The sequence goes on from NC_138240.1 coordinate 18,861,904, forward strand.
TCTTTTTTAATCTTACCACAAATGTTTGAATGGTATCATTGTTAATGTTTCCACAAAAATTGTAATCAGCAAAAACTTGTTTTAATATTGATAATTATAATAAATGTTTTTTTGAGTAGCAAATCAGCATATAATGATTTCTGAAGGAGCATGTGACACTGAAGTCTGGAGGAATGATGAAAATTCACCTTTGCCGTCACATTAATAAATAACATTTTGGGTTAAATAAATGCAACTTTGGTTGAGGATAAGAGCTTTATTTTTTCACAAAGGCAAAAATAAAGTACGCTCTGAATATTGGAACACTAAACATAAATTGGCTTTAACTTGGGAAGTCTTTAGTCTTTGTAGTCGCAGTTTAGTCTGAATGTCATTTTAACTAAGAAACCACTAAGCTGGTTTATATTGATTCGCCATGATTTATCAATGTAAATCTGGGCTGAATAATAAGCAAATATTGTATGTAAAACATGTTTAAGAAGCTGAAATCATCAGTTCCATGCACTTAGTTTTTTTTTTTTTTTTTTACACAAATTTAACAGCTGGCCTCGGTCTCTCTCTCTCTTCATTGCCATCCCAGATGTAACCGACTGATTAAATCTACAGCTTCAGCCGTTTCACGTCTGTATTTTGCACATGTTTATGGCAATTAAAGGACAGCTTAACTTGTTTTACAGCTGTGGAGGCTTGCTGCTGCAAGTGTTTATTTCTCATGAGTGGGCTACATGATTGAGTTTTTTTTCTTTTTTTGCGTGGCGAAGAGCAAAGGGAAGCGTGCATGAATAAAGACTAGATTTGAATGTAGGCAGAAGAATTTTCGTTCTGCCAGGAAGAACTTGATCAATCAGCTCACTGGCTCGCCTATTCAGTGTTGTAAAACAGATTTGCCATGGAATTTAACAACAAATATGAGGCATATCTCTTCTGTCGGGTTATGTAACATTGGTTGATGGCATTTTCATAGCAATCATTAGATTATTTCATGGAAGACATATCTCTTGGTATTGATCGAATGTAAGCTATTGTAGCAGCTCTATGGAGAATTGTAGCTTCTAAGAACTTGGGCATTAGAGACCTGAATGATTTAATGAAGCAAATTTAAACTAAGGCCTATATCACAGCCATTTCATTGCCAGCTCACATCTCACTGAAGTATTAGGCTCTAGTAGCGCTTTCTTTGGAGAGACCCTTAAGCGCTTAGAGCAGTAGCGCAATAGCCCCATTAAAGTTTTGCCCTTTCAGTTAGGAGATTTGCATACAATTGACATTTTAGGTTCCCTTCAGAGTTTTAGTGGCTATATAGTTCAAATGAAAAATGAGTGTGTGAACTCTTAAAGGACTAATTTACCGGAACGAACCAAATGAACATTCTATCATCATTTACTCACTCTCATGCCCTCATATGACCTCATATTCCTTCTTCTGTTGAACTCAATACATTTTGAATCATACACGGGTCACTCTTTTCTGTGCATAACAATGAAAAAGGACTGGAGTTCTCAAGCTTAAAAAACAAAACAAAACACAAAAGGACCTTAAATCAATCCTAATAGTATAGTGCAAATAAATTAGTTGTTTCCTATATTATATGGGGTGTGTTCATACTTGGCAGGTTTGGTTTGATTAAAACGAACTCTGGTTCAACTGCATTTAAGTACGTGTTAACGCTTCTATCTGAATCCTGGTGTGCACCAAACAAGCAGATCGAGACCCATATTTTCAGGGGTTCTCAGTCCATTTTCAAATGTTCTCTGGTGCAGTTTGACTGAAATATGAACACAGCATGGACCAAAGACATCTAAATGACAAAAACGGGATGTGATGTCACAAGATGCAGTGCTAAAAAAGACAGAATGCTCAAGGATCTTCTCATCATTAGAGCAATGTTGCCCATTACAGTTCGGTTCAGGCGTGAGAACTGTGTTTCCTTGCAGTAGATCTTCATTTGTGTGTGTAACAGAGGAATACCTGGTGCAGTTTAGAAAAATACCACCTTATACAGTATGTACACGCATATAACAAGTGTATTTTGCACACAGCAATGTTTTGGATGTTCAGAGTAAGTTCAGTTGTAAAATGCACATCATAAAAGCTGTCCAATTAGGTTGTGACCTTACCTTTGATCCCTTTTTGTGTGTGTGTGTCGAACTACAAGTGTGAGCGAACATACCCTAGGTGTCCTGAAGTCACAAGATTTGTGATTAAGATTTTTTTAACTGCATTGAACTCTTCTTTTAAAAAACTGGATTCAAAAGAATACTTTCTTTTTAATTCAAATCGAAGAGTTAAAAAATAGTTTTATAATAATTTTGGAACTGGACAGCCCTCCTTCCTCATTCTGTCATTCCTCATTTGCTTTTATTATATTGAGTGGTCACCTTTTGTGTTCTACTGTAAACCAAGTAAATCAGTAAATCACACTGGGTTGCAAAGTATTTTCATTGTTTGGGTAAAATGTTTCTTTAATTGCTCACAGTTATTTGTGCTGTGTGCCAGTCATTTCCTTCTCCGTCACACTTTTCTAAATCTCTTTTTCCAAAGCTTGAAATACAAATGATTTGTGTACCCCTATCAGAACAATCCGCCTCAACAATGAGTTCCTGTGATTTTGCAAGGAGGCACATCACAATATCTGAAAAGATCTTGCCACTGTGTGGTTTCCAAGCAATTAGTGGTCTTAGCACAAAGAGAGTTTGGCTGCAGAAGCAGAAAAAGACATTCATAAAATGGAAGGACGGTTGTTTGAGTGGTTTCGGTATAAAACAAGAATCCAACATGAGTTCACACAATTTCCACTCAGCAAACCATTTAAAAATGTGTAACGTTTTAGACATGCAAATGTTAATGTTTAATAGTGACACAGGACGGTCTGCACACATTGGCTGTGTCTGAAACCTGAAAAATGTTGACTTCTCAGGCAGAATACTGGTAAGAAGACATCAAGGCAGGTTTGAGACCAATGTTTGCATAACATCCTACTAAAATGCCTCCATCTGGTCGATTTTTCTAAGGGCAGGATTAGATGCATCATTTGTTGACTACAGCAGTCCCAGCAGGATTTCGCCGAGCTTATTTCTAATCATTGCTGCCCAAAATCACAGTTGGCTGTGGCTTTTCTCAACAATTCCAATTTGCTTGTTGTTGTTATGCAGTGAAAACTCATGAATAATCATTATGTAATTGTGAAAATAGTGTAAGTGTGATAACCTTTATACAAAAACATGTCTGACTAGTTGGCAGCAAGGCCTGACTATTGAGTGACGGCATAAGGTATTGACTCTATAGTTTCTTCAATTGGTAAAGGATTGCCCACTTAGGTAGGAAGAGGCCTTCTGACTAACATGTAAAGCGACCAATAACAATCTGAATTAAAACACATACTAAATTAGTTTGAGATGTCTGTTAAGTTTGTGTTCAGATATTTGATCCCTCTAAAATTAATAAGCACAAATTGTCTCAATGGTTTGCATTTTGTCAACAACTACTGTATCTCACACACTCTTGGTATATGTCTGTTTGGAGCATGTCTCTAGTTCTCATAATTCAGGTTATCCATTCAGGTTATCCAAAAACAACACACAATTTTCAGGCTGTGAATAGGAATCAAGAAAGAGCTGTCAAATTGTGGGTGATATTACTTTTGGCTCATCTGTCGCATTGGAAAGGAAAGTTGAGCACATTGCATTGTGGGAGACAATATTCCATGCAGCAAGCTCTGTTCACGTTATCTCAGTGTGCTATTTGAATAACCAAGAGAGTTCTAACTGTTTTTCCAGACGCAAGGTGTCCACGTCTCTTGTACTTTGTCTCTCTTAATCTCTTACTCGCTTTCTCTTCATCTTTTTCTCACAAACATTCCCAAAGGAGTTTTTAGAGAGATAGAATGAGACAGACATTGCCTACTTGAATCGTCAAATGCTTTTCCTGCCTCTGTTATAGACTTAAGCCCCTCACTGCATAAACAGCCATATTTTGCTGTTAATGATTATCAACAAACAATTAATTCCCTAACCAATTAAATAGAAAGTAGTCAAACATGACAGAAGAAGTAAATGTAATTTTTTGCATGCGTTGCATGCATTTGGCATATCTAAACTAAACCCATGTTGTGCTGGATTTGACATCCTGTTTCTGGCTATGTGTTGTGTCATTGTGTTGGTTACGTTTTTTGGTCATTGTTTTCAAGCTTCTAGGTTACTGCTGTTTCCCAGCAACAACTGTGCTATCTCAGCACTAGGGTTGTGTGGGTACAGTTTCATATAGCCTACTCCTTATAATGCTTTATCCAGAATGACATCTGTTACATGAAGGAACGTGTATTTTTGACAAATCCCTGCTCTGTTTATGAGGTTGCCCACGTCTGTACTCAATCAGTCAAATATACTTGCCTGTTCTATAGAGGTGGGATGCCCAGGGAGAACAGGATTTGCTATAAGTGAAAACAAGAATACTTTTTAATTTGTTTAATTTGTAAGAAACTACAGTATTACGATTTAATCGATAAATAATGTAATATGTTAATTTAATAGATTAAATGTTATTAATTTGAATGAATTTAAAATCATTATGCACCCTGACCCATACGTAGGGTACAATGGGGCAATCCATAGTACATGATTGCAGAAAAAAAAATACAGTTTGTTTATATTGAACATTTATGGAGCAACAGATTTTGTGTGAAAATAAATCCTAAAAGTGTTTTATTTTTTATATAAATCTTATACCTGTATGAGGTGGCGAGGCCTTTGATTAAAGGGTTAGTTCACCCAAGAATGAAAATTCTGTCAGTAATTACTCACCCTCATGTTGTTCCAACCCCGTAAGACTTTCGTTCATCTTCGGAACACAAATTAAGATATTTTTGATTAAATCTGAGAGGCACGCAGTATTATCCTGTCACGGTGTGGTGCAGGTAGAAGACGAGGGAGAATCGTTCCAGTGCAAAAGTTCCAATGCAAACTTTTACTAACAATATAATTCAAACAGTAACAGACAGGCAGAAGGTTCACACACACTTAGTAGGACAGAGATCGGACGAAGACTGACTGAACAGAATGGAACTAAATACAAAAACTGATTAACAGAACACAGGTGACATAGCCTAGATGATGACTAAACACAGGTGATACAAATTAAGTGATAAAGGTTGTCATGGAATCAAATGAGTGGCGGGGAAAACAGAACAAAGGAAGACATGTGACTAATACAAACAAACACTGGCATGAGACAGTACTCCCCCCTCCCGGTAGGCGCGTCCTCGCGCCGTAGATAGACCAACTGCGGAGTGAGGGGACTCAGGAGGAGGATGAAGAGCAGGTGAAGGGCAGACAGAAGGCAGGAGGGACCAGGGCGGAGCAGGCTGTGCAGGCGGCCAGGGCAGAGCCGACGGAGGGAGGAGCCATGGTGGAGGCAGGGCTGATGACTCCAGGGGGCCAACTGACGGGGGCAGAGCAGGTGGGATGCGCTATTCATCCGGGAGGAGCCCCGGATGGAGCCGGAGAGCCGACGAGCCAGGGCGATGCTGAGGATCCCAAGGGACATGGCGATGCCGACGGCTCTGGCGACCGAGGCGCAGGCCGGGATCCAGAAGGCTGCGGTGGAGCCGGAGCGACAGAGGACCAAGGTGGAGCTGGAGGAAGTAAGGAGCCCAACGGAGCCAGAGGGACGAAGGGACGAGCAAAGCCAAAGGTGTTTAGTCCCTAGGCGAGGGCAGGCCGACGAGGGAGCCCGGCAGGATGGATCGACGAGCCGAGGTAGAGTCCTGGTCACGGAGGTTAGAGGTGGAGACCTGGGACCCACTAACCAGGCTGGAGCTGCCGGCTGGCAGATCCATGGCGACCCCATCTCCCCGAAGGTGGTTAGAGGAGCTGAGGGGCTGACAGGCAGTGTGGGAAGAAGGGTTGAGAGGAGGTGGGAGAGGGAGGCTGAGTGGGAATTCTGGAACCGATTCTGTCTCGGGGACAGACTCAGGTTCAGGCTCGGGAACTGACTCAGACTCAGGCTCGGGAACAGATTCAGATACAACCGAAACAGATTCAGATACTACTTGAACAGATTCAAATACAGGCTCAGGAACAGATTCAGATACAGGCTCGGGGACAGAAGACACAGGCAGGGTGGTCTTGGCGGGACGAGACTCTGGACGGGTGGTCTCAGCGGAACAAGACTGGAACAGGGACAGAACAGGTCTGGGAATATGGACAGTCCTTGGGGCAGGAACAGGTCTGGGAAAATGGACAGTCCTTGGGGCAGGAACAGGTCTAAGAACAGAACGGGGAACAGGAAAAGGTATCAGCGTGGCAGCGGCCATCCAGGCTGAGGGCTCAGGTGGTGAGGTGGCAGCCATCTTTGCTTGGGGCTCAGGTGGCAAGGCGGTGGCCATCTTGGCTGAGGGCTCATGCGGCGAGATGGCGGTCATCTTGGCTGAAGACGAGGACTCATGCATGGCGGGCATGACATGAAAAAGCCTTGGGTCTGGCTGTGTTCCGGATCGAGGCACAATGCTCTCCAGACACCGGATGACGGTCTCCCTCCAGTCCAGTCCGGTGGTGTCTGCAAGGTCGATTTGATGGTTGAATGTGGCCCAGATCCGGAACAAGGTGCGATCTTCTGTCACGGTGTGGTGCAGGTAGAAGAAGATGACGGAGAATCAAAAGTTCCAATGCAAACTAGAGTTCTCAACGGGCCTGAAAATTACAACCCGACCCGGCCCGGCCCGTGGCTTTTAAAGCCCGGACCCGATGTAACCTGACACACCATCATGAATTATCTGCCCGAACCTGGCCCGCGGCCCGACGATATATATTTTTTTCCTCTCATACACGTATTATCATGACCAGCAGACGGGAATTCAAATCAACCTTTAATGTTCATGCCTTTTAACAATACAAACAATACAAACAACTTTCCAGACCTCTGATTTTCCCACTCCTGTAGTAGCGACGGTGAATTCACCTGCGGCAAGTTTACTTTTCACCAACTCCATCTTCTTCTCCAGGCTAAAGGCGTGCACGCAGCGGCGTCATGTCCCCTCTCCATTGATGCACGTTGCACGCAATAGCCAGACTTTCTTTATGGTGAACAGCAGCGATGATTAATAAATGTTTTTTTTTTTGTCTTGTTTTTCACTGAGCAGAAAAGATTAAGCCCGAGGTCCGACCCGACCCGAGTCATTTGCTTATATTTTCGACCCGAACCCGGCCCGAACCAGCGGGTCCCGTCGGGTTTGTCGGGCCGACCCGACCCGTTGAGAACTCTAATGCAAACTTTTACTAACAATTCCCTTTTCTAATTTGCCTGTGTTCCCTGTGATTATTAGTTTCCATAGCTCCTAATTAATGATTCACCTGTTTCTGTTCAGTTCATTAGTTCTCCCTTGTTTTTAAGTCCTCAGTCCTCTCCTGAGTTTTGTTTCTGTTGGATTTATTAAAAGACTGTTTACTGCTCTCAGTCTTCTGTGTCATGTGCTTACTACAGCCACACACTTTACAGAAAACGGAACCGAGAATATAAAATGGACTTACCGTCTGTCCAGCTGCACTGTTAAGAGTAGAAACAACTCTAGGACCACAAGATACTTTTTAGTATGTCACTTTAGAAAAACGAGTGATTTATAAACATTTTTGAATGTCATGTTTCATAATATTTGCATTGTTTTATTTTTGTCCTGTGGATTTTTTTGTCCAGTTTTGTTTTGAGGAGGCACTGCCACCTTTGCTTCTTGCCTCCCTTGCTTCTGATAGTTGGTTAGTTAAAGAGGTCCTATTATGACCCCCCCATGCTCTTCATGTTAGAGCATGAAAAATGTGAGCAAAGGTAAATAAAGCAACTAGTACAAAATCCACTCAAAAAAGTACCCCCCTTTGTTAGTAGTGTCTTGTCACCATGTCCAAGAGACACTGATTTTCCACCCCTGCACATGTCATGCTTGCAAAGGTGGTTCCCCTTTAAGTAGCAAATAAAAAACTATCAAATGAGACTGTAAAAAGTATTAATATTGCGCATTCCAGAAGGAAACAGGCTGAATCACATGAGGCAGTCACCATATTGATCATGTTTGCCTGACAAATCTGTTGTATTTTACTTTAGCCTTTAATTCAATAATTTGTTAATTGTGTTCTCTCCTATTTCCCCTACAGTTACAGAGAAAGAGGTTCAGCAATGGTAAGTTTATTTATGCATTTTTCTGTGTCTGTCTATCTTTCTATGTGTCTATCTATCTGTCTGTCTGTCTATCTATCTATCTATCGTCCATCCTTCGTTCATCCTTTGTTCATCCTACACATATAGTTGTATAGTTCCTCTCCTCTCCTCTCCTCTCCTCTCCTCTCCTCTCCTCTCCTCTCCTCTCCTCTCCTCTCCTCTCCTCTCCTCTCCTCTCCTCTCCTCTCCTCTCCTCTCCTCTCCTCTCCTCTCCTCTCCTCCCCTCCCCTCCCCTCCCCTCCCCTCCCCTCCCCTCCCCTATTGTCTTTTTTGGCACACTGGGTACATCATGCTTTTATATCTCCATCTGCTTTGGCCATCACAGCATCATTTTGTATTTCCTCACATCATTTGGTAGTTTTGCTTCCCAGGGGAAAAATCTCAGTGTCTTTGAAACACAGATTTGACAGTAACTTTAGTCCGTCCTTCCAGTAATTTGCCCAAATGTCAGCGAGCAGTAGTGTGTAGTTTGGCACACCTCACTTAACGTCAGTCTGTGCTGGCACCTTTGCTGGCATGCCCAAGGTCAGTCCAGCCTTGGCACTGTGTGTCCCTGGGTGTTTGCCAGGCTAAATTGTTGACTCATTTCTGCTGCTGCTGCTGGTAGACTTAAAACCAGTGAGGAAGGACGTGGATGTGAGGCTGCAGTGGGACGTGAGCTTAGGTGCTTTTGAATTTCCTGACTAAGATCTCACTCCGCCTATCAGAGTTCTGTACCGTTGCCTTTTCAGTACCCATCATTCCTTTAATGATCCTTCCTGAGGGTGAATGTTGTCATTAAAGTAACACAGAGCTGAAGGTGCAAAAAGATGCTTTTATTTTCATGGTTTTAGCCACTGTACTTGTTTGATGCACAAATGTCAGAAGTGTGTGTATATATGTAGATGTAAAAACCTATAAGTATTACCATGCATACTATATACACAAGTCTTTTATGTTCACCAAGTCTGCATTTATTTGATCAAAAATATAGTAAAACTGTAATACTGTGAAATATTATTAGTTTAAAATAAATAATTACAGTTTTCTGTATTAATCTATTTTAAAATGTAATTTATGAACTTTTATTATTATCAGTGTTGCATTATCATTATGCAGTTGTGCTTCTTAATATTTTTGTAGAAGCCATGATACATTTTACATGATACAAGTCTTTGATGAATAGAAAGTTCAAAAGAAAAGCATGACATATTAAATGAAATTAATCTTTTATAAATGTCTTTAATTTCACTTTTGATCAATATAATGTATCCTGGCTGAATAAAAGTTTTAGTTTCTTTCAGAAAAAAAGACCCCCCAAACTTTTAAACAGTATATACAGTCATGTGAAAAAGAAAGTACACCCTATTAGAACTCTGTGATTTTACTTTTCAGGACATAATAAAAATCATCTGGTCCTTGGCAGGTCTTTAACACATGAGTCATATTACTCTGTGTTATTATTTATTTAACAAAAATAAAGCCAAAATGGAGAAGCCATGTGTAAAAATCTAACTGCATTCAATGATTCAATAGCTTGTAGAACCACCTTTAGAAGCAATAAGTTGAAGTAATCGCTTTCTGTATGGCTTTATCGGTCTCTCACATCGTTGTGGAGGAATTTTGTCCCGCTCTTCTTTACAACACTGCTTCAGTTCATTGAGATTTGCGGGTATTTGTTTATGCACAGCTCTCTTAAGGTCGTTTTCCTGTTGCTTGACCCAATTTTGTCCAAGTTTTAGCTGTTGGACAGATGGCCTCACATTTGACTCTAGAATACTTTATGGTTGACTCAATGACTGCAAGGTGCCCAGGTCCTGTGGCTGAAAAACAATCCCAAATCATCACCCTCCACCACTGTGCTTGACAGTTGGTATAAGGTGTTTGGGCTGATAGGCTGTGTTTGGTTTTCGCCGAACATGGCACTGTATATTCTGGCCAAACATCTCCACTTTGGTCTTGACTGTTCAGAGGACATTGTTCCAGAAGTCTTGTGGTTTGTTCAAATGCAACTTTGCAAACCTAAGCCGTCCTGCCATGTTCTTTTTAGAGAGAAGATGCTTTCTCTTGGCAACCCTTCCAAACAAGACACCCTTGTTCAGTATTTTTTATTATACTGTCATGAACTTTAACATTTAACATGTTAACTGAGGCCTGTAGAGTCTGAGATGTATTTCTTGGGTGTTTTGTGACTTCTCTGAACAGTGCACAGTCTGACCTTGGGGTGAATTTGCCGGGACGTCCAATCCTGGAAAGTTTTGCAAAGGCCGTGAATGTTTTCCACTTGTGAATAATCTTTCTCACTGTAGAATGATGGACTTCAAATTGTTTGAAATTGGCATTTTAACCCTTTCCAGATTGATGGACCGAAACAATGGCTTTTCTTAGATCATCGCTGATGTCTTTCCTCCTTGGCATTGTGTTAACACACACCTGAATGCTCTAGACCAGCAAACTGCCAAAACTTCTACATTTACAGTATAGAGGTGATCACACTTGCTGATGATCAATTAATCAAAGGCATTTGATTAGCAGTGTATAACTTCTACTTACCCTCTTAATTCCAATGGAATCAGTACGAGTGTACTTAATTTGTCACACATGGCTTCTCCATTTTGGCCTAGTTTTTGTTAAATAAAAAATGACACAGTGTAATATGTTGTGTTGTTATTCATCTGATGTTGTATTTTCCTAATTTTAAGACCTACTAAGGACCAGATTTTTTTTTTGCATGTCCTGAAACGTAAAACAGTAGAATTCAAAGTGGGTGTACTTTCTTTTTCACATGACTGTTTTGGTTTTATATAGGTTTTTCTTATCAAGAACTCCACCCTTAGGAAGAAACCACCGGACCGACATATAAAATTGGAGTCTGAAATTAAATCTGAAATGAATTATATAAAATATTGACACACACGCACACACACACACACACACACACACACACACACACACACACACACACACACACACACACACGTGCTCACACACACACACACACACACACACACACACGTGCTCACACACACACACACACGTGCTCACACACACACACACACACACACACACACACACACACACACACACACACACACACACACAACAAAACAAAACATATTATAGTGTTTGAATAATGGCACAGCAATGTCTGTAACTAATTGGACAGAAAAACTTTTAGAAGAAATTCTGTCAGTTCAAAAGTAATATGGTCAAGTTATTTCACACAAAACAAAGCAGATTAGACAGTTCTGGTCATGGATATCTAGTTAAATTGCTATTAAGGTGTCCTCTTAAGTTTATTGCTAAAAACGGTGTGTTTACTTCCAGGAGTTGGATAAAGCATGTGGAACTGACGGTTTTGAACCAGTTAGCAATATTCATCAGATGATCAGTGAACGGACTGTCAGGCATGTTTGAGGCTAATCTTTTTTGTGTGATTTTAATCTTTGTCTTTCAGTCTCAGAGCTGAAATGTAATGAAACTGACATGACCATCTTCTTCCCTGATCTCAAAACGAATTAGAGAACTATGACATTATCCTGGCAGATTGCATTCTCTTCGGTACTGGCTACAGCATTTATTGTCCTCTTATACTAGACCTAGACATTCTGTCGCTGGTAATTCATACAGAAATAAAATTCCCAGTATTAACCAGGAGTTCCACTCGCTATATATGCATATAAATGGCCATTTTTATATGTGCTGATGTGTATTGATCATCCAACTATTGCCTTGGGGCGGCTAATAGTCCAGTGGCTGAATTAATGGCTGTGCATAGGTTAACCAACAGCCTTGGGAGAAACAACTAAAAATATCTGAGCGATTCATTTAGTCATTTGTCTTCCCCTGCAGGAGCTAATGGACTCGTGTGTGCTGGACATCACAATGAAAGTCTGTATTTGAATATACTGCAAAGGTGGCGAAGCTTTTGTCAGCAGCCTTGCTAAACAATTATACACACACACAAGGTCATATGATAGCTTTATGTGGGGAATAGACTGAAATTTAAGTCATTATTCACAAATAATCTTCCCCTCCAGTAGGAGGACTGGATCTGCAACCAAATCAACGAGTTAGTAATTTGAAATTGAGAATCTATTCTGTTCAATTCGTGAAATAAATCATTTAGATCATTTTGCGATCTTTAGCAGCAGATTAATTCAAAAGAGTTGACTCACATTTTGCTCACAAATGAAACATTGCTACTGCCCCCACGTACTACGGAGCTGGGTGTCAACATTTTCAGTAAGCAATGGCTTAAAGGTGCTCTAAGTGATGCCACGCGTTTTTTAGGCCAAAACATTTTTTGTCACATACAGCAAACATCTCCTCACTATCCGACAGCTACCTGTCCCCTGAACACACTGTAAAAAAATGCGGTCTCTCTAGACACCACAGGCTCCACAAACGGCAACAAAAACAAACTGAGCTCACCCGCACCACGAAACACAACAAACAGTGTTCCAGCCAATCACTGGCAAGAAGTATTAGAGGGTGGGGTTTGCGGGGTCAGTCCGCGTACACGTGAAGGGGGTGTGTGGAGGAGAGAGAAGCATGAAGAGGGAAGCTTGAATTATGGCCGACACAAGACCAAAGAGACGACGTTCCGATGAACAAATTGCCAAGAAGAGGGACAAGGATAAGAAACGCGCGAAGTACCGAATTTACATCGGAAAAACCTTCGAAAGGTGGCGAGAACTTCGCCGGCAGAAGGGCTTCCAGTCCAACATTCAGTTGCTCTGTTTTTGCAGAACAGGTAAATCCATTTTTATTTCTGAACTAACGTTCATGTTCGCCAAACCAACACAAGGATGTAATTAGCTAGAACTATGCAGTCAGCTTTAACTTTGGTGAATACAACATGCATGTTTCTAGCAGTTAGCGATCAATCTCTATTGTAAATGATCAAGCAAATTCACAGTAGGGCGACAATTTGTGTGAATGATTGTTTTCATCCACTGTTTGTTATGAATTTGAATGTTCATTTATAGGCTGTTGACAACTTTGACTAAATTTGTTTACGACGCTTCCGTTGTTTATGCTCACTGGGAAACGCGAAGCTAACGTTATCATGCTAGTATTGGAGCTAACGTTATAGTTATAACCTCAGGTGGTGAAACGATTTTAAGATAATGTTTCTCTTTTTCTGCATTCTGTTCTGACTGCAATATATAAAACCATTTATCTAACTTGGCGACATTACACATTGCTTGAATTTATGCCGGAAGGGAGGGGAGAAGGGAGGAGACGGGATGAGGAGGAGGGAGGGTCTAGCTAGCCTCCGTTTTGTTTGACAACAATTCGAATGTCAACAAGAAGTTATGACTCCCGGGATCGCTTAGAGCACCTTTAAGTTTTGGTCTTATTGTATGACTTAAGAAGACTTTTGTGTCCATTGTAAAGCTTAAAGCTTCAGTTTTTATATTTAAATGGCATGGAAAAGTGTTTAGATGTTTTTTTCACCATGGCAGTCAACCCTGGAATGAGTGTTATATACAAATTTAGTTTTTTGGACTACCTTGTTGTAGACACTGACTGCTTACTATACCGCACAAAATGCCAGTTTATAGATCTGGGGCCGTATTCACAAAGAATTTTAAGGCTAAAAGTAGCTCCTAACTGGTAAATTTAGGAGCAACTCCTAAAAATAATGGGCGTGTCACTCGTAACTAAGAGTAATTCACGAAGCATTTTAGCCCTAAAAGTAGCACCTAAGCCTGGGACAGCTTAAAAGAAGTCGAGAGGACTCCTAACTCACTAAGACCTATTCACAAACCGCTTTTTGTGGCATTTCACGTTGCAATGTTTTGAAATGCATATGCGGCAGCTACAGGAGCTTCCAATCGCGAGGGAAAATTTTTGCATTGTAGGCATAACTAAGGATGCAATAACGCCACCAACAACAACCAAAAACTAGGCTACTCATTGCATGTAAACTAATTGTAACGTTTCATTGTGAATCAAATTAAAATGTTCTTCTCTTTGCAAACGTAGGCAGAGGCATATAGTGACAGATTAATTCAATATTGTTGCAAAGATCCATATGTTTCATTAGGCTACTAGGCTATTTGTTTTGCCTTACTCTTTATTCATTTAGGCTATTTATTCAGTTATTCATCATCTTCCGTCCTTCGCACTACTTGTGTAGCGCACGCATTCTCAGACCTGTCACCTGTCACTCATCATCTTAGGGGAGGTGTTTGGAATCATTCCCGCGTTACAATCATCAGCCAATCAAGGTGGTCACTTCAGTAAAGCTTGTGCATGAGTAATGACGTCATCCATAGCAACGAAGACTCACTCTTAGTTTAGGAGTTGTCATTTTTCTTTACTAAGAGTAGGTCTGAAAGGTGTTGTGAATAACTTAAAACTCCTAGCTAAAATCTTTTAGTGCGATTTAGGAGTACTCCTAGTGGTAAGATAAAATGCTTTGTGAATACGGCCCCTGAACTTATTGTTTTGATAAAAATTTAATTTGAGAATTGAGCAAAAGTGATTGAGGAAAGACTTCAAGTGTACAAGAACACAAACAAGTTACAAAAATGATACGCTTTTTGATATATGAGAGAGAGAGAGAGAGAGAGAGAGAGAGAGAGAGAGAGAGAGAGAGAGAGAGAGAGAGAGAGAGAGAGAGAGAGAGAGAGAGAGAGAGAGAGAGAGAGAGAGAGAGAGAGAGAGAGAGAGAGAGAGAGAGAGAGAGAGAGAGAGAGAGAGAGAGAGAGAGAGAGAGAGAGAGAGAGAGAGAGAGAGAGAGAGAGAGAGAGAGAGAGAGAGAGAGAGAGAGAGAGAGAGAGAGAGAGAGAGAGAGAGAGAGAGAGAGAGAGAGAGTGTGTGTTGGGAATGCTCTAGTGTCATGTCTTCATTTGTGCATGTGTTTGTTCTTGACTGTGCCAGATTTTTTTTATTTTTAATGTTAACAATATTTGTTATATATTTGTTACTGTTTTTATTACAACCACAACAACTCCTTGAATATAGTCAATTTTTTATGTGTGTATTCCCATTTCAAGTGTGAACATTTGAAGCAAGCTCTTAGACCACTCAGATGAACACCTGGGCCCGTATTCATAAAGAATCTTAATGCAAAGAGTAGCTCCTAGTGACAAAATTCTAAGAAAATTCTTAGAAATGTGGGCGTTTACTCTTAAAATTAAACAAAAAGTCCTAGTAAAGAAAAAAGTAATTCAGAAAGCATCTTAAGAGGTCTTAAAGAGGTCTTAAGGTCAAAATTGTTAGGAGCACGGACGAGGACTTTTAAGAGGCTTAAGAGTTTCTTTAGCAGAGGAGAAAATGGCAGAAAGACGAAGAGGGAGAAGAAATGTGTTGCAGACGATGGATAACAGTGAGTTAAGACACTATAGATTAGATCGTGCAGGGACCATGTTTGTGACTGATCTTTTTAGAGATACGCTAACATCTCCGACACAGCGCAGAAATGCCATAGCGCCAGAAATGAAAGTAATCACTACATTACGATATTTGGCCACTGGGAAAATTCCATGTTTGATACATTAAAACTAACATTCAAACCACCACTTAAATAGACATGCCAGCAATCAGTGTAACTGGAAAGAGTGGAACAATTTTTATCATTCTAAGCAATCAAATACCTTATAGGAAATTAACAGCATGGTAAATAAAAAAAAGGATTTATATACACATATATAATGTGTGTGTGTGTGTGTGTGTGTGTGTGTGTGTGTGTGTGTGTGTGTGTGTGTGTGTGAGAGAACGATCAAATAGGAAAAATTATGCATGCAAGTTCAAAGTGTACCCTATACTTAAAATCACTTTTTTTTTCCTTCTTGGACAACCAACCAATCACAGTCGTCAAAAGATTGTGTCATACATAGCAACAGGGTCAGCCCCGCCTCCTCACTAAGATAAAAGTTTTTGTCTTTTCCTTGCTCAGAGTTGCTCTCAGATCGGTCCCGAATCGCTCTTAAGCCAAGACTCCTACATAAAAGTTTTTAAGCTAAATTAAGAGTTTTCTGAGAGGATTCTTAGATTCTTTATGAATACGGACCCTGATTTTTAACGTTTTTGTAGGGTAGTTGACTCAAAAATTCTGTTATTATTTACTCACACTCAAGTTTACTCTGTGGAACACAAAAAATATATAAATTTTGATTTTGAAGAATGTTTCAGCTATTTTTTCCATACATCAAAAGTCAATGGAACACAAAACATTCAAAATTTAGGCCTAAGCCTTTATTCATTATCAATAAGTGTATAACCAGACTACATCAAATATGATTATGCAAACCACAAACGCCAACTGACATCAAACCTTAGTATTTGATATTGCCACTTAGACCTGCACCAAACCTTAAAAAAAAAACAGCTTGGACCATATTGGTCTTTTCAGCAGGGAAATGGCATGATTTTACATCAGTGATCCAGACCGTCTGGACTGATATAGGCTGACATTCATAGTAGTCAAAAGTGGGACTTTTACAGACAGTTCAATAATGTGTAATTAGAGTCAAGTCATTGATTAGAGAACGAGGCGACTTTTCTTAGAAATTAGAAAGTGCCTTTTAGACACTGAAATGTAAGATTTCTACAGTTCATTATTCTGTCTAAATGAAAGCCAATGTTTGGGGACAAATTTTTTTTCATTTGGAATCTGATTTTTTTTTTTTAACTAGTGCTGCATTTATGCACGTCATATTTGAAGTGTACTGTAAGTGCTTTGCATTCCTCGCTTTTCAAAAAATACCAGGCGTTGCTTTGACAACAGCGGCTCCCTCAAATTAAGCGGCAATCAAGTCGGATTAACCGAGAACGAAATGCTGTTACTCTTCTAGTTTGCTCTGTGCTCACTCTGTGCATGCTTAATATTGTGGAGAGTTTGAATTTTGTGTGTGTGTGTGTGTGTGTGTGTGTGTGTGTGTGTGTGCGTGTGTGTGTTGAGAGGTGGCAGGTTGTTCAGGGCTCACTGACAGAGCGCAATAGTCCCCTCCCAAACCACCTACAGACCCCTTTGCCAATGAATGGATAAAGCATGAATCATACTTACAGAGAACATTTTCTCCTTTCTGTTTTCTTGAAGCTTTAAAAATAGCCCAAATTGATTTGTGAATCATCCGACTATGCTTGACTGAGTGTTTTTTCCTGACCAGTGTGGTGTAATGGGGCAATTGCTGAGACATTACACAGTTGGCATTGCTCTGCATGTGGCAATAGGATGGCGTCATAAAGCCACAGGAGGCTATACAGACCAATGACCCTCTGCGAGATGCTTGTGTGAGCATGTGGCAGAAATAATTTTTGACTGGTTTTGTGGTTGTGTACAAAATCTTTCTCTGGTACATATAAATGCTGGACTTAAATGAGAAGTGATGCACTTTTTTGGGCTTCAAATTTCTTCCAGCCATTCACTCCCATTATAAAGCTTGGAAGAGCCAGGACATTTTTAATATAACTCCGATTGTATTTGTCTTAAAGAAGAATGTCATGTACACCTAGGAAGATTTGAGGTTGAGTAAATCATGGGCTAATTTTCATTTTTGAGTGAACTAACCCTTTAAACACCATCCCAGCAAGCTTGCATTCACATCTGCCTCCATCCAATCTACAACCAATGATTATGATCTTTTTTAATAATCCAAAAATTGTTTCACTTGGATATACGTCACAAAACAGAACACATGATCATCTGCTACTTCTGTAACATTAAGAAATTGAGGAGTCTGATGCTTTTAATAGACCGATACTCTGCCTATATGCACAGAGGTGGTGACAATAAAACTGATTAAATCAGCCTAAAGCCACAGTCACAGTAGACTTTCAGCACACAAAT
The DNA here is from genome assembly GCF_964197995.2 of Scardinius erythrophthalmus. Classification (NCBI taxonomy): domain Eukaryota; kingdom Metazoa; phylum Chordata; class Actinopteri; order Cypriniformes; family Leuciscidae; genus Scardinius; species Scardinius erythrophthalmus. Next base: position 18,879,890 of record NC_138240.1, read on the forward strand.
TTCTATGTAATTTGTGCATTTCTATGTTAGCATGACTGCAAATCCTACGTCTTCACGTGATACGAATTTGCAAGTCAGCGTTCATCAAACTTTGGAGCACAGTGTAATTTGCTCAAGCTTGTGTTTCCTGTCTCCTGCATTTGCATGCATATGAATGGAAGTCAGAGTGTTGTGTGACTGTCCCTTAAGATTTAAGTTTTCCTGCTTCTCTTAGCAGTCTGTTGGCTTGTTTGGCTTGTTTTACTTTACTTTTGGTCTAGCAGGGAAACCAGCTGCAGTCCTATTTGACTATTTCATCCATTGTATAAGGCTGTTTATTAGTTGTCTGGTACTGATTTTAGTATTGAGGTATCAGAGTCTGGAGCCAAAATTGGTATTAGTCCAAACCAAAACAGCTATGCAAACAGACCTATATGGCTTTCCGCTTGTCCTGCTCTCATGTAAGTAGAGTCTTCGTTCCTAGAAGAAGGAAGTTCCTGCCACCTATCATTAGGAAAGGGAGAGAAAAATTGACAAACTGTGTAAGAGAAAGGCTGATGAGAGACTTTGGTAACTTATGACTTATACCACACTGAATCTCCCTTAGAATTTTCCCAGCGTCTCTTTACGTTCACGTCACATAACAGCATGAATTCACATTCTATGATAAGCTAAGCTGCACTAACATTCTACTTGGGTGAACTTGACATTAGTGGTTATAAATGTAATGCAGCGTTTGAGTGTGACAGGCAGCTGCACAGGTGAAAATTAACGCTTGATTGGAAGGTGTGCATTTATGAGAGCTTAATAATTCAAAGTGCAGGTCTGTTGTACCCTGAAATGCAGCTCACCAGTCCTGCACAGATTATCTAAAAAAATCTTGAAAAGGGAAATAAAAAGTTATATTCTTTAAAAAAAATGTTCACTGCAAAATAATCATATTCTTTGTTAGTTTGTCTTGTTTTCTATTTAAAATATGTAAACATCCTTAAACTAAGATACATAACTCAACTTTTTTTAAATGTTTTTGAAAGAAGTCTGTTGTGCCCAAGGCAGCATTTATTTCAACAAAATACAGTAAGAACAGCAATAATGTTACTATATTATTATTATTATTAAAAAAATACATATACTGTATATATATATTATGCTAATAATAGTATATGTATTATTCCTGTGATGGCAAAGCTGTATTTTCAGCATCATTACTCCAGTCTTCAGTGTCACATGATCCTTCAGAAATCATTCCAGTTTGCTGATTTGTTGCTCCAAAAACATTTTTTTTTTTTTTTTTTTTTTTTATCAATTTTGAAGTGCTGCTGAAAATTATTGTGGAAAGTGTTATACATTTTTGTTTCAGGATATTTTGATGAATAGAATGGTCAAAAGAACAGAGCATTTGAGATAGAAATATTTTTGTAACATTATAAATGTTTTGACTGTCAGTTTTGATCAGTTTGATAATGCATCCTTGCTGAATTAAAATATTAGTTTCTTTCAATAAAAGTAAAATAATAAAAAAAACTAAAAAACTAACTGACCCCAACATTTTTAACAATTTTGTATAATAAAAGTGTGTGTATATATATATACACCTGTCTACTATGACCTGCTGGTCGAACTTTGTCTTCAAGGACAAAGTATATATATATATATATAATTAAAAAAGGAAAATATAATGGAATAATATTTTTTTTTGCTCCTTGAAGACAAAGTTCGACCAGCAGGTCATAGTAGACAGGAGACATCTGTCTTACCTGTAGTTTTGTGAAAGTTTCATTCTTGTTTAATGTCATTCTCAAGTCACTGGGGATTCAGGAAGCTGACAGATCTAGCCATAAATTATTTCTAACTGTCAGAAAGAGAACAGACTTCAGAGATCTCCTGAAGCAGGAGGCAGATTACAAAGGCATGAGCCTATTTTGTTAGCCTGCAGACCAGTCAGGTGCTGTGCTCACATACTTATCAGTCTTCTCTTTCTTGCCCTCTTTTCATGAGTGCCTTGATACCATAACATATAAGAGATATCAAAGACATCGTATGAAAATATAATGTTTTGTTTTTCCTCTTCCAGGTACAAGGGCTTCATAAAAGACTGCCCAAGTGGTCAGCTTGATGCCGCAGGTTTCCAGAAGATCTACAAACAGTTCTTCCCCTTTGGCGACCCCACCAAGTTCGCCTCATTTGTCTTCAATGTTTTTGACGAGAACAAGGTGAAGTGCACATCACTGTTTGGTCTTGCACAACAGATTCTTCTTTAGGGTTGGAGACATTCTTTCTATGTCTTTTTTTCTTTCTCTGTCTTTTTCTTATGTCCCATTCACATAGACAGTGATTTTATCTCTAAAGGTCACGGGTTACTTTTTTTTTTTTTTTTTGGTTAATAGTACATGTTTCTGCTGATAGATGCCCTAATGAACTACATAACTGAGCAAAGTTATTAAAAGAATCTGAACACAAGTTAGATATATTGCCAACATCAACAAAAAAATAAAATAATGATAAATATGTAAATAAAAGAGAAAAGTAATTTAAACAGAATAAAAAAACATTTCCTTGCTGATAAAAATAAACATTCTGGATGGAAAAGCATTTGTGTGCACTTCACAGCAATAATGCACCATATTATGAACATAAGGAACAATTATTAATGACGTCAGATCACTATGTTGCTGCATAAATGCCTTTTTTACAGACTTTCATACACACATAGGAATACATTCACAGTTCCAGCAATGATCAAAATACTGACATGAGTCGACCATGTGAAGAAGACAAGAACAATCTAAAAGTGGTTTGCGACTGGATGGTGCTTGTGAGAGGGAACCATCTCTCTGCTCAGATGTTAGTGTCATTTTTAGGTGTGTTTCTGTGTATGAGCTAGGAAAAAAGATATGTGTTAAGTGTGAGATAGGTGTACGTTAGTGTAAAAATGAAACTGGTGCTCTGTTTCAAAACCTAGTGCATCATAGAAACTCTCGACACGAATGCTGTCCCAAAATGTAGGCAACTTAACGCTGATACCCGATTTTAAACTAATTTTGCAAATGAAATAAGAGAAATGTTTATTATAAACATACATAATTAATTTATTAATATATAAATATTGTTTAAAATATTGAAATTGAATTATTATTAATATTAAATAATAATATACCATAATATAACATTTTGCTTATTTTTATGTGTATAATTATAAGTTTCACATCATTCCTGTTGCCTCACTATTGCAATCAGTTGCAAATCGAGTCTCTAATGCAGAGCAATATTTGCAGTCGATGTCTATGCAGAGTGTTTTACATCAGTCACTTATTAGGTTCGTTGACTGTTAGGATGCTGTCTAAGTAGGCAGCAGACAGCGAGAGACAACAGGCTTTGCAACAGAACACGTATGAATATGGATGGGAGGTGAAAAGTTAATTATTCCCACTCTCTTGGGAATTGTGCTTGGTTCCCATTATAAATTATTTATTAAATAGCCTCGTTTTGCTATCTGTGCAATCTGTAATGTGATTAGAAGCCAGTTAGCCCAGCCAAATAAGAGTCGTCTGGCAGCAAAACCACTTTCAGAGATCACACACACAGTCAAACAAGTCCTTAAAGTTAATTTATAGGTTTTGAAAGGTACCGCTGTTGTTAGTGAAACACATTAGCCTGGCCTTTGCTCTTTTCTAGTAATCTGCACTATTCTGCAATGCGTTTCACCTCAAGTTCACTTTTTCAGCCACCGGCTCATTGTCAGTGTTATGGAGATGGCATCAGTCTGGGCTTGTTAAGAGTTCCAGTAATGTCTTACAGAACAGACTCAGTAGTGTGACTGTAGAACAGAGGTCAAAGAGACAAAACCAAGACATTAGTGCTCCAGCAGTTTGACAACAGCTTGAGTTTTGTATTTTGAGTGTGTGTTTCTACAAGTTACCAATCTTATTCTATGATATTACATTTACATTATCTTTTTTAAATTTTTATTGTTACAGCTTTATGATGTAAAAATGTAGAAATAGAAAATAATTCATGTTTATTTGTTTAACTTGACATGAGAAATACTTCTGAAGTAGCAGCTCTCTTGTCCCAATTATTTAATTGCTTTCACTATCATTCAAAAGTTTGGGTAAGAATGTTTTTTTAAGTAATTATTAATACTTTTATTCTGCAAGGATGGATTATATTTATTAAAAGTGACTGTTAAGATGTTGATAATGTAGATTTCTCTTTCAAATTTGTATAACTTTCTATTCATCAAAGAATCCTGAAAAAATGTATCATGGTTTCCACAAAAATATTAAACAGCACAATTGTTTTTAACATTGATAAGAATCAGGATCTGATCTACATAATCTGAGGAAAGCTAACTCCTCCCAGTCCACTTCATATCAATGAAAGATAAAACACAGGGAAAAATATAAGACAATTTCACACTTTTGAGAGCCCTCCAAAACATATCCTGCCCTGGTCAAATATCTACTATAAGATAATTACTTTAAGTATTTGTGATGTATGCAAATTGTGTAGTTTCAGCATTTACCAGCAGGGGCTGATGGGGCCACAATGATGAGCCAAACCTCAACACCCTGTATAAGCTGGAACAATAAACTTGACTTGATCCCAACTTTGTGCAGTTTCGAGGAAACACTAAACCATTATGACTACATACAATTTCAGGCAGATCATATAAAATGCAAGTCTGTAGGGATATAATTAATAATGTTTTACGTTGTGGTACACAACTCAGAGTACAATGAAAGCCATCCTTTAAAGTGAGATAAAAGATGGAATAAATGGCTGTCCTCCAAAACGTAGTGCTTAGAATAGTGGAAGCATTGTAAGACATTAACTATTGTTATTGTTCTCCCTGAAAGACTGCATGAGACAATGGAAGTAAATACAGTTCACAAATGGAAGGGGGGCAAGAAAGTTGAGTCACCTAGAGTTTGCCCGAGGCGTATAGGAAATGCAGCAATTTGGTTTAATGAAATTCTGTGGTCTGGTGAGACAAAAACTGAACCTTTGGCCCTCAAGGCTGTATTTGACTGAAACTTAACACTGCATGTTAGATTCAGCTCTATAGCAGGGACTGGAAAACTCATAAGGTAGAAGTGAAAAATGGATTGAGGTAATACAGAGGAATTCAGTAAGCTTCATATTCCATCAGCGAGCCAGAACATTAGCCACACTGTAGTGAGTTAAATTTCAAAATTAACTTATACTCTAATTATTATATTTTTACAATTATTTTCTCTTAATTTTCTCTTTTATTTATTATCTATTATTGTTTATCTTGGCATACAAAGTTTTATTTTTGATGTTTAATTCCCAAACGAAAGTAAAGTAAAATGGAGGACAGTTGATGCATGTTATCAAGTTGAAATCTTGTTCTTATTAGATAAGGAATAGTTAAGGCCCCAATATACTTTAAGCAAAATCAAAGAACGAACTGATGTGACATAATTTCGAACAAAATCAGACCAAATCGAACTTTGTTTGGAGAAACTGTTGAGAAAATGTTGAGCTGCTTTATAGTAGAAAACGAAGTTGTGCTTCTGATGAAAGGAGACACTGACACAGTCTGAAATAATATATTGCAAAAATAAATAAATTTGACAATCTTATTCATAGGAACTAAATGTTGTCTGTCATTGTTAGTGCCTCTTCAGAGGTTCCTTAAGAACACACAGTGCCTAGGTGTGAATAATAAAAATTCACACAATAAAGTAAGGTTTGAACAAGCAAGTTGAGCGTTTTCACCCCTTGAGGTTTTAAGAATTATTTTGGAAGATTTTAAACCTGTATACTAAATAACATGAAACTGCATTCATTTACCTCTCTTGCACTAGGCTAGAGAGGTTTCAATAGACAAATCAGAAAATGTGTCATAACGTATCTGCTGGATATTTGGCAGCAGAATGCATCTTGTAATGGCTAGTGGTGCCAGCATGTAGCCCCAAGGAAGAGCAGGGGGTGGGATAGGAATAGCAGTCCACTGGCCCATTTTAATCTGCCAATCAACTAAGGCTTCTGGGTAACACTTTACAATAAGGTTCTATACTTTAAATTTAGCTGTGCATTAGATATCATGAACAAACCATGAACGAGCATTTGTTCTTTAATTGTTCATTGTTAGTTAATAATGTATAATCTAATGTTAGTGCACACAACGTTTAGTGTTAATAATGCTGTATGGTAACAGTTTACAGTAAGGTCCTAATAGTTAATGCATTAACTAACATTAACTAATGAGTAATACAGTTGTTACAATATTTATTCATCTTTGTTAACATTAACAATGAACAGTATTTTGATTAACTAGTTCATGTTATCTCAGGTTCATTAAATAATATTTACAGAAACTTTTAATTTTAATAATGTATTAGTAAATGTTGGAATTAACATTAACTAAGATTAATAAATGCTTTAGAAGTATTGTTAATTGTTAGTTCATGTTAACTAATATAATTAATTTAGGTTAAATGGAACCTTATTGTAAAGTGTTACTAAATGTATTAGTGGCCTACTTTTAGAAATGAATTTCTACAAAGTTTAATATCACATGGTGTAAAGTGTTACTGGGTTTTGGGCACCTTGATGACAGGGCAATGAAATATCTTTTTTCTTTTTTTTCACAGGATGGACGGATTGAGTTCTCAGAGTTCATTCAGGCCCTGTCTGTGACCTCACGTGGGACCTTGGATGAAAAGCTCCGCTGTAAGCAAGTATTTGATTAATAAAAGCCCATTCAAGCGATAATCAGTCAACGAAAGAAGCAGTGAAATACCTTTGTGAGATGTGTCATAAAACAGGAAGCAGTCTTAAAATACTAAATCACTGTAATGTATTTAATACATTCATTTACTAGATAACATACAGTGGGCCCCAAAAATATTTGGACACTTAAGTTCCACTTAAAAAATCCATGCACTTCATTAAATAAAATATTAAACCAAGTGGCTTTTCCAAACAAATGATGCTGGAGCTTTTTATTAGCAATTCTTTATCATATCATTTTTTTTTTTACATTATATCATATTGTCATGGTTATGTTATGTTTCATTGTATTTTTGTTTATGTTCCTTTGTTTCCTTTCAGTTTAGTTCCCATTTCCATAGTTACTAAATTCTCCCTGTTTGTTGCATAGGTTACTGATTGATCCCACCTGTGTCTTGTTTAGTTCTCTGTGAATAAGTACTCCCTTTTTTGTTCAGACCTCTGTCGTTTCTCGTCATGTTTTAGTGTGGTTAGTGTGATTATTCTTTGTGTCATGGTTATTAAAGTATCTCATTATGCATCTCTTATCTACCACCATACTTGTGACAGAAAAACTAACCCTCAAAATGAGAAAACTTGAAATGGAGGGCTACGCACAGAACGGCTGCTCACTTGAGGAGTATGTGGAGGAGTGTATGCTGGGACGATGAGACCTTGAAACAGCTCTTCTGGAACAGAATGGATGGCATCATCTGGCAGATGCTTCTGTTGAGGGAGGATCATCTTCCTTTCATCGAGTTCATCGATTATGCCTTGTGGGTTGCGGATCTTCCCTCACCCTGGGAGTCATTGAGGAAGACACCACCATCAACTCCGACTTTCTAGGACTCTCAAGACAGCACCCATGCTCCCACAGAACCAGAGCCCAAGCCTGCGTCCGCTGCATACCACATCTAATAACTACATTATGCGTAAACTAAAAACTACATAACCCAGTCCCACCCAATGTCCTGCCCACCCAATTGTCGCAATCCTCACTGCTGGCTCCATCAAATTCCCTTGACTTACCTGCCCTGCTGGTGCCTCTCAGCTCCTCGGCTACACCCACGCTGCACCGCCACGCCAGCTTGTCGGCTCCACCTCAGACCCCCTCAACACCAGTGCGATGCTGTGAAGCAGATCCCCTGGCTTCACCTTGGACCTCCAGTCCTATTACTCCACCTCAGCCTGTCAGCCCTTAGTCTCTGCTTCGATTCTACTCTCCTTCAGCTGCGCCTCAGCCCTTCACCCCTTCGGCTCCACCGGGTTCCTCCTTCCCTCAGGTTCCTGTTTGGTCCTCACTCTCTCCAGTGCCACCCCGTTCTGCCAGGCCCTCGCCTTGTTCCCTCAAGCCAGCGGCATTGCCTAGAACTTCTAGGCCTACAATGAACCGTCGCCCTCAAGGCTTTGCAGGGGTCTCCAAGGTTGTTAGCTCTGCCTCTGTTGATCTGCTCCAAAGCTCCTCCCAAGAGGTCCGTCATGGCTCTGCATTGGCTTCTCCCTCCTTCATCTCCACCATGGGGTTTTCCACACTAAGCTCTTCCATTTCCGGGCCCTTCACCAGTTCCTCGCCCATCTCCAAGAATCCCTCCATCCCCTCACTCTTGTTAATGGCACATGGACGTTGCAGTCATGCCATGTTTCATTAAGTCCCCTCACAGACGACTGCTGCACACATATAAAAGTCCAGGCCCAGGACAGAATGAGGTGAGAGAACAGGAGATGGAAGTATGAAGGGGAACAGAGTTGAGAGAGGAAAAAAATAAAAATCTTGGTCTGGTTCCTGGACACACTGGCGCTCGGTCCTCAACCAGTCAAGAGACTCTCACTCGCAATGCCATGCGATGGTACTGGACGTTCCTCGGTGGACAGCTCGACGCTCCTCCGGCTCCTCCGCTACAGCGGCCCGACAGCAAGCTTGCTCCCCGTTCCCTCGATCTGCTTGCTCCTCCCCATCATGGCAGATGGCAGCAGGTCTGGCCTCCAGAGAACGGCTTCTCCATCCCCTCACGGACGGCAGCCACCCCACCTTGACCCAGAAAAAGTTTTTTGTCTTAGCAAAATATCTATTGTAAATACAAGGAATGCAAGAAGTGCTGCACGGGGTGTAACTTCTGTTTATCGGTGCTCTTTGGGTGTAGGGATGGTTTCACTCATAAGAAAAAACAATCCAAGGCACTCGAATATCAGTTTTTAGAAAAATATACAAATAGTATTTCATTGCAGAGTTCTTTTAAACAGCAATCAATTAGTCGCACGATGATCACCTGGTCATGCAGAACAGGACAAACAGAAGAGAGAACATGACTAAACCAAGCAATATAGAAATATATATATAAAGAAAAAGGTTTAAGTGTCTGAATACCTTTGTGGCCACACTTTTACACACTGGTTGGGTACTGCCCTCTTTCTCTGTTGACTCTTCACCCCAGGCATTGACCTGTGTTTGCACTCTGCATGAGTCGTAGGATTGTCTCTTTGCAGGACTCTTTGTTGTAGATGAGTGGAATGAAAAAGTGCTGTATGGGTGGGACGTGCCAGAGTCCTGGAGTGAAGAGAAAGCCATAGATGGCGAGATGAAAGAGTCGCTCCTCACTGCTGTAATTGCTGTGCAAAGATTTGGCTCATACAAAGCATGCCTTCATCACTCAATCCTGCATCCATGATTCATTGCAGTGCTGATAAGCTTACATGTCTGCACTCTGATAACATTGCACTTCAATTCATCATCAAAACTCAAAACGTCCAACAAGATGCCTGTTGGTGCTTTTTCAGGGTTTTCTATGTTGAATGAAATGTATTATGGCAAATTTAAACATGACCACTCTCGGTACAGTACACAGTTCATGGTCTTTATTTATTGATTTATTTTGATTTATTTTAGGCACAAATCCCACATTTTATTCTAAAGATTATTATTGTAGATAACCTCTAAAATAAAATCAACATAGCATGAAAAACCTGTGCTACACACACCAAACAATAGTATTTATATACTATTATAGTATTTATTCATATTTTTTTTATTTTTATATTTCAAGTTTTCATTTAAATATTAGTTAGTACTTTTTATGCTTTGGCATTTTCATTTGTTTTATAAATTTATATTTAGCTTTAATTTGTTTTAATTCAGTTTTAGTATATGTATTTTTAGTACTTAAACTTATTCTACTTCAGTTCTATTTTTCATTTAAGTTTTTCATCTAATATAATTAATTTCAGCTTTATTTCGAATAACGAAAACAATTTTTTATAGTTTTAACAATAACATCACTGGTCTGTATTGCTTCTTAAATTGGTGATTTTTATGTAAAGGTTAAATACCAACTATTTGTTGAAAAAGAAAAAAATGTGTATGAATGTATATTTGCACTATTTTTACGAAAAGTGCTATAATATTTCTACACACACTCACCATGATTCTTGTTGCACGCTTTAGGGGCCTTCAAGCTCTATGATCTTGATAACGATGGATTTATCACACGTGATGAAATGCTCAATATCGTAGACGCCATCTATCAGATGGTGGTAAGTCACCATTTATTTCAGCTGTAATTACAATCAGATCATATGGCATTCGTTTAATGAGAAAAACATCTCTCAGATGTCTTATATATTAATTACATTTGTTTTAGGGAAACACAGTGGACCTTCCAGAAGAAGAAAACACGCCAGAAAAGAGGGTGGATCGCATTTTTGCTATGATGGATAAGGTAAGGATATGTTCATTTTTGTTTTGACTGCAATCTCACTGATCAAGTTAATAATCCAATCCAAAAATGTATGTTATTATGCAGGGGACTGTTTATTATATTTAATTCATGGATTTGTTTAAAGAAATTACTTTAAACAATTTGGATTGTCCAACCAAAAATACAATTCTGTCATCATGTACATCAAAACCTGTATGACTTTCTTCTTAGGAACATAAAATAAATTATATTGAAAGAATGTTGGTAACTAAACAATTTCGGTTGTCACTGACTTCCATTGTATGGACAAAAAATACAATGAAAGTCAATGGAAACCAAGTGTTTGGTTATAAACGTTCTTCAAAATATTTTCTATTGTGTTCAGCAGAAGAAAGAAATGCATAAAAGTTTGCAATTCCTTGAGGGTGAGTACATGATGACATAATTTTCATTTGTGGGTTGACTATCCCTTTAGAACTAAGGATTTTTATGCAGTCGAGCACAACAGTATTAGCAATCAACCATCACCAAACCCATTTACAAAAATCGCTCATTTATAGATCTGATTCAGTTTACTAACCGCATCCTCATCATTAATCCAGTGCAGGACAGAACAAGGATACAGTAGGGAATACAAGCTCATTTCTGTGGTAAAGCTAGCGTCACTAACGCTGCCCTCGGGTCTATAAACGCCAGTGTGGCATGCGCTACCGCTATCATTGGAGCCTAGCATAAATGCAAGCTCAAGCCCACTTCAAGCCCTGAAAGATGACATCAGGACTTGCTAGGGAATGTTCACAGAGATTGTATGCTCTCACCATAGCAATCTCAGATCAGAATGAGTACGGTTACTCTCCGGAGTTAGATAATTGCTAATGCTTCTTCAAACAAGTACCACACTGAGCCACATAAGGTGAAAAAAGCATTTCCATTGCCTACTCTTCATATTGCTATGAACGTTTCCTCAGTGGATCAGCCTGTTAGCACTTGCCCCCTGCTGGGCATGGGAAGCAACTTAAAAGTGTGAGAGTTTTTTCCTCATGCAAAATTGAAAAGCCTCATGGCTGTTTTTTTATCCTCTAGTTTGTAAACAGATACAACCTTCAAGTCTATTCCACATTATTTTAAAACCTCCATGCATCTGCATAAAACCACAAACAGCCTTAAAATAACGCATCTATTTGTTTGTACTCAACATTTGGGACAGTTGTGATTCTAAATGATGTTTGCTTGTTTACCCAGAATGCTGATGGGAAGCTGACCCTACAGGAGTTCCAAGAGGGATCAAAGGCAGATCCCTCGATTGTACAAGCTCTGTCACTCTATGATGGCCTGGTATAGTAGCAGCTTGCCTTAAGGATACAGGTATGTTGTGCTGAATAGAAATGTATTCTACTTTCAGGCTATCTGTTGGTTTTATTAAATCCTGACTACATCTCAGTTTCACATTATAACTGATTTTAGTGTACTTTCATATTCATAATCATGGGCATTTGTCCAAATTTGATGCTTAAATTAGTTTATTTAGGAGCATCTGCCACTGAGTGCCTAGAACAGCATTTAGAAAGAGATATAATATTGAAATTGGGTGATTGTTTTTAGATTTAGGACGTCCGTTTTATGTTCTAGAGCTTTATAGCCTTTGCTAAATGACAGATGACTTCAGTTAAGGCAGTAATTGGTTGAATGACACTATCGTTGTTATTTATGTGTTTCTGGCATCATGGTCAGCTGTGTGTCCATTTAATGGCCTTATCTTACCTCATGGAATTCATATTGCCACCTTTTTTTGTACATAAACACCTACAAGAACAGCATTGTTGCACAAAATTTTAGAGATATTAAAAAGAATATGCTGTATGTATAATATATGTATAATATAAAAAAAATTATATTCTATATGACAGGGGATACATCATCAATGATGTAATTATTTATTCTTTATTATTTGTGTTGGACTTATGAAATGTCTGTATTGTGGTTAGTTTTTTAGAATTGCAATTAAGTAAATTTCTCTTCCTTTTAAATTCCATTTTGAAGATCCTGTTGTTAAAAGGGACCAATTCATTTCAAATATCAGCTCATAAACAGAAACTGAGCCATTTCTCGATAAAATTACCCAACCTGCTGTGAACATTTTTTTTCTTGGTTGTTCTACAGGTACTGCAAAGGAGCCCGTGTGGTGCCATTCCTAAATGCCATGCAAGGAGATGAGTCTTCTTCATTTGAACTCTCATTCTGGACACTTAAGACTGAGAAGTACTGGAGAGAAGAGTTCATCCTTATCTTCTCACAACAACAAACCACATTTCGGCATACAATAATGACAGAAAAGAAGAAACTGTCATCCTGAAACGTGTGTTTGTGTGTGTGTGTGTGTGTGTGTGTGTGTGTGTGTGTGTGTGTGTGTGTGTGTGAATGCTATACTGCAGGTTTCCATGGGATTTCCACAATGCTTGTTTTCTGCTGAACAAACTCACTGGAGACTATATGGATGGCACTGATTGTTATAGAAAAGCAAGCTGACGAACCTAAATAATAGATGTAAATATGTGTAAACATTTCATATTTTTTAATCATACTTCGCTGATATATTGTGGACGTGGCTCTTCATGTATAATTTAAGAAACTGCTGATATTTTATTTATTTCTTGTTTGCCTTGAAGTGGATGGATTGCAGCTGTTACACGCCTCAAAATTTTTAAAAGCCTCTTGAAATGAAAGACTTTAATCCTTTTTTCTTTTTCTTTGGAACTATGAATGTCAAAGAGATTCATCTATTATATTTGCGTTATGCAGCTTCCATTGTGAATAGTGTGCTGCTCATCCGTTGCTGGCAAAACTCATTGCAAAGTCCTCAAGCTACTTCCTAAGCAAGGCACTGTAACCAAGCAACATGCTACACTGTTATTCCTGTACAGTTGCACCTCAGAACTGATGTAAGTACCTCTGTAATGGAGAAGCAAACAGTCCAGCATCTGCTAGTTTAAACTGCACCTCTGTCTTTGTCTTTTCCTGTGTCGTTTCCCTGTCAAACAAAGCCATAGACTTGAACCATGACATTCTCCTCTCAAAGCAAGTAATTCGGTATGTGCTGGGCGGGTTTGAGTGGGACTCGTGCTTTTATCAGTCGCTCTCTGGCTGATGATTAAATTTGAGTCACTGCATAATTGCCTCTAATTTTATTTGCCGTTGGTAAGTAAGATGGAGGTTTTAATATCTGATGTTTCCCTTTTGATATTTCAATAATGGCTGCTTCCATTCTCATCACTGTATGGTATGTGTAGAATTGTTGTGCTCACAATCGGACAATATTCCAAAGGTGCATAGACCTTGTATTCCATCAGCACAATGGATTCGCTGGCACTCTTTCAAAAGAATTTGCTGTGGTCAATGAATCCCTGATGTAATTAAGTCTGTCACCCAAAAGTGAAGTATAAATCAAATTCACCATACAAAACACATAAAATAGAGCGCCAGTCTCTGCATATAACAGTCTTAGAGAATCGAATCACAAAAGCATTGCACTTGCTCATTTACTTCTATATTGGTACAGTTATATTGCATTTAATACACTGCCTTGCATTTTACATATTGTTTTCTTGCAGCCTTATGCTAAGCGGCTTTGAATTACTTCTTTTCACATTAGCCTACACTCCTCACCCCATAACGACAAAGCAAATAACAGATTTGTGACAACTTTTCAAATTTATTAAAAAGGAAAAACTAAAATGAATACATTGCATAAGTATTTGTACCCTTAACTTAACTGAAACACCTTTACAGCCTCAAGTATTTTTAGGTATGATGTGACAAGCTTTGCTCATCTGCATTTGGAGATTTTCTGCCATTCTTCTCTGCAGATCCTCTCAAGCCCTCTCAGGTTGGATGGGGAACATCAGTGGACAGCCATTTTCAGGTTTCTTTAGAGATGTTTGATTGGCTTCAAGCTCATGCTCTGTCCATAAGCCACTCTTGCATTGTCTTAGCTGTGGGCTTAGGGTCATTGTCCATTTGGAAGTTGGACCCTCTGCCCTGTCCGAGTTTCTGAATGCTCTGAACTAGGTTGAGTATATACTGTAAATACTGTATATTTTGCTGCGTTGAGATTTCCTTCTACCCTGATGAGTCCCCCAGTCCCTGCCACTAAAAACACCCCCACAGCATGATGCTTCCTCCACCACGCTTTTATCGTTGGGATAGTATTGGTGCTGGTGATGAGCAGTGCCTGGTTTCCTCCAGACATGATACTTGGAACTGAGGTTCATACATTTTTTTTTCTGCAAATTCCAAGTGGGTTTTCATGTGTCTACACTGAGGAGAGGCTTGAGCCTGGTCACTCTGACATAAAGCCCAGAACGGTAGAGTGTTGCAGTGATGTTTGTCCTTCTGTAAGTTTCTCTGATCTCCATGTTCATAAAGCTCCACCAGAGTGACCATCAGCTTCTTGGTCACCATTCTAACAAAAACCCTTCCCCATCAATTGCTTAGTTTGACCAGCTCTAGGAAGACTCCTTGTTCCAAATTTCTTCTTTTTTTGTAATCTTCCCCAGATCTGTCTCTTGTCACAATCCTGTCTCTGAGCTCTACAGGCAGATCTTTTGACCTCATGGCTTGGTTTTTGCTCTGATATGCATTCAGCTGTTTGACCTTTTTTGAGAGGCGTGTGCCTTTACAAATCATGTCCATTTAATTAAAACATCTTAAAGATGAACCTGTGAAATTGGAATACTCATCTAAATTTAAGCATACTTAGGCAATTTTTTCCATTTTTTATTTGTAATAAATTTGCCAAGTTACCACAAATCTTTTTTTTTAGCTTTGTAATTATGGTATAGAGTAAAGATTGATGTGAAAAAAGTCACTTACACGTAAAGCAGTTTAGCATAAGGCAGCAACAATGTGAAAAAAAGGAAGGGATGCAAGTACTTTTGCAAGGTACTATATATTAAAATGGCTTAAACATGTTTAATCATTAGAGCAATTAAATTTATTCTATTGACAGCCACAAATTTTTACAGAAAAAAAAAAACTTAAATTGTAGAAATAAAAATCTTCATCCATCACATCACTCACAGAAGGGAACAGACAGATGGTAAGGTGAAAACAGTGTTTGAGCAGAGTGATGGGACAACAACGGGAACTTAATGCACATTATCAAGGAACGCTTCAACATAGTCCTCGATCGGCCGACCACCTTGGAAGCGGGTGAGAAGTTAGTTAACTGGGTTTACTAGGAGGATGTCCATCCTGTGCTTTGTGGTCTGGTCTTGTTACACTCACAGAATGGAACAGACAGATGGTAAGGTGAAAATTTTTGAGCAGAGTGATGGGACAACAGCGGGAACCAGACAATGGTGACTTGAATATTGGAGACTTAGCTGGTGATGACTGAAGTGGATTCCTCTGTGCAGGATGAACACGGTGACTAGAGATCTAGATCAGGATGACGGACAGGAGACAGACGGAAGACTGGACGATCTCAGGTGAGTGTTCAAGGTAAGTCTGACTGTTTACATAGCAGTTACGTTCATAGTAACGTTGACGAGACCAGACCCTGATGTGAGGGTGATGCAGGTTGATATAGGCTGTGTTGATGAGGGTGTGCAGGTGCAGGGAATCAGTATCTGGTGATGATCAGTATCTGGTGATGATCAGCAGCAGGTGTGGTGATGGCTGACTGAGTGCAGGTGGGGGCCCACAAGGGATGCTGGGAAGTGTAGTGCAGACAGGTTACAGAGTTGGTGAATGAGCTGGTGACTGTGACAGTACTTCCCCCTCCCAGAAAGCAAGACCTTGCGCAAAAAATGGTCCAGTGGGAAGAATCGTGATCCATGGTGGAGCTGGTGGAGGGAGGAGCCATGGAGGCTGAAGGGCTGAGGACTTCAAGGCAGTGAGTGATGGAGGCGGAACCGGTGGGAGAGGATGACAGGGTGAAGACGGAGATCTGACGGGCCATGGTGAAACTGATTCAGAGGGACATGGGGAAGTCGATGGCTCTGGCAACTGAGGTGAAGGCAGGGACTCAGAAGGACGCAGTGGAGACAGAGACAGAGGACCAAGGAGGAGTTGAAGGGATGGAGGAGTCCAATGTAGCCAGAGGGGACGAAGGAACGAGGTGGAGTCAGAGGAGTGCAGTCCAGAGGTGAGGGCAGGTCGACGAACCACCATGGCGGATCCGGGGGACGAGGGAGCCTGGTGGAGCTGGCGCACTGATGGGCCACGGTGGAGACGAGGGAGGTAGGAGCAAAGGCTGAATCAGTGGAACGATGGGCAGATTTAGAATCCTGTCCTCAGCAGGCAGAGTGGAAACCCAGGGATCCCCTGACTATGATAGCACTGAGGGCTGGTAGTCCCACAGTGAGCCCTCCTCTCCAAAGGTTTTTTTGAGGGTGAGATGCGGGACTAACAGTGGGCAGTGGAGATGATGGGGGCTGGTAGACAGGAGGAGGTGGGAGAGGAAGGTTGGGCAGGAGTTCAGGGTTCTGGAAGATGGGGACTGGAGTTGCTTCCAAACTCAGGGTTAAGACGGGAGTCGTTTCCAGACTTGGGGCAAAGGCTAGGGACCAAGGCGTGGTGGCGGCCATTTTGCCTGAGGGCTCAGGAGGCGTAGTAGCGGCCATCTTGACTGAGGACTCAGGAGGCGTGGCGGCCAGCATCTTGGAATGAGGCTTTGGAACGGCGGCAACCATCTTGGGAGGCTCTGGAAGGGTGGTCTCGGCAGGACGAGACTTTGGAGCGGATTCCTCTATCAATAAGGCGATCCACATAACCATAGAACATCTTCGATGTACCTCTTCAAGGAAACTTGTTGCAGCTGCAGGAACTTGCTGATACAGGTGATCGTCCAATCCACACCAAAAGACAGTCTTTAATGTGTCCTCGTTCCAGGGTACTTCATGCGTGATCAAGGAACTCTTCTACATAGTCGTCGATCGGCCGACCATCTTGAAAGCGGGCGAGAAGAAAGTTAACTGGGTTCACTGGGGTTAGGAGGATACCCATCCTGTGCTTCTTTGTGGTCTGGTCTTCTGTTACACTCACAGAAGGGAACAGACAGATGGTAAGGTGAAAACAGTGTTTATTGAGCAGAGTGATGGGTCAACAGCAGGAACCAGACGATGGTGAGAGGATAGTGACTTGATGAATATTGATGGAGACTTAGCTGATAATGACAAAAGTGGATTCTCTGCTGGATGAACAAGATGACTGGAAATCTGAATGACAGGGGCAGTAACATTCGTAGTAACATTAATGAGACTAGACTCTGATGTGAGGGTGATGCAGGTTGATATAGGCTGTGTTGATGAGGGCGTGCCGTGCAGGTGCAGGGAATCAGTATCTGGTGATGATCAGCAGCAGGTGTGGTGATGGCTGACTGAGTGCAGGTGGGGACCAGAAGAGATGCTGGGAAGTGTAGTGCAGACAGGTTACAGAGTTGGTGACTGATCTGATGACTGTGACATCACACAATATAATGGGTTGTATATATAACATATACAGCTGTTTTTGGGGGTCTTTGTCATTAAAAAGTTTAAAAACCTTTAATATATAGCACCATTTTAATCTTGACTGGAGTTTCTTTCTTTTTTGGGGATGCATGGCACAACTGTCTTGAAACAATTCATAAAGCCACACACGTTTAGGTATCAGCAAAGTCTTGTGATGGCTTGTTTTTGCCTCTTGAAAGTTTATGTCTGATTGTAGAATCCCCTGTTGTAACTGAGCTCTCATTGTGCATCTATGGCATGTCTTCCATTTCATTACGAGGTACTCAAGGCCGGTGGCCCAGTCAACGCGGCATCTGGGGCTTCTGAATCAGCAATAACTAGAGGGTTCTCCCTGACTAAAGTAAGACAGACATCATGCTCAGCTCCAAGTCTTAGTTTCCAGATACAGCACTAAATCAAAACAGACTTCACACCCTAGTCACACGGGAAAGCTAGAGAATAACAGAGAGTAGAGGAGGACAGGAATGTAAGTTTTGCACAGGCACAAATTGTTACATGAAGGGTCATAAACATGGTTTTTGCAGTGAGGTCTGGATTATTTATCCCACATTGTTAAGTGCAACGGGGTGATGAACCAGCTGTTTGGAAAAATGAGAAGACTTGGACAGAAGCTGGCAAACAGTGTGTTAGAGTATTTCATTTTAACAGACATGTATTTCTAATGGTAAACTGAAAATATGATTTCTTTTTTTGTCTTTCGATTAATATTTTTGCCCTCAGTAATAAAATATTTGAACCACTGTCAAGTAAAAGGGATAGTTCACCCAAAGTGTATAATTTACTCACCATTATGTCATTAAAAACCTGACTTTCTTTCTTTCTGGAAAAGAAAAGAAGATATTTTGAAGGATGTTTCAATTTTGTTGATAGTATAATGAAAGTCAGTGGTGTCCAAACAAAACAACATTGGACCCCATAGACTTTCCTTGTCTTGACAAAAAACATAAAGGCATTTTTTTTTCTTCTTCAAAATATCTTCTTTTGTTTTCCACAGAAAAAAATAGTCATACAGGTTTGGAATAAGATGAATGTGAGTAAATGGTAACAGAATTTAATTTTTTTGTGAGAAGTATCCCTTCAGAAAGTACTAGGTAAAGGCTTCTCCAATGGCCAAACTTTTTTAAACGACATGTCCATCCTAAAGATGAAATCATTTCCTAAGTTAAGTGTCTTTGAATTGCAGTGTGTCATTTGGCAAGGCTATTTGGGTGAGTCTTAATCATTTGACCAACCATGTGCTGACCTGAAAGCAAATGCCTTGTTGGTTTTAGATCGAATTATCACAAAAACAGTATATGTATACTGTCATAAACCCTATGCGATTAGTTTTTGGTGTGATTCCAGAAAAATATAATAGCTACCATGTAAATAGAACTAACTGCAAAATTTCAGAGGTTACAGGGTCATTGACATCCCCCTTTCCTTCCTTTTTTTATCAAGTTTTTCTTAACAGCATTTGCTGCCCCGATATCAAGTTAAAGCAACAATAAATGCTTGATGACCAAATGTTGCATGAGGTTTGATTGATGTATCTGAGAATTACTGATAGCAACATAATTTATCCGGATATACAAACGGGGTGAAGGCATATCCGGAGTCTTTCCTTTCAAAAAGCATCTGGGATGCCTCTACTGGAGCCTTGTCATTTATGCCGCACATTAAACCGAGTCCAGAGAATTCCATGTATATTATTAGATGTGTGGCAGCTGAGTATAAACTCACTCTATTAATAAACCTAAAATTATTTCAACCGATCCATGCACTAAATAGTACTCCCGAGAAGAATTTCAGGGAGGTTGGGGCTAGTTGTCACATAAGCTTTTAGTATCTGTAATGTTTTAAGCCAAAGGTCTTGTTGTTTAGAAATGTATGTTTTCTATATTATCGTTTATTTTAGTTTGAAAACCTCTTATATTATAATAACTTTGGTGCATTCTGTCCTAAACTCCACAATGGACTGGAAAGTTTTTTTTTATTGTGTTTAACAAGTGAACACAATAAAAACACACTGCATACATTCTGACATAAGTCAATTATTTTGTTTGAAATGTTGAACTGTGTTTTTAGGACAAGGACATTTTTCATAAATGTCAGCTCAGGGTAAGTTGTTTTAAATTATGCAAATATAATCAATTTATTAATTTATTAAAAATATGTATTTATTTTTAAGTTATTAATTTCATTCATTATTTTGTTTCATAATTGTTTTACTGTTTACATTTAGTTTACAGGCCTATAATAAACGTTTTAATGGCAGGTTAATTGGTGACAATATGCCCCGCTATTGTTTCATTATGTGTTGAATGAACCTTGAATGAACAAAATTCCGAGGGAAATAACAGTGGAACCACTTTCTTGTTGCCAAAGCTTTAAGGTGTGTGTAAGGTATATGTTGACTTTCAAAATCAAACCTCATAGGCTACATATTTACTGGAATAAATCGTGTGACAACTTGGCCCGTTTTTACTATGCAGTGTCATCAATTCCTCCAGACATTGTTATTGTAATATACAATAGTTCCATTACATCTCTGTCTCATGGCAGTTGGCACGAGTTTCTTGAGTGGCTCCCTGGTAAACTGGAGCAGGCCATGTGGGCTGGGGTTGGGAGTCACAGTCGGGTCAAGTTACACACACAAAAAATCAGGTTGTAAGGACTCCTCACACCCCTCCCCAACACTGCAGTGTTCAGCTCCAGAGGGTCCACGCGCTTCTTACAAGTTTTCTCCAAAACTCAGCCAAGGATGGGACAAGACATATGGAATTTACTCCAAGTAGCGTTTATCCAGTGCGAGTAGGATTATTTACACCGACCTTTTTTTAAGAACTTTTATAAGAACGACTGGATTGAAGATTTCAGGGACATTTTTTTTCTTCTTCAGGAATTAGCTGATTTTCTTTATTTTTCTCCCTCAATCATCGGGTTTACATCACTTACATTTTTATCATTCATGTTACGGTGATTTTTTTTCTTCATATGTTTGTTTGACACGTTTAAAATACTGGTATAATGCATTTCAAGCAAGAATGAATAAGTTTCTTGCAAATTTCCTCATCTTGGCGCTGACTATCAGCGCGCGCTCCTCATCCGTTCCCCCCGCGAAGAGTCACTCCGGCGCGGATGACAGCGCTTCAACACTGGCCTTTGTCTTCGATGTTACCGGCTCTATGTATGACGATCTCAAACAGGTGATAGATGGTGCGTCTCGGATCCTGGAGAGAACTCTGAGCCGCAGAACGAGACCAATCAGGAACTTCGTGCTGGTTCCTTTCCATGATCCAGGTATTAGCCTACAAAATCCTATCTTTCTATCTTATGATTAATGTGAATTATAATTCATTCTTGTCAGTTACGTTGCCTTATAAAAGTGATTCCAAAGAATGAATAACTGCTGATCGAATATTTATGCCTAAAGTTCCATATGGAGAAACAAAGTTTTGAGAAGTTTGTTTGGCCAAGCACTAGAATGTCAATGAACTAATTTGAACAAAGGTGTTTGCGCTGCTAGGAACATTTTCACCACCAGGGACCGCTGAAAGGTTGTGATCCGTACAAAATTAAAATTAATTTAGAGAATGTAGAAGATGTTTTATTATTCATGTCGCGGGTAGCCCCCCATGGATGTCGCCATTAACATCACATGATCAGCCATGACAAGGTTAGGCCTTATACCATGACGATAATAATATTATAATTATTTTATGTAATTTACTAATCGAAGGAATAGTAAACAAAAAAACTGACAACCCACAGCTCCCATGTAACGAAAGGAACAAAACAAAAGATAAACAAATAGCTTTGGTGTGAATCTTCAAACCATGTCACCATTTTTCAGTTTCTATCACTGTATGTTGTCAATGCTCATAAATTGGTTTAAATTCCACATCTGCTCACATACTGCAGCGAGAGCACTGTGTTCTCAGGTACACTTACACAATCTAGCCTGGTTCAAACCAAGTATCTGTTAGCCCTAGGGGGGTAGGGTGCCCATGGAGCTGATGAGAAGCACATGTTGTCTGGTAGTATGTAATTAACACAATCACCCCCAGTCCTCCATCCAATTCTCCGGAAGAGTCAACCCAGCCCCCCCAGTCAGAGGAGAGACGTCAGTGCTAGACTGGTAGGGGGGATGGTGCCAGTCCTTCCCTCACCTTTTAATGTAGCGTTCCCTTGAGGACCTTGTAAACCGCTGAGATCTCAAAGACAGCCGGTGACAGACAGAAAGGCGTGACAGCAACACAACTTAATGGCCCCTCACAGCTGAGAGAGGGATGGAGAAAGTGCAGAAGATGAAAATGAATAAGGAACCTAAACCAGCCTTAGTTGGTTTGCTGGTCTTGGCTGGTTTAAGCTAGGCTTGATGCTCTCCTAAGGTGACTTACAGATGGTTTAACTGGTTTTTCTAATGCCCCAAACATCCCTAAACCAGCAAAACAGCTTGTTTACAGCAGAAAATAATCTTTAAAATATTGATATTAATGTTGATAAAATATCATAAATACAAGTTTATATATAATATAATAAGCTGAAAAACCTTAGCTGATCCGGTCTTAGCTGGTTTAAGCTAGTCCACGCTGATTTAGAGATGGGTATAACAGGTTTTATGTTTAAGAATGTCCAAAACCCCTTAAAACGTCAAAACAGACCAGCCTGGACATGCTGGGAGAGCAGGGAATCATGCTGTTGATGTTTTTCAGCAAAGAATGTTTCTAAAATATTAATATTATTGTTGACAAAATATTATTAATATAATGTTATTTTATTATTTATAATATACTCTAATATAATAGGATTCAGCATTGGATCAGGATTCATAGGATGTTGGCATTCAGTGCTGAAGATCATAACTTTTTTTTTTATTTTTTATTTTTTATTATCATGTAATGGTGTATTGATCTGTCCTATTTGCTCTCAGAAGAAGACAGACTACCCCTCAGACATGGTCCAAATTTTTCTCTTCTGTCCATTCTCCCAAAGCACTGCCAAAATTGTAATCCTCCACTTTGTCTTCTATTTTTTAATAACCTTTAAAAGTAAGTCAGAGTAATAAATAATGTGGGGATATCAGGCCCATACTCTGACCATAAACAATGTATTTTGTTGTATGCTGGTTCATCCATGTGCTGTATATTCAGCTCTCTAATCAATCAGATTCTGAGTGAGTCCAAATAAATGCCAAATTCAGGGAGGACACAATTCATCCTGAGACAAAAGAAAGGGAGAGAGATAAAGTAGAGAAAGGGGAAGAGGTCAGAGATTATCTAGCTGGATGATGACAGTCCTAAAAAATTAATGAATGAGGTTATGAACCCAGTTTGGTATCACATGAGGACTGCTGGAATTTTGCATGGTCTATCATTTATTTTCTCAGCTGTCAAACGTTTCAGGACAGTCATTTGTAACCGCAGATGTTGATGAGGTAGAATCCTGGACAAATGTGTTTCGTGATTGGGAGTTGGCTGGGTCTGTATCTAGAAAGAGACTTGAGACACTCGTTAGTAGGGTTGTATCTGAGGAAGGGGCTTTAGTTGGACATAATCCTCACTGTTTCAACTTCATTAATGAGGGTGAAGAAGGTTAATCTTTTCAAAACTCCTACTCCCCAGGGATTTGTTTGTTGAAGTGTTGTGATAGACTTAGCAAGCACTCAATGAAGGGCTCCAAAAGGACGGTAACCTGAACCTTCAGATTGTGCACACAGTTGATATTGTAAAATAGATGCTTCTTGATTTCTTTGTTTTTCCTCACCAGACATCGGCCCTGTTTCCATCACTACTGACCCTAAGAAGTTCCAGAAGGATCTTCAAGAGCTGTTTGTTCAGGTGGGCAACAGACTATAAAAAAGCAACTTTTCAGAGGAAAAATAACCCTATTGTAATTTATTTAATAGGGATTCACCTATGGTTTGCTGGTCTAGCTATTCTCCCAAGGTGATTTTCAAACGGTTTAACTGGTTTTAAGTTTAAGCCCCAAATCCCCTTAAAACAGACCAGCAGAGAATGTTTATAGAATATAATTAATATTTATAACGCCCATTTATACGTATAAATAATTTATAACACCTTATTTGTTTAATAGAGATTAATCATTTTTATTTGATAAGGATTTAGCAGTGCTAAGAATGATTACATTATTTGATAGTAATTAACTGATATTTAAATTCAGGCTAGTATCAATAAACCGATAATTATTTTAATGGCTGATAACTGATGAATGGCCGATGTTGAAAATTTATTCTGTTTTGACAAAATAAATGAGACACTTTAAAACACTTTAAAAAAACAATCATTGTAAGTGCTACAAGGGCAATTAGACATCACAACATTAGAATGTACAGTGTGAAAAATTATTCATTTTGAAATTTGCTGAAGATTACATTTAATAGTGTTATTAATTTTTTAGTTAAAGTTGTATAAGTTGTGAGTTAAAGTATTAATAACTTTGAGTGTTACATGATGGTCAACGCTGCTAAATGAAAAATAGAAATTAGATAAATAATACTCTAAATAACTGAGATAGATTGATACAGTGTCAAGTTTACATATTCAAATCATCTGCAAATAATCTTTGCTCCAGTTAGCATAATTTCTTAATTTCTCAAACTGCATTAACTTGCTGAAATGATGGCCTGGCTTTAGTTATTGGTGATTACTGCAACTCAAACGCTGCTCTGCCAGCATCCGCTTCCTCTATCCAAAATGCTGTCGTCCGCTCATCTTCAACCTCCAGACCCCCATAGTTACCTTTACTCAGGTGTTTACACTTGTATTCTTTAGCAGCAAGAGACACAGCAGTCGTTGGCCTCTTCCTTCATAAATCATCATCGAATCATATTCTGTACTCTGTGTTCTTATTTGCTCTCTGTGGCTTCTGCTGAGTATCTTGGCTCATCTCAGCACTTGATCTGTCTTCAGCGCAAAATTTTTATTAGCAGTCTGTTCTTATTGTCCCTTTGGGCTCTAAAGTAAGTACTAGAACTTGTACCCGGGCCAATACAATATGTGCTTTTTTGTGCTCTGGTCAGTGCATAAATGTCGATGTCAACGATGAAGGCCTTGTTGTTCCCTCTCAGGGTGGAGGGGATTGTCCGGAGATGAGCATTGGGGCCATCAAGAAGGCTCTGGAGGTCTCGCTACCTGGATCCTTCATCTATGTTTTCACAGATGCCAGAGCCAAAGATTATCGCCTGAAAAGAGATGTTCTTCAGTTAGTACAGCTCCGACAGTCTCAGGTACCGACGGCAGTTTGAAAAATCTTTTTGCAGAAATTACTTCACCTTTAAATATTGAACATTCAGGTTGTGAAGTTATAAGCCATATATCTAAATATCTCACAGCCCATTTCAAAAATCCATTTGCTCTTCATGGAATATACCCCAGTGTTGACATTTAATCCCAACACCCAACCCCCCTACCAAACACTCACACTAATAAACGTCCCCTCTGAATCCAGGTTGTGTTTGTGTTGACGGGGGACTGTGGGGATCGCTCCCAGCCGGGATACAGAGCCTACGAGGAGATTGCTGCCACCAGCTCCGGTCAAATTTTTCACCTGGATAAACAGCAAGTCAATGAGGTGAGACGCATGAACTCATATGACATTCATATGTATGTAAATTGCAGACACATTGGGCAGTATAGTGGTGTGATGTGTAAGTTTAGTATGGCACCATCATTTTTTTGTCTTTATTGTGCACCAAAAAAAAATAAAAAAAAAATAAAATGTGATTTTTTAATCAATTAATATATTTTTTTTTGTGCTGTCAAACCGATTAATCGCGATTAATCGCATCTAACATAAAAGTTTTTGTTTATATCATATATTTGTGTATGTGTGTGTATATATATATATATATATATACACACACACACACACACACACACACATATATATAATATACTGTATATATAAATATATACACACACATATATAAACAAAAACTTTTGTGTTAGGTGCGAGACAGCATTAATCAATTTGACAGCGCTAATATTTTTTTATATTCACCAGCAACTGTTGCTTATCCATTGGGTTTAAACTTTTTGATTCACAAAAAAGAAAAAAAGAAGAAAAAAGTCACAAAAAAACGTTTCTCAAGCAAAATGTTTTTAAACTCAATAGTAGAAAGAAAGAAAGAAAGAAAAATTTTCTGGAAAAAAAGACATTGGTTGTTTTGCTTGCAATTTTTTTGGACGCACAATGAAGAAAAAAATAACTTCATTATCTAGAAGTACAGTGCTCATTCAGTGTGTAATGTGGCTTGGTTTCAATGGTCGATGAAAGCTGCCACTCGAATGGACTAACCAGATGTGAAGGACATGTGAAGGAACTATATCTGCCACAACATTAACTGTACAGCAGTGTTTTGAATGCAAAATCCACTTTACTCAATAATCTGAAAGGGCACATATTTCAGTCTGTGTTTCATGGTATGCAGACTAAAATGAAGCATGTTTGGTCATAGTGAGACATGAAATAAAGCAGACCTTCCTCTTTGTGAGACAGTGGTATCATGCATGTCAACACAGGACATAGCAGAGCCGGAGTCTTCCAGCAACAACTATGGAAAAAGTTATCCATAAGACAACAAGGCAAAAAGGCCTGAAAAGTAAAGAAAAGCATGTTTGCGGATGTATATTTGTAATTGGATATGTGTGTGCAATTGATTTATGGTCCCGTGGAGGTGGGCAGCTGATGGTAGTTGTATTTGAGAGCTTTACCACCTGTACCTGTTGGTGAGAGTGTCTGCGCTCAGGATGACTGGGCAACCTCGAGCTGTTAACACTCTCCAACACCCCTGCTGCTCTGTGAGAATGGTAACAAGGTCAGGGTCACACAGTTGGTCTTAGAGCTCTGACAGTTTACTTTCATCCCGCAGACATTCACCAAGAAGTCTAAAGGCCCAGGTTACTTCACCGTCCACATTTCGCTCCGGAAACAGCCTTTCAAAGTCAACTACTTTGGCCATGAACTAATCCTTTAAGCTCTGTAAATTCTCTGTATATGCTGCTTAAATAACTTCTTGTGTCAAATTTAAACATCTTTTATATGGTTCGGTTACACAGCGCCCCATACAGGTTCTTCCCAGTGTTCTTCATCCCTAGTTAATACATGTTCCTAAATTCTCCAACATTTTATATCCAAGTATGAAAACACACTCCCATGTCAGGTGCATTTTTTACTTTTGATTAGTCTATGGGTGGGATTTTGAAAAACGAATGAAGGCAAATCCGTAAATCCGCAGAAACCTCAAGATTGCTCTCCACATCTACCCTCAATGGTTCTTCTCTGATAGGAGTTAAATAAGCAAGAGCCAAATCAAATACACACAGCGCTTTGTCATTTTTTTGGGAGGGGAAGGGGGCAAAGAGAGAAGGCAGGGCTTATTTTACTTAGTAATCCCGGATATGATCTATCATGCCTGCTCTATCCAGCACAGCTGCCTGTCCAGCGTCCAGGTTGGACGTCTCCAACAGACAGCTCTTTGTGGAGCTGAAGGAGGAGGCACTACTTAAACAAAGGACGGTGCTCAGCTTAATCACTGGAGTGATTTGCAGATAAAGCTTTATGAAAGCGTATCGGTGCTTTAAAGAGTCTAATGGTTTGGCTGAATCCCCAGGCCGGCCAAAGTCAAGGTGAAGGTGGAGATTTGGGTACTTTATTGACAGAAGACTTTATTGGCAGTAGACTTTAGGGTAACACTGTTTTTTTACAGTGTCCTTGTTACACGTTACATACTATATAGTAATTGCTATTTGTACATAATTACATGCAACTAACCCCAAACCACACCCTTATCCTAACCCTAACCCATGTAGTTAATTATCATTACTCAGTACTCAGTACTCAGTACAGTATGTATATTTCAATGTAACACGGACACCTTAAAATAAAGTGTAACCAACTTTAGTATTGATGGAAAATCAGGGACTTTTTCCAGTTTGTGGATAAAGAGATGGAGGGAGGACACCCTGTTACATATTGAGTGTTGCATTTGAAGCCTGGCCTATATTTAGATCTGTATAGTATCATATTTATTTATTTAAATATTGTAAAGATGCTGAATGTACATTGCAAAGCCATAAAAAATCATTGGCATCATGTAATTGTACTTTACATTTTCATTTTTAGTTGAATTGATAGAGACAATTTTGCTGAACTTTAGCTTTTTAATAGATTTGATTGACGTTGACCCCTTGGGGTCACAGACCTGTATGAAGACCCCTGATTTTAACAAGAGTGATTCTCACTAATCCACCAATTGTTCAGAAATTTGACGTAGTCACAGAAATATGCATGAATTGTTTTAGCTGAACAAAGGAAAATGTCATGTAAATCACTAAAGAGAATGGAGGGATGAGAATTTAAAGCAATAATCCCCTTGAAGCTGTGTTTTACAGTGCATTTAGAACAGCTAAGGGGCGTTATTAGGCACGACGTGAAGCGGAGTAATACTAATGTAATGCGGTCACAGGTGTATGTTTGTTGAGTAATTTGCAACGGCTTCGAATGCGGCTCAACCAATCAGAATCAAGGACCAGAACCATCCGTTTTATAATTATTAATACAGTATCTCTACCTTTGCAACAGCTTATTATGCAAAACTTCCATCCAATTGAACACATTCACAGTCAAAGTGGTTCAACACCACTTAAACTAGCACATGGACATTGCCCACAGGTGTTTTCAATCGGACAGACCTAACAGCAAGAGTGTCTGTGCAAGTGTAACTAGATCCAGTCTAGTCTGGATCTCCTGCTCTGTTTTTGTCATAGGTGACCAAAGTCTTGTCTGTAATATGGAGAACCTTTGTGGGCCACCTTTGAGAGAGGAAGAAAAATGTATTGCTTTGGTGTCAAAAGACAAGCAAGTTTTAGACATTCTCCAGTGAATAGATGAAATAAAAACCATCGGAACTAAGTTCGAGACTTAATTGTCTTGGTCCCTACATTAACACATTTGGCAGATACTTTATCTAAAACGAGTTACAGTGCATCCAACGCACACTTTTTGGTTGGATGTGTGTTTCCTGGATCCCTATACTACAGTATATTTCCAGTAGAGCATTAAAGGGCATTCGACCCAAAAACTCAAATTCTGTCATCATTTACTCAACGTCATGTCATTCTAAACCTGCAAGACTTTTTTTCTCCTGTAGAGCACCAAAGAAGAAATGTTGATGAATGTCCTTGCCGCTCTTTACCATATAATTAAAGTGAATGCGGGGACTTATAAAAAATAATAAAAATCAACTAAATTCCTAAATTCCTGGTATTTTTTTCACTCGTGGCTTCAGATGACTGGGATCATATCGCATTATTCACATCGACTAGTTCTATGATACTTTTATGGTGCTTTTTTGGGTTCTGGGTTATTTGGCAACCCAGAGCTGGGTAAATATTGGACAGAACACATGCTGACCCAGCTTATTGGGTTCATTCACCCATTTGCTGGGTTGTTTTTTGACAGTGCTGGGTCAGTAAACTGATATTGAAGGTTTTTCATTTTTAATAATAATAATAAAATAGGACAGGAGCAGTTCATATTCAATATTTTGTACACTAAGTGCAAATAGCTCGCCTTTTTGGCAGAGGCTATTTACACTAACTCCGCCTACTGATGTCTGGTTGGGCCAAACAAAATTACGGAAGATGCTAGATTGACAATAGCAGTAATAGTGTAGGGGTAAGGCGTGAGGTTAAAAGTTTCTGACGCAAATTGACCTGAGTTCGAATCTGCTTTTTGCCAAACTCGCTTTACTCCCTTTTCCCATCACATATCACATTGGAAAGGTATTTATTTTCAATAAAAAGGTTGAAAATATTCTAAAAGTGTAAAAAATGTGTGTTTAATAATAAAGTGTTTATCGGATAGGTTTAGAGGTTGGTGTAGGGAGGGCTTTATTAGCCCAATAAGGTGGCATCCATATAATTTTAATAAATATGATAATTTACATTATATTTGTTATTATTGCATAAAGTTTAATGTACAACAACACTGAGGTGCAAATAGTATCTGCCACTATTTATAAGCATCTTACTACTATTTACACTTATTGTCAAATATAAATAGAATAGTAATAAAATCTAAACTTAGTGTGTAAATAGCAGCTGCCTATTTTTTATTCAATGGCAAGTCAGTCTTTTACAATCATAAAATACTCTACACAAAATCTGTAGAAAGAAAATTGATATCAGTAAGCTGTTCCAATTCATTAAATGACAATCTTATATATTCATGTTTGAAAAATTACATCAAAAACAGCTTTACCTTGTGCCATCTCATCTGTCTGACATTTAAGTGAAACTTCCTGGTTGCACAGGCCACTCATGTTCGCTTTGAGTGTAGATCTGGTGTATGCTACGTTTGTAGAAGGCTAGTTCCAAGCAGGCGTTAGCTGTGGCGTAAACTGTGAGACTACAGATGTTTTCCTATTTGTACAGTAATAATTTGATAGAAATACAATGTAATACAAACCTTAATTTCATTCAGGAAATATCCCCTCAAGAAGTTTTCTCTCAGAACAGAACTACACAACATTGGGTTACATTGACCCAGTTCCAGTTCAGGTGGTTCATCATTTGTATTGGCATTAAAAATGACCCAGCAGCTGCGTTACAGAAACCCAGCACCTGGGTAAAAATATTACAAATAACCCAATAAAATGACCGGGCTGGCTGAACAGGCTGAACCCAGCATTTGGTTTAAAAACATAACCCAGCATTTTTTAGAATGCATTCACTTTCATTATGAGCTGATTCTTAAACGTTGTATCCTCTTGTGTTCCTTGGAGGAACAAGTCACGGAACCACATGTATGTGAGTAATTGATGACTTTTGGGTCATTTATTATTTATTTTAGGTGAACTGTCCCTTTAAACCATCAGTTATACAAACAGTGTGGGTGCTTAGTTGGAATTCGGCTGATCCTCAGCTGACCTCCACATCCTTTTCACGTATGCTTCCCGACCAACACTCCTCCACAACTAATCTTTGAAACATGACAGTTCAACTTCCAGAGGAAGCCAGTCTGTTGCCTCCCATTAAGGTTCGTCACACTGGATATGGTTTCAGGATCCTTTTGACTATGATGTTCTCTTTTGAGGGGTAGCTTTCAAACCTTTCCGGGACACACGCAGGCCGTTATCTGAACA
This sequence comes from Scardinius erythrophthalmus, assembly GCF_964197995.2. Taxonomy (NCBI): domain Eukaryota; kingdom Metazoa; phylum Chordata; class Actinopteri; order Cypriniformes; family Leuciscidae; genus Scardinius; species Scardinius erythrophthalmus. The sequence goes on from NC_138240.1 coordinate 18,910,963, forward strand.
TAGTTAACCTTATATTCCTCCGCTGCTGTCTTTTTGTATATTATCTATTACTAGTTTAATCTTCCCGACTCCCATGAGGCATCCATTGAAACAGACACTGGTGTGAGGCAGATGTAGGTCATTGGTGAGCTTTTTGCTGCTCTGTGGGGGATAGTTGCACATGTGGCACTCATTACAGCTGTTTCCAGTTGTAAACTCCGAAAGGAACCAGCTGCCGTCTGCAGCCAAAGAGAGTGAGAGAGATCTAGAGAGAAAGAAATAGGGGAGAATCTGAGTAATGAAATTATCAAAGGCTACACTCGCTCCAATTTTCTCTCTCATCCCTAAATATATAAAGATGTGTTAAATAAGCGTCATTCTCACAGGCTTACTGAAGTGATGTTTTCGTTCAGTGGTATGGACACAGAGCAGCCATTATGTCTGTAGTCAATACACAAAGTTCAGAACAAATACACACAGCTGTCTCTAAAGAAGTTAATGGTTGAACTCTAAAAAAACTGAGGAAACAGTTTAAGTTGTTTGTCTAAGGGACATAAAGTTGGTGTTAAGTGTAAATGACTTCTCACAGATCATTGTAGTGCATTCATACAGTTGTTCTGTCAGATAATGGACATAAATTCACATTACCGGCCAAAGAAGACTCATCATCTCCTAGTGCACATTCTGCTTTTTTTTGTTCATGCACCTTGCAATATTCAAAATGAATGAGATTAAAAGGGATAGTTAATGCTCAAAAATGAACATTCTGCCATCATTTACTCACCTGCATGTTGTTATAAACCTTTGTGACTTTCTTTCTGTTTTGTAACAAAAAATTAAAAGATGCAATACACCATAAAAGTGTCAAAAAAGTGGTGCATCCAATGGCTGAGAAGGCTGAAGGCATCAGCTGGCTGAAAAGACTTAGTGAATAAAAACTTAATTTGAGTTAGTTCTCCACACACAGCTATCATATGACTTCAGAAGCATATATTGACCATTACCATGATACTTTTATGTTGCTCTTTGTGCTTATTTTGTGATCCATAAAAAAGTCATACAGGGTTGGAAAGCCATGAGCGTGAGTAAATGATGAAATAACTTTCTTTTTAAGCCCTCCATGTCTATTTTTGATGCTGCTTGTCTCATCTGCAATGGTTTCAGAATGACTAATGCATTACCTGTACTTTTTGCCATGTACTGTTAATATATCTACTGTGATCCCTGTGATCGTTTTGGGTGAAAAGCAATCCTTTACTGTTTGACTGTTTGTGCTGGTCTTTGAGAATTTTATAGCTTGTCAGCCCAGGAATAGTTTGCATTCTCTCTCTGATAGATGATCTGACCTCATTTCCTCACTGTTTAATAAGGATCTGCTTGTGACATACCTCTGTGAGACAGTCTGCATGAACAGAGATGATGTCACCGAGATCCTACCTTGCCTGTATTTAACATCTTTGAATAGATTCATGTCAGAGCTTTTGGTCATAGACATGACTTTCTTTCTTATGCAGAACACAAAAGAATATATTTAGGGGAATGTTTAAGCTGCTCTCCCCATACAGTGTGAATGGAGATCCCAGCTGTCCTTTGTTCTTTTCCACAAATAAGATTTATAATGTCCAATAATGTTATTTTCTTTTCTTTTTTTACACAATGAAACCTCTTCTCTACTTTTGACAATTCATTTGGTTTTGTTTAGGTTCTTAAATGGGTTGAGGAAACTGTCCAGGCCATGAAGGTCCACCTTCTTTCATCTGACCATGAAACTGCCCAGGAGACCCAGTGGGAGGTGCCCTTTGACCCTAGTTTAAAAGAAGTCACTGTGTCACTGAGTGGTCCAGCACCTCAAATTGAGCTCATAGACCCTCTTGGTAGGAACATGCTATTGTTTTGTATTGAATGGTTGTTCATGCCTTTTCACTTAAAGGAGTATAAGTTATTGTACTTTGCAAATAACCCCTATTACTAAACCTTTTGAAATTGTTATTTTAATAATTATAGGCCGTATAGTTGGAGAGAGGCAGGGTCTAACAGAACTGCTCAACATCCCAAACTCAGCACGGGTGGTCAACCTAAAGAACCCTCGACCTGGACCATGGACATTAAAGGTAACACCTGAAAGCTTTGAACAGTGATGCTAGATCATATTTAAAATTTAGGTATATACATAACACATCCTTCTGTAAAATGTCAATGATTGAAACCTGCTTTTTCTCTTGTCTAGGTGGGATGCAGTGGGAGACACACACTCAGAGTAACAGGTGTGAGCAACCTGGACTTCAGGGCAGGTTTCTCTAGTATACCTGTCACAGAGTTCATCAGGACCAGAGAGAGACCTATTAAAGGTATTACTACATCAACATTTGGTACATAGCCCTTTTCCACTGTTGGATGATGGAGTGATAGTAAAAAAAAAATTCTAATTGCCTAAAAATACTAAATAAATACTAATATATATATATATATATATATATATATATATATATATATATATATATATATATATATATATATATATATATATATATATATATATATATGAAGAGTTCAGATGCAAAAGCCTCTAAATGCCATCTGAAATTTTCTTCTAGAATGATCATTTTTATCAAGCTCATATATTTAAATTCAATAATTTCACTTAAATGGCAATGAAGATTACCTATTAATTGTCATTTAAGTGAAATTACTGAACTTAAATATACGAGCTTGATAAAAATGATCATTCTAGAAGAAGATTTCAGATGGCACTTAGAGGCTTTTGCATCTGAACTCTTCATATATATATATATATATATATATATATATATATATATAATTAATCATCTTTTTAATGTTAAAAAGTCATTTAATAATTGCTCCAGCCACATTTTGATGGAAAAAGGGTAATACCCAGTTTGTGCCAGAACTGCCTTAACTGTATTAAGAATTATATTTTAAATGCATCCCATTTTCCTCCAGGTGTACCCGCTCATGTGATTTTGAAGTGTTCAGGTCTGAAGCCTCCAGGTCTGGTTACCAATATGGAGTTAGTATCTTTAGGGGGGCGCTCGTTGCGTATCATCCCTGTGCCTTTGCCTGGCGATGGAGGCTCAGGAGGTATTTGGAGCATCCCGCAGTTTCGAACACCCTCTCAGAGCTTCTTCCTCAAAGTGTCTGGAAATGATGGAGAAGGCTACAACTTTCAGAGACTGTCTAGTGTGTCATATACCAACATCATCCCAGGTGAGTCTCTTTCAACATCCCAGATGAGTGTTTTTTTTTCTAGGTTTTGTTTTGTTTTGTTTTGTTTGCATTTAAGTTGCATTCAAAATACATTAGACTCACTTTGAACAGTTTAAACACTTGTTTAAATACTTTTTTTTTATTTTTTTCGCTTTGTTTTGTTTTGTTAGCATTCAAGTTGCATTCAAAATCCACTGGACTCAGTTTGAACTTTGAATAGTTTAAATACTGTTTAAATACTTTGTGATTTTTGTTTTGTTTTGTGCGCATTCAAAATCCACTGGACTCAGTTTGAACTTTGAACAGTTTAAACTGTTTAAATACTTTTTAGTTTTTGTTTTGTTTTGTTTTTTAAAAAGGCATTGTTTATGTTGTGTTGTTGTTAACCCAGCTGTAATGATCTAGTTTAACCTTTGGCCCCCTCTCACCTTACAGAGCCTCCACTGGTGAGTATGCCCACTGTGATAAGAGGGTTCTACATGCAGCCTGCTACGATTGACTGCTCTGTGGAGAGTGACCTGCCATATAAACTGAGATTCACCAAAGGCGGAAGAACAATAGGAGAGGAAAGAACCTATGAGTGAGGCTCTTCTCAAATATTATATATATATATTTTTTTTTGCTGTCCCCTTTCTCTATTCCATCTGTTTCAGTTTCTTTTGTACTTTCCCTTTTTCTTCTTTTTAGAGTGCTTTTAGATATTGTTGATAATCAAAATATTAACCTAGCATGAAGCATAGCTAGTTTCAAATGGCTGCATTCCTCCTTAAAATGGTATTTTTGGCCTGGCTCAGAGGATCTTCCTGAGCTAACAATTAAAATCATACAACTATTCCATAATTTTGTCATAATCTGTTGAATTGATATTTATTGTTTTAAAAGTTTTTTTTTTTTCATTAGTAATTATTACTGGAAAATAACAAAATCACTAATTTAAACTGGATTTTTTTTTATTCCATTTGGACGAGTTTCAAATATTGGTAACAGGGTAATAAACAATTGCAAACCTCAAATTAAGTGAAAAAAAAACAGCTGTCATAAAATGTACGATCTCTTTTATTTTCTAAAGGCTAAGCACCTCTTTTCAGGCCACTCGCCTTTCTCTTTCTCGCATATCTATATCTCTCTCATTTCAAACATGTACAAACCCTTTTGCAGGCATTCTCTATGGCCTTAAATAAACATAATGGAGGAGATGTTAAAGTGAACATTTGCTGGGCAATTTTTTGCTCCGTTTGATACCATGTGCTGACATGGGCATTCATTTACAGTCGAAATTTAACCTAACCCAAGAAGGATTTGTGAGTTTTCACTGACATATCAATCTTGGAATGAACAGCAGGGGTTGTGTGTATTGCACAAAAGGAAGTCATCATGAAAAATGATTTCCCTATAAAGGGCACTCTGTTTTGAATTACAGTTTGAACATGAAATAATACTGACTTATAGTGAAAGGTATTCTGTGCAAGCTAGTTGTTAGTGACATCAGAGATTTGTTAATTCACGTTATGTGAATTTCTGCGTAGGCTAAATGCATGTTTGTGATCAAAGGCTGCACTTTTGGACTCATCACTTAAACCTGCTAATTTTTTTGTAATTGAAGGTCTCCAGTTAAAGCATCATGGGAAATTCCACATGCCTCAGGCAATGATGAGGGAGCATATGAATGTGTGGCCCAGAGCACTGCAGGCATGGGACGAGCTCTCACGCAACTCACTGTTAGAGGTATTGCATGGACACACATTTTACATACTTTTTCCTGCACCATTCACAATCTTGTATTCACACCCACACCCTCAAACCTAGTTTATACTTCACACGTCCGCACAAGCACGAGGGTGCATGTGCCAAAAGTGCCATTATGTAGTGCTTCACAATGCTCTACTTCGGACCATCATGAACCACATTTTGTTTTCCAGTAAAATATTTGAACATCCTCAAAACAAGACACATTCAGAACCAATGTTGTGTAAGACTGTGTTTACTGTTTTCAGAAGCATATATATATATATATATATATGGCAAATTGATTTTTCTTGGTTAAGGGGGAAAATATTTTATTTTAAAGGTTTTATTTTTATAAAAAAAAAAATTGGGGTTACAGCTAAATGCAGCTGTTTTAGTAAATTATTTTAATAAAATTATTATAATAAAATAAATAAATAAATGTATGTTAAATATTTTATATGTGAAATAAATATTAAATAAAAACATTTATTAATTATTAATTCTTTTTGTATAATTAAATTATATTAAGTTAATTTATATTTATAGTTTATATTAGTTAGTTAATAGTTTATATTAATATAAAATAAATACACGTATGTAAAATGGTAAATATTAAATATAAAATTATTATTATAAAATATATTAAATGTATTTGTGAAAAATTTGATATATTCAATAAATACGAAACATAACAATAATAAAATAATTGTAAATGTAAGAATTTAGAGCCAGAGACACAGTCAGAGTATTTTGTTGGTTTCCACTTTTTGTATATGACCAAAGAAAAGTAATTTACATTTAGTTTTGTTTTGTTGTTTTGTTTTTTTCCTTGCTAGGTTAATGTTCACTGGGAACATGAAGTTTTCTTTTCTTTTGGCAAGGTTTATGTAAAATGTAAATACTATTTTTAACAGCTGTTTCTTGCTGGTTAAGCAAATATTTTCTGCACACTACCTTCTGTTGTTGCGGAAAATAGTTCAATGTGGAACGTGTCAAGTATAAATGCCTCTTGAGCATCGTGAACTAAGTGCACAGTCTGCAGAGAGTCATGTGAAAGTATAAACAAGGCTTCAGCTTGCTAAGGAGGGTGTAATCTCCAGAATTAAAGGAAATTGTAAATGAGAAAAGCTTTTTGCAATGAAATTGTAAGTCACTGCCAAAAAGTCTTTATTTGACTTCTATGGTAACATTAAACTAATTAGAGATTTGTTGCCTCACATACATTGTATTTTAATATCTCTTTTAAAGCATGTCATCATCGTTTCTCTTAATGTAGAGCCCCCTCCTGTTCTGCATCCTCCGGTGAATGTGACTTCATCCCCGGGGACAGTGGCAGTGCTGTCCTGCCAGGTTCAAGGCTCTGTGCGGCATAATCTGACCTGGTATCTGGCTGGTAGTGCTTTATCGTCCCACTCAGGAAGGGTGAAAGTACTGGCCAATTCCTCTCTGGAGATCAATTGGGTTCGCAGCCAGGATGCTGGACCTTACCAGTGCAGAGCCACAAACGCCCATGGAGAGAGTCAGGCTGTCGTATGGCTGGTGGTCCTAGGTATTCTACAGCACCTGGTCAAACACTCAGCTCCTGCAGCCTCATGTGTTTTCCATCACAACTCTCCAAACCACAGCGCAAGTTCTACATAGCCAGCAAGATTGAGCCCTGCATGTTTCGAATAAGCAAGATTAATGTGATTTTAGATTGGCGGTTCCTTTTGGAGACAAATAAAATAGCCGAACAAATGGATGAAGTGTATTTCACTGTGAGCCACTTTCAACATGTGCAGTTAGACTTGCACCATTATTATACCATTATATAGCGTGTGGAGTTTTCATTATCTATTTGGCCATGTCTGCCGTCTGAAAGGCTTTTTGCCAAGTAATGTGTAGGAATAGAAATGATTTACTTATTACCTCATGCCATTCCAAACCTGTGGGCTTTTATTTTCCCTTGATTACAATTTTTTATCTATCTATCTATCTATCTATCTATCTATCTATCTATCTATCTATCTATCTATCTATCTATCTATCTATCTATCTATCTATCTATCTATCTATCTATCTATCTATCCATCCATCCATCCATCCATCCATCCATCCATCCATCCATCCATCCATCCATCCATCCATCCATCCATCCATCCATCCATCCATCCATCCATCCATCCATCCATCCATCCATCCATCCATCCATCCATCCATCCATCCATCCATCTGTAAAGTCTATAAACTTTTTTTTTCTATTTCTAGTTAATAATAACCATTATATCAATTGGAATTGTGAAGGCATCTCAATTAAATTATGAATGGTGCACATCATTCATCATACTATGAACTGTTACAGAAAGGAATGTAAATGTTCTTCTTTTATGTTCCATGGAAAAAAAGAATACAGCAAATGGGTTTGATTTGGAACGACATGAGGGTGGGTAAATAATGACAGAATGTTCATTTTTGGACAAACTATCCCTTTGAAAACAATGATTCACAGTTTATTTCTGTTTCCTTTACAGAGGCCCCATCTGTGGTTGTTTCCCCTCAGACACAAAGCTTCTCTCTGGGTGCAGAAGTCCGCATCTCCTGTTCGGCATCTGGATCCCCTCCTCCAAAGGTTTTCTGGAGCCATGGCAACATCTTTCTATCCAACCACCATCGGTAGTCAACCAGCTCCCCCTCCCTCGTCTCACTATACATCTACACACTGTTTGAGATGGTTATTTTTATCCACTTTCCTAAAATGGATCATTTATATTTAATTTCTGTTTGAATAAACTGACCGCAAACCAATAACAGTCTGAGATTTGGTCAAGATATCAGAATAAATCTGGCATCGATGCTGTGATCAGTCAGAAGTCAGTTTGATGGAAAGAAAACACTGTTCAGTTTGAAAATACAGTTTGAAAAGTGTTAAACACAATGGTCTCTGTAATATAATCATTACATCAGCAGTCTTTGGTTAATATAACACTGGCTGTGCTTTCAGATTGAGCATCTCTGAGTCTGGCATGCTGAAAATCAGAGGAGCTGTCCCTGAGGATGCTGGGAACTATACGTGCCTGGCCACCAATGAGGCTGGCACTGCATCTCAGTCTGTTACCGTCAGTTATGCAGGTGCTGGAGTCAGTGGCTCTGTTGATGAAATGAGCGCACATAGTAAATCATTCTTATATAAAACTGAGTTAGAGATGGAATATATAACTGACTGACAATAACTTTTATAGAGACAGGACAGCATGCATTAAAATGAAATGAGATTTTAGGTGTTGGCAGGCATATCAAATGCAATATACCAAAATGTTCTATAGCTGCTTCTGTTAAACTGTTTGGCACTCAATTCTTTCCGTGGAATTTTTTCAAGCCACAGAATGTCATACTTAAGTCAAATGGCATACTCAACTCAACTCAACTCAACTCAACTATATACAGTATATATGCAGTAGTCAACATTTGAAGTGGTTCAAAACCTTTCATCAAAGTTATACATGAATTTTGAACAATACCCGTTCTTTGATGAACTTTTTTTGATCCACTTCAAATGTGGACTACTGTATTTTAGTTTGTATATAGTATATATAGTCCATCCATCCATCCATCCATCCATCCATCCATCCATCCATCCATCCATCCATCCATCCATCCATCCATCCATCCATCCATCCATCCATCCATCCATCCATCCATCCATCCATCCATCCATCCATTCATTCATTCATTCAGTCATCATTTATGTATGTGTTGGCAAAGCTTACTTTTCAGCAGCCATTACTCTAGTCTTCACTGTCTCATGATTCTTCAGAAATCAGATTGATGCTCAAGAAACACTTCTTATTATTATCAATGTTGGAAATGTGATGCTTAATGTTTTTATGGAAACTGTGATGAATATTTTTTTCAGGAGTTTAAGATGAGTAGAACGTTGTTTTTTTTAAAAAAAGCATCAACTAAAAAACTATCTTTTGTAACATTATAAATGTGTATTTTTTGATCAGTTTAATGCATCCTTGCTAAATAAAAGTATTAATTTGTTTTGTTTTTTTAAAGGAAGAAAGAAAAGTTTAATAGATGAACCAGAAGTAATGTCAGTTTTGAGTCTTTTTCTTGACACATTATTTGGTTAGACTGCCCAATTTTTAGAAATTTTTCCTTTTCATGTTTCATTTTTTATCATTAGATTAAAAATACAAAATGTTTTTGATCGGGTGATGTGATGGGGTCATGTGACAAAAATGTAACATAGTCAGTAGTTAGCTAGTATTCAATTCTGAGAATAACCATAGACAGATATTCAAATGAAATCTGTCAGGAAGTAGAAACAATTTGTGTGTGGTAATAAAAAAATGACATAAAGTACAGCACACAATACTAGTTTTAATTCCTTTCTCTCTTGTTGTTGTCTCAGAGCCTCCGAGCATCTCAGTGGTACAGCAGGTGGTGATGGTCGTTGCTGGTGAAGATGCCATTCTAGAATGTCAAGCCTCTGGTACTCCTCTTCCATCAGTAAAATGGCAAAAAGGTAAACACTGCCCCTAAAGCCGGGTGCACACTGCGATTTTGGCCACGATTTTGCCGTCTGAGACCAATTTTGCAAATCCTAAAAGATTCCTCTGATCCTAGGCTAAAATCTGAAGTCTTTGATCGTTAGTTTTACATGTTCTCCAACAGCCGATTAATGGCCGTTGCGATCAAATTTTAGCTTGGACGAAATTCTGGCAGTGTCAGAAGATTTTACTCACAGTCCTGCAGTGTGACTTCTCCTATGACGACCGTCAAATTGTCTTTGTTTTTCAAGACAAGCCATGACCAAAATTAACGTTAGAGATTTATTTGTAGCCACCATTTCAATCCCGCATATAATGCAGCTCACTGATTGATGATGTAAAACTCCAGACAGGTTTTCTTGTGTGCGTCCATTTTTAGTGCGTCTTGACTGTCGTACAGTCTGACATTAATGACAACTCAGATCTTACAGACATTTATACAGCGATTATCATGTTCGTACAGTCTGACAAGAAACAATCGTAAAGGACTATTATAAATCGCACAGTGTGCATCCTGCTTAAGGATAATACATGGACCCTCAAGACACCTCACATCTTTTAAAATTTTTGTTGTTGTTTTTTGATGAAAATTATCATTTTTGCCAAATTTATTCATTTTTAAAAGTATTTTTTAACTAAACTGTCATAAAAATTTAGCTGACAAAATAAAATGTAATAACAACAATGTGTCAAACTTTAACCAAATGAAACGTATTAAAGATTCATCAGCATAAAGAAAATGCAACATGATATTATTTCTTCATGGTTAAGAGACTGTTTTTAATTTTCTGAGTTTTAGAGTCTGTTTAGGATATTGCATTAGGTATAGTGGGTTGTTACAGCAACGGCGTATGTTTTCTTTGATTCTTGCACCATCCGTCTTCAGGGGATCTGGATCTGGGAACAGTTCCATTTGCAGAGCAGGATGTCCATCGTGGAACGCTGCGGATCCGTGGGGTTCAGGAACTGGATTCTGGAGAGTATACCTGTGTGGCCTCAAACATTGCCGGGTCCACCTCTGCTGTGGTCATACTGCAGGTGGGAGGTGAGAACAAGACCTCAGCTGCATTACATGCTTATACTATATAAATATTACTGTACAGTTTATACGGAACAGTTTCATTTTATGTGGGCTTTTATTTATTGAGCTCAATGTCGCAGTATTTCTATTGCTTTTCCAAACCTTTGAAGCACATGTAGTTCATAGCATGAATCAAAAACCTTGGACAGAACTATCTGATTTTAAGCAGAGCACACCCATAAGCCCATGGGCTTCTTAACCGCAAGAGGAAATGTTCTCCTGCTCTGTTTTAGCGTGTGAAATTTGGAGAGCGAAATTTGGTTTCAACTTGATATTTGGGAATGTGTTTTTAACAGGACTTTTAACAGCTCCTGACAGCATTCTTAGACTCTAAGTAGCTCATGGCCAATTTATGAGCATGCTTGAATGATCCAGAACAGGGACCATAACTTTGTATAGAACTTGTCTTAAAAGTAAAATGTGTCATTTATGTGCCACTAGCATCATTAATTGTAATTGAACAAATAATGATAGAAATTTTGGTTGAATAATGATGCTGTTCCCAGAACACTCACTCTTTCTGCCATTGGTCAGACTTCCATTGGTCAGTCTCGCTCCCAAACTCACACCGTTGGCAAATAAACAGAGCAATGTATTTTCAACTTTTTGGGAGAATCAACCTACAGATGTCATAGTTAAAGTTGTTTCTGCATATTAAACTGGAATGGAAGAAAATATTTTAACATCGTAAAAATGACACACTTCAGCTTTAAGTCATAATTACTATCCTACATATAATGTGTGTGGAAAAAATAAAAATATGTTGGAAATAAATTTGTTCAGTGGAATGTTGGTTGTAAAGCGCATTTTTTTCATCTGAATATTTTCACTTTGTTCTATAATTCAGGAGTTTTCACACTTTCTAATGGTAAGGCACCCGAAATATGATTATATCTCCCTTACGAAAAAAAAAAAAAACAGTTATACATAACCCATGTATACCGTGCATGCAAAACACAAAACATGAAATTACTTTTGGCTTAAAGCCAAAACAAATGATTTAAATATTATTTAAATATTATTTGTACTAAAGTCAAAACATATTATTTAAATTGAAAATATTTTCTTTGTTAAATTTAAAGCATATTTTTTACTTCCTAATATTACACTAAAAGACGAACATTTCCAATTAATTTATTATGTATATCATCTTTTATAATAAATATAACTTCAAAGCAGCTTTGCAAAAAATAGTGGCAGAGGTGAAGAAACACCCCCTAGAAAAACACTATAAAAAGCTATTCTTGAACATATATACATTGCAAAGAAGGAGAGCTGAACATTATTTATTGTATGTTACAATACATTTTGTCCTCTTTTAGCAAACAAAATGTTACAATACATTTTGTTTTGTTTTGATGGCTTGCTTTTTTATTTTTGCAGCTGCTCCTATGTTCGTCGAGTCTCCCGTGGACTTAACGGCTGCCGTGGGCGATGACATTACTCTACCTTGCATCGTCCGTGGTTTTCCCACACCAACTCTGACATGGAGACGCCAGGACGGACGCATCATTTTTGGCAAATCATCTGGCCATGTCGGCACCTCTCAACTGCCTTCTGGTGCCCTTCAGATCCAGAGTGAGTTTCTATATCTATCTTTGAATAGATGTTTAGCGAGGTCGTCTGCTAGCACAATCCCTCCCAGATACCAAGCGCGAGGATCTAACGGACATGGTCCACCCACAGGAGAATAATGAAGATGTTATTTTAGGTGTTGACACGTAGGGGAGGTGGGTCTGAAACCAACTGCTGCGATAGAAGAAATAGAAACAGTACAGCTGAGAGCTTCCTCTCTTAGAGAGTGGGCTGAGAGAAGGTCTCCTCACCCTAGGCCCCTTCAGGGGTTGGGTGGGGTAAAAAGTCAAACCGCAGGCCTCTTGAGCCTGAGCCGGAGCTTCTGGCAGAACAGGGAGCTGCGTATGGACAAAGTAGCTCTAAATGTTTATAGGCTATAATGTTTTTATTGGAAGGCTGCTATAGTATTAGCACTGGGCAGTTTGTTTGTTGTTAGCTAACCAGGTTAAAAAATATGTTCTAAGAACGTTTTGCCAACGCTGTCGTTTCAGAAAAACGTTTCTGAAAGTTCTCTGAATGTAAAAATCTTTTAAAAAACTTTTTCTCTTGGATATGCGTATGTTAAGGAAACATTCTATTTAGTTTATTTTGCTAATATTATGGGAAAGTTAATTTTGAATGTTCTCTGAACATTCTAACATGAGTAGTACGATTAAAAATAACAACTAAAACGTTTCTGAAAAGCTTTCACAAACGATGTATAAATAATGTTTTTATATTTGCATTTTGAGAACATTATTAAAGACCAGATAATGTCTTGGTTACTGTTGTAACCTCTGTTCCTTGATGGAGGGGACGAGGCGTCCCCCCAAACACCTCTGACGTATTCAGAAAAGACCAATGAGAATTAGCAAGTAGAATTCGCCCGCCAGCCACTCCCCCGGACATACAGGTATAAAAGAAGCAATACACACAGTACTGTGCAGTCATCGAAAAAGAGTGCGGAAAGAGCGATACAAAAACAACACAGGAGGAGCAAAACATTACAAATTGACGGCGAGTTTAATGAGCGTTTATTCTCTTGTTGTTTCTTCTTAACTTTGTTTGCAGCTGTAGAAAGGTTTGCAATGGTTTGTTTGCAACACTTCCAATGGTGGAATTATTGTCTTATCCTATCTTGGCGAGCGAATGTCCTGTTGATGACACGACTCAGTGCTGCCCTCCGATGTCTTGTAGAGTATAAAAAAAATCAATTGTACTGCGCATGTGTTGAACTCGGCCATCCGCGCTCATCCGCGGTTGAGTATACTTTGAAAGCTGTGCGTCCAGATGCAGAAATTAAAGTATACCCGGGACTTAAATGAGAACTCCGGTCAATTTTAACATTGAGCTCATTTTTTTGTAAATTTGGAGTGCTGTCATTACAGAGAACAACGACAAAAATCGGTGTTGCCTACACCGTGTTATCCTGTTTTTAAAATTTGCACCCAGTTGACATCAATGGGGCAAGTTTTAAACCTGCTTTTAGCCTCTTAGATGTGAAAGATATGAATAAAAATGATGTTTATTCAGCCAGCGCACATACCTGTATTTACATCCTGTTTTCGGTCAAAGTCCACAGTAATCGATTGTCGAGTTCACGCGCATAGGTTTAGTACCTATGATCACGCGCATGAACTCGACAATCGACTACTGTGGCCTTCGACCGAGAACAGGATGTAAATACAGGTATGTGCGCTGGCTGAATAAACATCATTTTTATTCATATCTTTCACATCTACTGCAGTCAGATTGACCCGCGTTCACCCTGAAGGAATCACTCACATGACCTGTGCACTTGTAATGACACATCAAGGATGTTAAGAGGCTAAAAGCAGGTTTAAAACTTGCCCCATTGAAGTCAACAGGGTGCAAATTTTAAAAACAGGATAACATGGTGTAGGCAACACCGATTTTTGTCGTTGTTCTCTGTACTGACAGCACTCAAAATTTACAAAAAAAATGAGCTCAATGTTAAAATTGACCAGAGTTCTCCTTTAAGGGTCCCTATACTAAACTCAACAACCAGCTGAACTGTATTACGAGTTTTGGCGGTGCAGATGCAGGCAGGCAGGCTCTTGCTTGCCAAGTAGCAAGTGCACTCACGCTATCTTGCAACATTCCAATGCTCAGGGTAAGTGACCCAGAGTTTCCCATTCTCAGGGGACTTGTCCTCACAATGGGAATTAGTCCCTTCAGCCGAAGATGACCTTTTTTTTCCCCCGACCCCAGGAACCAGTCGTCCAACCACGAGCAGGGCGGAGGAGTCCAACTCAAGCCCGATGCTCTTGGCCACCAGGCCAATCAGTGGCTGCCAACTTGACGTCAGCCTCAGACTGGGTTATCACACCCGAGGGTGGAAGCCCAGGCGAGTCATTCACCTCAGAAGGCATAAGCCCACCCTCCGATTCTGCGATTGACTGCTCATCTTCCTCTCGAGCCCCAAATGAGATATTAAGTTCAGCCTCAGGGTGGAACCTCCTTACTCATCCAGAAACTCGACCGGGAGACACGAACATGCTGAGGAACGAGGCCCATGTGATTCACCTGCCGGAAACTCTCCCATTGTATCCAATGTATCGCCCTCAGTGCTCGCCACCACGGCCTCATACCCAGAGGTGGAAGGACCAGTGAGAGCATGAACAAATGTATTCCTTGTGTGTGCAAGCACACTTCGCAATAAAGCTCTTTCAGATTCTGATTCTGAAATGCTGTCTCAACGTGAGCACGGCCCAGACACTGAAAACAGCAATCGTGGCCGTCAGAGGGAGAGAGAAATTGACAGCCCCCAGAAGAACACGGACGGAACGACATCTTTACAATGACGCGATCCTCCATGTAGCTCTTTCAGAGGAAGTTGCTCCTTTTGCAAGGAAATTGCCTCTTTTAGACCACCACTGAAGCAGCCAGGGGAGCTCCTTGCACTTATATGTGCTCTTTGATCCAGCAGCGTGTGGATGCGAATGGATTCACTTCTCTCAGCTTGAGAGATGCGATACTTCAGCTCCAAAGAACAAATCTGAATGAGTGGAGCACGCCAGCCTTTTTTTTATACCCGGATGTCCGGGAAGTGGCTGGCATGAAAGTTCCACTTGCTTCATTGGCCTTTTTAAATACGTCAGAGGTGTTTGGGGCTCCCAAGAGTGACTCCTAATGTCAGTCTCGACACAACAGCAAAGTGACTGACAGATAGGTAACTTTGAACAAGCATTCAATTAATGTTACTGGAAGAATGTTTGTTCATAACTTTAAGAGAACCTTACCAGAACATTTGCCAAAGTTCTGAGAATGTTCCCTGTTAGCTTGGCTGTTCCTGTCTGCCTTTGAGAGTGTGTGCGTTTATACAGGCCTGAAAACTTGAGATCATTCTTACTCACATAGCACTGCATATACACATAACACACACATACTTGCAAACAAATGTAATGCCACATGTAACATTGATTTATACTATTTAAAACTATTTCAACAGCTACCACTGTGTGCAAATGACTATCGTGTAAATTTCACACATGCAAAGTGTTGCACAACATTTATTACAACAGTTTTGTTGTTTCAAATAAGCTGTATATAAAGTGTGTGCGTAATGGTCTCAAACAAGAGTGGATAACAGATGAAGTCAGAACTGTCATCACAATGGAATTAATAGCTGGGTTGTAAATAGAAGCAAATCAACAATGCCATAAATTCTCTGTTTAGTCCAAAATTCCCAACAGCGGCAAGAGTTGAACGAGTTTTGAACAAATCTAATAACTCAAATGGTTAATATCTCTAACAAGCTTGCAAATGTCATCAACAAGCATTAATCATAATAGATGGCTACCACTTTTAAATTCAAGACATCATCTGTAACATTAATTTTTATAGAACTATAAGGTAGAAAACTGCTGTGAAATAAAAATTTTAAATTCTATCCGAAATGTTATGGCAGATGACTGATAAATGGCAGATGACTGAATTTTTAATCATGGTTCCCTGAATACATTTATTTTGTATAAATACATTAAAAATACATCACTATAAACTAAAATCAGTTGATACTCATTTTGAGACTTGCTAAAGATTACATTTAACAGTTATTACATTTAATAATAATTTGGTCTCAGAATGAATATCAATTGGTTTTAGTTTTTAGTGTTTTATTTTTAATGTATTTATACAAAATAAGAATGCAGTTTATCAGTCATATGTCATAACATGAAAATAATTAATTAAATTAATAATTAAATAATTTTAAAATGAATTAAATTTAATAATAATGCTTTTAATATTATACATTATAAAATGTAAGACATATTCTAAAAAAATCATGTAATAATAATGATTTTTATGGCTGTTTTCTATGATTAATAATGTTAATTTGTGTTAGATTTTGACAAAGGAAACCTCAATGTAAAAATAATTACTAATTAAATGCATTATTACATTCTTAATTATTACATTCTTATTATTCTTAATATTATACATTATAAAAGAAATAAAATTAAATGTAATCAAAATATTTTTATAGAATTATAAAAAGATTAAATTAAATAATAATAATGTTTTTATTGTTTGTTGTTAATTATGTTACTTTGTGTACAGTATATATATATATATATTAAAGTGAGTGTTAAATGATCAATGGTTCAAAATTGGGAAAATGAGCATCCATAATTTAAATATCAATTTTGTCATTGGTTACTACATTTCCCTTGATAAATCTCTAATATCAGAAGACAACTGATATGGTTACTGTATATATTGTGCATCTCTCTTACAAATGAGCGGCTTTATCTGCATTGCTATATGATTTCAAAATGAGTTGTCATGAGTGAGTAAAATCTTATAGGTTGTGGCTTATTATTTGTGTGTTTTGTTAAACTAGTAACATTGTTGACTGATTGTTTTGTGTTGTTTGTATTCTTTGATACTAAGGTCAAGATGACACTTTATTAATGAAGTAAAGCCATTACCAAAAACAAAAACTCACAAACACATCCATATGTGAGCTGATTACTGATATCACATCTCTTTCACATAATTAAGCCGTAATTAAGCTTAATGGTTTGATAATGACTAAAGTATGAAATTAGATGTTTATGAGATCCATTACAAAAGAGTCTTTTATGTTCTAATCAGCATTGCTCTGATCCCTCCAGGTGTTTGGGTTGATGATGAAGGTGTTTATGTTTGCGAGGCCAAAAACCAGTTTGGATCCATCAAGGCACTAACCAGAGTCACTGTTACTGGCTTAGGTATGGAAATGTGTTGTTCTCCTCATCAATATCACAAATAATCTGACCATAAAGTCTCACTGTAATTATCTGTCCTGTTTACAGAACCACCGTTATTAGTTCAAGGTGCACCAGCTGTCACAGCGATGACCGGTCAGCCTTTGAACCTTCCCTGTATGTTATTAGATGGAATTCCTCTTCCTGAGAGAGTCTGGACGCACAATGGAAAACAAGTGAGTAACGAGAGAGACGCTTCTTAGGAGCGAAATCGAAATTACCGAAAAATGTATGTGTTGTGTTCATGCTTATGTTTTTATTGTATGATCATCCTGTCTCTAGGTGCGTGTTGGTGGAAGAGTCTTTCTAAGGAGTGACGGCAGTCTACATGTCGACAGAACTGTACCTGATGATGCGGGGACATACGTGTGCACCGCTATCAATGTAGCAGGATCAGCCAATATTACCGTCACAGTGGAAGTTCAATGTTAGTGGGCAGGACATTTTTACAATTGAGTATAATTGATTTTCATTTCATTTTCATATATATATATATATATATATATATATATATAACATTTAAATTTACTTGGGAAACAAAAATGTGTACATAATAAACTTGTTTTCAGAGAATAAATCGTTTTTTTATTATTATTATTATTTTTTATTTTATTTTCCCACTGGCAGGTTTTAAGCATAAACGTAAAAACATTATTGAGGTTTATACCTAATACAGTTAAGTATGTATTCTCTGAAAACAAATTATTTAAAATATTTTTTTGAAAAACATACAAAAATACTGATTAATAAAATGATTTTTTTGTTGCAGAGTTCAGATGAATATTTATACATTTAAAGCTTTATATATTCTATTTATTTGTGGCTAAACAAGTCCCATCTTAAGCGTGTTTTTATTTTTACTGGAAAACAAAAACACATATTAAGAATTTTTTGCATTACAGTAACTCATGTGGTCCCTAATGAAGCTGATATAGGTGCTAATATTAGAGTTTCATATTTAGAAGTGATAAGCTGGATTCCTTGTGAAGTATCTTTGGCGAAGTTCTAATTGTGAACCGCTGGTTGTTAAGGCCTTGTGAACAGCTGCTATTCTGACCTACTTTTCCAGCCCCTCCTGATATCAAGGCTGGTCCCCTGCACTACACAGCCAACGAGGGCACACCCATCTCCCTGTCCTGTGAACCAAGTGGCATCCCCAAACCCACCATCGTCTGGTCCAAGGTACATCACCCTGATCACTTTACTGTGGCCCCTATTTTCAGTAATAGTGCTTCTGGCTGTGTCACCATCCCAGCAGTGACAGATAGTAACTGATTGCATTGTGTGAAACAGTTAGCTGGAATAATTTAGCCTAATGGACGCAGGAGAAGTGCTGATGCAGCCCATTCGTCCTTGATGCATTGCTTTCCCAATTGCCTTTCAAACGGATGTAAGCTCACGTCCGCCTGCCCCTGTCATGGGAAGTTAAGTTTTCCACCTCTGTTTCCCAACACGATAGATTGGGAGTGTATTGTCCGCAGTATCCACTGTAGGCATGTAAATTGCTATTCTGGTCACATGAAAGAAGGTCTGCTAAAGCCATCTTGTTTCAGAGCAAAAAGGGGATGGGGGATATGCATGAGGAATGCCTGATTCCTGGTAACCTGAGAAGCCGCTTCAAAGGTTTTGGACAGGATGTGCATTCCAATTCAGGTTATCTGCCATATCCTTCTCTCCCAAGGGTCGAGATCCCTCAAACAGGCCTGTATCAGCACCTCTTGAGGCAGCTGATGGGAGTCTGTACATCCCTAGTCCCAGGGCAGAAGATGCAGGAGTCTTTATCTGCACCGCCACCAGTGCAGTGGGCTACACCAGCAGAGAGATGCATCTGAGTGTTAACAGTGAGGAATCTCATGAATATAAGTTGTTGTTGATGATTTACTCAAAAACAAATAGCTTTTTAAGAATTTTCTAACTGAGTCTCTCATTTCGATAGGCAAACCACGAATTGTTGGTTTTGACGGGTCACAGGCGACGGTTAAAATGGCCGCTGAGGTTGGATCAGAAGTCATCCTTCCATGTGAAGTTCACGGAAGTCCTACACCTCTGGTGACTTGGAGCAGAAATGGGCAGCCCATACCTCCTGTCACGGCCTGGTAAGATCATAATAACCAATCCTGTCACACATCATATTCATTACATTAATTGACAAATTAATTATAACATTCAGACTTATTATAGACTCCAAACTTTTGAACTGTAGTGTATTTTTTCCACATTTTCTCATTTAACCCCCCTATTGTTCTGAAATACTGAGCTCACTTGTCACATTTGACTCATATTAAAATCAGTTAAAAAGTTTAATTGATGTGCCTATACATTCACCCTAAATAGTTCATCAAAACAGTTTAATTCTGATATGATTTATTCACCCTCCTTTCAAACCTGTATGGCTTTCTTATTACTTTGTGTTTTGTCCATACAATAAAATTAATTAAAGGAATAGTTCACCCAAAAATGAAAATTCTGTCATCATTTACTCAAATTATTACCCAAAGTGTGTAATAATAGAAAAAAAAAAAATTTAGGTACAAAATTGTGAAAGGCAATGTTAAATAATTCTGACACAGTTTGGACACAAAGCTGCCTGCTTTTCTGTATGTTCTAATATTTTATTTAAAGATTTGAAAAAAAAAAAAAAACTAGATAACATGCTGAAAGGCTAAAGGCCAAATGTGATGGAAGTGCTCCTTAATTGTGTTTCTAACTCTTGACAATGTCACAAAACCCAGTTCACAAAGCCAAAAATGATGTGGTATTTT
The DNA here is from genome assembly GCF_964197995.2 of Scardinius erythrophthalmus. Classification (NCBI taxonomy): domain Eukaryota; kingdom Metazoa; phylum Chordata; class Actinopteri; order Cypriniformes; family Leuciscidae; genus Scardinius; species Scardinius erythrophthalmus. Next base: position 18,931,100 of record NC_138240.1, read on the forward strand.
TAACCAAAATCTTTTGCACGGTATTTGCTTTTAGAGCAGTGTTATACTACATAATAAATGGCAAAAATGTGTCCTGATGAGTGATGAAGTTTTCTTGCTGAGAAAAAATGGGCCCTGATGTGGTGATGTAGCCATCTATAAAAGGCTTCAGCTGTGTCAAAATTCACCCCAGCTGACTTCTCTTACCTCATTCTAACTCCCCTGGACAAGAACAAGAGCCAGCTAGGCTTCAACAAGAGCCACTGGTGCTCTGTTACAAAGGAGACACATTAGATTTCACCCTGATGGACTGATGCTTTGCATTTATTTGGCTTAAGTTAAAACCAATTCATCTGCAAGCATCTTGTCTCAGCATTTCATGTTTGAGAGTGTTGGAGTGTTTTTAATTGTATACAGAAGTACAATGATGTAACATAGGAAAGTAAATGGAGATACGACTGTCTCATACTAGCTATAGTTGACATTTTGCCTGCTTTTAAAGGAATATTTCGGGTTCAATACAAGTTTAGTTTAATCAACAGCATTTGGGTTACAAAAATCTGGGTTATATGAGGCACTCATAACATTACAAAGTACTCACTGTTTCAATAGTATAGACATAAGACATAAACAATATGCATGTTAACATAATTTTAGTGAGAAAACTTCCAGTTTGTTGTCATCAGTCAAGTATCTTTGTCTTTTTCCCGCCATTTATCTGTTCCCATGAACACTAATCTTCCACCACAGCTGCACATCATTTAGTTCGATAACTCTGTGTATTTAGTTCCTCTGTGTTCAGTCTTTAATTGTCGGTTGTTGTTTGTGTGTGTGTTACACACGCTATTATGTTTGCTACCTTCTAGTATCTAGTTTAATAAAACCTTGTTTGTTTTATAATCCTGTTGACCATCTTCTTCCTCTTCATCCTTGTGACAATATCCAATTTTACAACTTTGTTGCCTTGATTACATAAATGTAAACCCTAAAACAATAATTTAAAATGATGACATGTCAGAGATTAATATTTTATAAATAAAGTGGATTAAGACATAAAACTGAGGTTAAAATACTGGAGTCACATGGATTGCTTCAATGATGTCTTTACTTTTACTTTCTGGGGCTTAAAAGTAGTTGTTGTGTGTAGGCTGTCAATGGAGGGACAGAAAGCTCTCAGATTTCAATTAAAAAGATCTTCATTTGTGTTCTGAAGATGAACATAATTAAAATGTTTGGGTGAACTAACCCTATAAACAGCTTTATAGCTCAAACAATACACGAGTGAGTAAATCTTTATTGTCCTTTCACAGGGCAATTTAGCAGAATCACATATGATTCAATTCACAAACATAAAAGACACAAATAGACACAACCCTCTACAATGTGAGTAAATCACTTGCGTATGGGACCAAATTTCACGAGAGGGGACTAAAAAAGTCTTTAATTAGCCAATGGCTAGTAAATTGTATGATTACATTCACCTGTAATTGAGTTAAATAAGTTTAACGCAGATATCATTTCATTGCCTGCTGAGCTTTACATGTATGTGTGATGTGTACATTATTGTATTTGTGCATTATGTCTTAAATTGACAGCAGCCTAATATTCTACCCAATATACTGCTCTCTGTGATTTTAATGTTAATAAAACAACAGACTCATTGCAAAAAAAATCACTTAATTCCCTTGACTGAACTTTTTTAACTTAAATAATGTCACATTTGCCATTGCTCAGTGAAATTTCGCTGGCGAAATATAGTCATTCTAGCGGCAATCTGGACTTTTGCGTGAGGGTGAAAAGTTCCCCATGCAGATTTTTCAACAGTTTCAAGTTGGTCACATGATTTTTTCCTCTTTGAACAACAGAAAGCATCTGGATTAGAAAGTAACTTATTTGTGAGCTACATCTTTACACTCTTGTTAACAATATAAAATTTTGCATGCAAAATTTTGCTGACATTTACTTATGTGATCACACCTTAACTATTGTGTCCAGATTATTCCTTTAATGGTTTCAGCTTTATTAAATTAAGATCTGACCAAAAACCTGTAAGAGCACGTGTTGGAGAAAAGTTTTTTTTTAACCCCAGTCATTATGAAGGTCCTGTGGACTCACATTTATCAATCGTTAGAGGTGCAAGGTTTAAAATCACTTGGGGTTAAATGGAAAACAGATGTAAAGTTCATTACGTCGAAGTTGATGTATTTCCGAAACGGTAAACTGATGATTACAGTGGGGCTAGAGGTGTTGGGATCAGAATTAGAGCATGCTGGGGTTTTTTAGATAGAGCTGAAGAATGTTGATGGCATTAGTCAGAGGGATGCAGCAGACAGGTATTGCAAGGATGAATGGATGACAGCTTTAGGATTAGGTAATAGGGTCTATCTGTAAAAGTTGGGAATTACTGGAACATTAAGGCACTGTGTTCCTGGTAATACAAGGTATCAGACCTGTGAATGTGTGTGTGTGTGTTTGTGTGTGTGTGTGTGTGTGTGTGTGTGTTTTGAGTGATAGTCACATAGGAAGAATTGTAGCCTGCATAATGTTTGAGTCTCCAGGAGCTTCCTGTCTCATAAAACAGCATGTCAACGTCTCAGTCTGCTGACGAGAATAACACGCCACTCCAGAGACATCTGCCACACAGGAAAGAAGATTATGTGTGGAAAGTGTGTTTAATCTAGAATCGGGTGGCTGTGGGGATGTCAGGGGGCACCAGTGCTTGCTTTAACCTTAAAGTTTGGAGCTTTAACTGTGTGAACTGCTTTAAAAAAAATGCCTTTTTTTAGCTTCTTTCTCTTTTTTTTCTTTCTCTTTCTCTTTCTCTCCTGATTCCGTAACCGGAACTCCTGATTACCCTAATTACCCACAGTCCAAATCTGCCAGCGTGCACATGTGTTTCTACAGGCTGGTTCAAACTGCCCCAACATGGTGTACATACTGAGCCATCCAGAATCTGCTGTTTGGTGGAATTTGCTGGGGGAGTTTGAATTAATCTAAAAATAAAATGTTGTATATTGTCGTGTAACCACATATATTTAAGAAGGTAAATCTAATTTTTTTTGTTGTACATGTTTTAGGTGCCAGTTGTATAGCTAAAAAATGCACAGTTTGCAAATGCAATGCATTTCATACTACATTTTCAAGTTACCAATCATAATGGTTTGTTAAAAAAAAAAAAAAGAATGAAAGAAACAGTCACTCCAAAACTGATGCTATTTTAGAAATATTCACTGTAAATTTTCAAGATGGCAGCCATAATGCTTTGTAAAAATAAAAAAGAAGAAATAATAATAATATTAATAATAAACTTTATTTTATATAGCGCCTTTAAATGTTACTTCTCTGCTGTCTCAAAGTTAAGGGAATAGTCAGAGTCAGAGGAGCGAAGATCATGCCTTGGAGTGTAAACAGTTAAGAGCTCAAATAAAGAAACAGTCACTCCAAAACTGATGCTATTTCAGAAATATTCATTATAAATATTCAAGTTGGCAGACATAATGCCTTGTACAGAAATAATGAAAGAGAAAGTCAAAAATCTCCCCTAGACTAATGCTTAGTCTAGCATAGAATTAGAAATGATTAAAACAAAGATCTGATTTTTTTTTTATCATAAATGCTTCTTTATAATAACTGCGTTTTTCACATGATAATGTGAGGTCTGTGTAAAGCCAATCTTGGGTACAGATCTTGACTGTGATCCACTATTTAGTGACCTTGGTGATCTAATGTTTAGTGACCTCATTAGTCCACATGTGCAAGACTAGTGAGAAAAATTGTGGGAGGTGGAGTAGTTTGTCCCAAATGGGGTTTGTTGAATATAGTAGCTTGTAGTTTTCTTTCAGATTTATTAGTTGTATTTGTATTTAGGTTACCATAATAAAGTTGCTAAGCAAATGTTCAAAAGACTGCAGTCCAAATAAAACCAAGCTGATTTTCTCAATTGGTTTCAATTGTGCAAGTTAGAAAGCTGTGTGCATATACACAAGCCCACACATTCATATAAAGAACACTTACATTGCGTCCCAATGTGCATAGTATCCATCCTTAATAGTGTGTGAGATTAGAATAAGTGTGTTCCAAAGAATAGTATGTTTAAAAGAGTATGCCAAAAGTCCAAGTGAGTCCAAGTCCATATTGCCCAAAACCAATTGCGCTTGAGAGGTGGATTAAAGGGATACTTCACTGATTAGCATAAAGCTTTGTATCAGTAGAAACCCGGTAGTATTTTTGAATAACCGTGCTTCCCTCCCTCATGTTCCCCTTGAGACGAGAGATATCTGTATTGTGTGTCTGGAAAAAACCTCAGATGACGCAAAAATCATCATTTTGCGTCATCGGAGGCTTTTTTGGCCAGAGGCTAGAGACTACAGCCAGTAGTAGGAGCTAGTTCCACATATTTTCAACCCGCCCATAGGGGGTGGGATCTCACGATAAAACGGCAATGTGGAGGGAAATGTGGAGGGTTTTTACAGTGACAAGATGATTGACAGGCCGGTTTACGGCGACATGATGCACGTAACTATGTAACTAGCAATTTTATGATGTGATAGTATGTCCCAAAGCTTATCTACTCTTCTGCTACACACTCAAAAGTATACACTTTTTCTTTACAAAAAGAGTACATATTTTTGGGGCGTAGTATAAGTAGTCAAATTGGGATGCAACATTATTCTTTAACAGATATGCTCACTCTAAAACATAACTCCTGTGACTTCAGAGCCTGACCTTTGATCTCTTCTTACGCAGGTTCACCGTCCTGCCGTCTGGTTCTCTGAAGATTAGTGATGTCAGGCTGATAGACAGTAAATTCTACACCTGTTCTGCTGCTAACCCAGCTGGCAACGTCTCACTCACCTACAATTTGCAAGTACAAGGTACAATCCAAAACTCTCAAGATTTATCTGTGGAAAAAACTTTGAAAATAAATGAAACGGATTAATCAAAGAAATCACAGAATCACTTAAAAAGATATCACCAGAAAAATATTAAGCAGCTATTTTCAACACTGATAATCACCAAATCAGCATATTCGAATGGTTCATCAAAGGTATAAATTACATATATATAATAATTTAACATAAAATAACACTTATTTTAAATTGTTATAATATTTCACAATATTTCTGTTTTACTGCACTTTTGATTAAATAAATGCAGCTTTGGTGAGCATACAGAGGCTTCTTTAAAAAAGCTTACTGACCTTACTGAACTGAACATCTGGACTGTTGTGTATAAAAACACCATGGTACCTTTTATATAGTGTGGCCTGTGTAGAAATGTATTAATTCCCTGAGATAAACAAACTACCAAACAATGAAGAAACCAGACTTTTAACTTTTTTTATCCTTACAGCTAAACCAAGGATTCAACCTGCACCTACATCTCTTAAAGCTCTGATTGGCCAGACAGTGGTGTTGCCATGTGTGGTCCAAGGAGAGCCGAGCCCTCAGATCACCTGGTTTCACAACAGACTTCTTGTGGGCAGTGACAGGATGCTGAAGATCCAGGCGGTCCAGCGCTCGGACAGCGGGACGTACAGCTGTGTAGCCAAGAATAGTGCTGGAGAAGATACCATTGAGATCGTCCTGGAAGTGTTAGGTACGTCTGTTGTGCATAACTATGAACATTTGTCATTATACAAAGAACTCTTTGCACACCAAAATATTTTATGAAGGCAATAAATCATTATCCCTAGCCAATCTAAATGATGACTAAACATGACTTATATGTAGCCTGGCTAACGTCAGACCTAGTCTCATTGAGACGTGGTCTGGGAATCACATGTTCATTTTCTCGTATTTGAGGCGTGGTTTACGAATACCCAGAGCCGGTTATTGGGCGCTACGAATGTCTATCAAATGCGCCTGTATGTAGCTCATAGCCAATCGTTTCAATTATACCAGATGACGTATGTACAGCGACAGAAATTTGACGAGGAAGAAGACGAAATAAACTTGCGTTCTTAGAACACTATCTAAGGCTGCATCGAAAGGTAACTTCGCGTCTGCTGTCATGTTGGATCCATATATATAAACAAACTGCTTTGGTGTGTCGCATAGGCGTCGTCATTGTCTTGCTGCTCCCTTCCCGTTCTGTGATTGGTCCCCTCGCTGAGGCGAAAATCTGGTCCATGGAATCCAGGCTGCCTAGCAGCGTGAATAAAATCGCGCTGCGCGCAAGTCAGCATGGGAAAACCCAGGCTAACTTATATGCATGTGTAAGCATCACCAGCGGATATGGAAACAAATCCCTGTGTTCCTGTGCTCTCCTCTTTGACCCTTAAGTTGACCTTTGGCTTTGGGTCTTTTATCTTAACCTTGTGAACTGTGTATGTGGTTACAGAGGGCCCCTATTTTGAGACAAATGGAGAGACCATGATTGAGAGTGTGGCTAACAGCAGAGTGGTCATCCCTTGCCCTGCACGAGGTAGGTCATGAAGAGACCAGCATAACATAAACTAGGTCATCACCTGCATATGATTTTGGTTTTCGGATATATTTCTGTACATGCTGTGTATTTTCTTCTATGTTCCCGTGGGTTAATGTTTGGTTTATTATCATTTTGGAAGTCAAAAGAGTATTCTAAAAGACGAAATGTAATTCAAACACGAGTTGTTGGTGGTCTAAGTTTGTTTAACAAGCGAAACATCTTTTGTCAACCAGCTTTAATAGCTTTTTTAATTTTGCTGCTGAATAAGCGTGACTGCACTCGTTCACCAGCAAGACCAGCACCAATATATAATACTCTTTTGAAATTTCTATTTATTCTATATAGATAGATAGATAGATAGATATGACGAATAACTTTATTGTCACGTGATCGCGATCGCGATAGAGATGATAATGAAAAACAAACAGATGTTTTGTTAGTTCTTGGCAGAGTATCCAAAGCACGAGCTGTAAAGGCACAGCGCTATTCTGGATAGGGGCGGAGAGCAGCAGCTCATTTGCATTTAAAGTTACATGCACAAAAATGGCATGTTTTTGCTTCAACTCAAAAACGTGCGTTTATAACATGGTATAATAATTGATTATTTTGAGCTGAAACTTTACAGACACATTCTGGGGACACATATTGCATCTTGTATAAAGGGGCATAATTGGTCCCCTTTAATTTATTTGAAAAACAAACAAAACAAAAAAACACAATGACCCCAAACTTTTGAACAGTAGTGTTAATAAATCATATAAGCAATTGATGAAGTAACAATAATTCAGGCAAGCAAATAAAGGAATACTTGTAATTCTAAAAATAAAATGTAGTCTGTTGTACTTATAATTAGCTTTATATAAAAGAAATACGTTTATGGTATACTCCATTTAGATATGTAAGTAAACAAATATGTGTGTGTGTGTGTGTGTGTGTGTGTGTGTGTGTGTGTGTGTGTGTGTGTGTGTGAGAGGGAGTGATGTGATAAAAGCTGTACTGAAAGCTGCCTTGGTTTCTTTGGGAGTCTTTTTCTTTTTTCTTTTCTGCTGTCTCTTACCATATGGTCTCTTTTTTCAGCGCAGCCTCATTTTGGCTGCTGGTGACATCCTCTTTCGGTAACACTTTGTACAGGTTTAACAACTCAATTCACATTAACAGACCTGGAGAGGAAGTCAAATGCCTTCACTTGCTTGGAGTGAGAGGTATTTGGTGTGAAATTGTGTCTGTTTATGAACTGCACAGTGTGATATATACCCAGCTCTTCCCGTACACACTGTAAGCTAATAGGTGTTGTTTTGATGGAAACCTGCCATGGCAACCCTGCATGTCGCGGATATGACATGATGTGTGTGTGTGTGTGTGTGTGAGCAGCAGCTGGAACACTACTCTTCTCCTCTGTCTCTGTGGGCAACATCTGCTTTCCTGAATGAGATGGCCCACTGGGAGAGGAATCCTAATTAGGGACTGTTGCAGGCGGAGAGGAGGAGGGCTAAGAGCGAGAGTACAGGGTCTGATGGGTCGTTTTTACAGCTAGAAAAGAGGCGGTTATCAGTCTGTCTTGAATCAGAACAAAGACTGTCAAGTCATCCTTACTATTAATTGGAATTTGTGCCGAATTGCTGTTTGTTTTCCTGCATTTGTGCTGTATCTGTAATGTTGTTATGGTGACTAAGAATTTCAGACATCTGTGTTGCTCTTAATGAGAGGTACTTAGTACAGATATGACAGTAAATATGTGGAAATGGCTGTGCTGTCTTGTTTGGTGGCAGATGACGGAAAACATTATGCTTAGGAGAATGTGTCTGTCTGTGAAATAAGATGACATGCCAAATAATCACACTTCACAGAAAAATAGCAAACCAAACACAAGCTTTACAGTCGATTTGAACTTATTGTGTTATGATCAGGGTTATTAGAGTTAACTAAAAAACTTAAATCAAAACCATAAATTTTTTTTTTGGTAACTCTTTAGTTTCAGGGTCCAATTCTCACTATTAACTAGTTAGCTAGTTAACTAGTTTATTAGCATGTATATTATTAGGATATTGGCTGTTTATTACTTATAAAGCACATATTAATGCCTTATCCATTTAGTTTAACTAAAATAATAAAACTAAAATAGAAATTAATAAAAACTATATATAAATATTTTAAAAAGATCGTTCAGAAATCAGGATTCTTTGATGAATAGAAAGTTCAAAAGAACAACATTTATTGGAACAGAAATTTCATTGTCACTTTTGATCAATTTAATGCATCCATGTTGAACAAAATGATTGCTTGAAAAAAGTCTTACACCAAACCCCAAATCTTTTATTTTCTTTTGTGCTTTTTAGCATTTTAATTAAGGTTATGTTACCAAATTTAAATCATTTTAAGAATGCCCCCATAGTGGGCTCCGGCCCCCTGGTTGAGAACCACCGCTCTAGCATCATAATGATTTTTATATGTTTGGAAATAATCATTATTTTTGCAATTCTGTTTGATGCTTTTAGCGGCTCTTAAATTTTTTTTTTTAAACATCTTTATACAAATCATGCATACTGGTTTGTTGTAATAGAATGTCTCAATCCTGCAGGTGTGTAAGACATTTAAAATGTGCCTAAAGGAGTAGGAGTGAGGAAGTCTGTCCTTTTCAGACCGATCCATTTAATCTGGCTCGCACTGAAAGACATGACCCCACCCAAGGAACGCACATAAGCCTCTTTTTATAACGCGCATCATTTGAAGTATTGTTCGAGAGATTTCTGACAAATAAACTGTTCCTAATGTTATCCTGTAATGTAAACGGGACCAGCTGCACATCATTCTTTAAGTCACAAAAACAATCAATCCAAACATTATGACTGTAAACATCTGCTCTGCATCTTCCCTCCACTTCTGATTGGCTTGTTGTTCAGAAAAAAAATTGACTTATTGTATACAGTGTACCTAAAAGCATTTGGACAATTAAGATACACTTAAAATGTATGAAAGTCTTTGAATTACGTAATAAAATATTACACCAAGTGACATTTATACGATCACACAAACACACTTTTGAAGTAAAATACTTCACCAAAAAAAAAGATTGTAAGAAAGTGAAGACAAAAAGTATTTATACACTTTGTAGTTGTCAAACAATGATCAAGTTCATAGTTAATGTGACAAACTACACCTGTGCTTACTCTAAGACACCTTTGTGAATTTGACCTTAGTTGGCACCAGTTGGTTACAAGATATTTCAAACAAAGTTGGTTCTGAGAAAAGCTCCAGCATCATTTATTTGCAAACCCTGGTGAAAAAAAAAATGCTAAGTATACTTGCAGCCAGACTTATTATCAGTATACTTCAAGTGTGTTAATGTTAATTAGTTAACTTGAAGTGTGCTATTTTGAAACACTAATTTTGTACTAAGTATATTTTAGTTGTAATTAAATTGTAGTAAAGCATAAATTTAAGTGTATTAGTGTACTTTTGTGTACTAAATTGGACCAACTTCAAGTATACTTAATATACTTTAAGTATATGCCTGTGTAGCTTGCATGCTTGATTAGTGATATTAAAGTGTACTTTATTTGTGTTACATGTACATTACAAATTCATTACGAGTGTCTTCGAAACATACAAGCAATATACCATAAGTGTGTGTGTGTGTGTGTATATATGTACATACATACAATTTTTTTTTTTTTTTTTTGTAAGTATTTTTGCCATTTTCACCTTTTATTAGGATGGGACAGTAGCTAGACAGGAAGTGAGGTGGGACATAGAGAGGGGGGACGGGATCAGGAAAGGTCCACGAGCCGGTACTCGAACTCAGGTCTCCCGAAGCACGTCAGCGTACTTGCCCACGAGGCTATCATGTTGTGATATATTTGAGTAAAAAGTATAGGCACATTAATACTTTTAACTTATTCCAAATACTACAAATTGCATACTTTGTCTTCAATAACAAATGTACATTATTAGGCAAATAAAACTTATAGTAGCTATACTTTGTACAAAATACTATTGTATACTGTTGTACTATTGTATTTTGAAAGTATACTTTCAATGCATTGTTACAATGATCATTTCCAGCACACAGTTAAAATATACCTAAAATATATTTATAATAAAGTGCAAATAAATTCACTTTTAAAAAATAAACAGAATTTTCACTTCAAGTATATTTTTCTAAAATATATTTTTAGAAAATATACTAAAGTACAATTATTGTAAAGTGTTTTAAAAGTTGTATTGTGATAATAGGTAAAAGCATGATGCTAATATACTTTTAATATATTTAAAGAGAGTACAATTTTTGTTAGTATATTTGCAATGGACTATTGAAAAAGGGAAAATATTTCAAATACAAGAGAATTTTTTTTTTTCACATACAGCAAACATCTCCTCGCTATCCGCTAGCTGCCTGTCCCCTGAACACACTGTAAAAAAACGCGGTCTCTGTAGACACCCCAGGCTCCACAAACGGCAACAAAAACAAACTGGGCTAACACGCACCACGAAACATAACAAACTGTTCCAGCCAATAATCGATAAGAAGGATTTGGATTTGGGGTTGGGGTTTGGGGGGTTAGTGTGCGGATAAGGAGGAGGGAGGGTCTAGCTAGCCTCCGTTTTGTTTGACAATACTTTAAACGTCAACAAGAAGTGACGTCACCCAACATCACTTAGAGCACCTTTAAACTCTCGGTTAGTTTTAGTGTAGGTGGTACATACATTTCAAACACGATAGAGATTTAACCTTTTAGTGTCACTTACTGGACACTTCATTTGTGAAATGCTGCGATTCGCACGGCAACCAATGTTGCCAGATTCAAGTTCATCAGATAAAACTGAACGCTCTTTTAGCCATTCACTCGAAGGTGAATTCACTTTGAAGGTGTTGTGAAACGTGCAAGCATTGTAATGTATTTTTTCAGAAATGTTGTCACCAGCACGGTTTTCCAATGAGCCTGTGTTGTCCATACAATGAAAGTCAATAGGGACCAAAACTACACTGACTTTCATTGTATAAACAGATAAACACTGATACATTCTTCAATGTTTATTCTTGTAAGTGTCACAGAAGAAAGTAAGTCACACTTGTTTGGAATGACACCGTTGTGGAATGAAGACTTTTTGGGTGAACTATCCCATTAAGTCTAAAAGTCCAAACATGTCCAAATACTTTTGGACCTCTTTTTTTCTTACTATATTCCTTCCGCCATTTTATAGACTCTACATGTCACATGGAAGAGTTTCATCTAAAGTGCTCTGCGTGAAACCAAACACAAGTAACCACTTCTCAGTGTCTGTCATTTCTGCTTAAATGGCTTTTGAGGAGGTTTAAGACATGACTGTAAAACAAGTACAAGGTCAAGAGCCCCTGCCCCCTGCACCGTCACTTAAAGCTAAACCTAGTAAAGTTCATAACACATCTGTTAAAGGGGTCTTGGAGGCTGATAGGACCTCATTGGTGTGTTTAAACTACTCCCCTTACTGTTGTCCTGAAGTCTCTAGACTTTTGTCTTTGAGCTATAAATCTTGTGTTCCCTATGCTTGATCAGTTCTCTTCTGGCACGGTGTCTGGCATCTTCACTCAGGGTGTTTCACCTTGAAGTACAGTTTGACAGGACACTGAAATTTTCTGGCATCCTTTGTTTCTGCTCTTTGTTGTCTTGCTGTCAGATGGATGGATATCTGGTCTTATTTTTAAGCTCTGACGAGCCGTGTTTTCAGTGTGTGTGGGGAATTCTGATTCTGATCGATGTCTTCTCTTTCACACAGTTTCTCTCTGTCTCTCTCAATTGCTCTTTTTTTGTTGTCATCCCTTGGCTAGGGTCTCCTGCTCCTAGGGTGCGATGGTTCAAAAATGGCCTGGAGATCCATATGGAGCGATCGGAGCACGGTGTGTCTCTGGGTGATGATGGCTCTTTGGTGATTGGCTCAGCTTCAGCCAGTCACAGTGGAGACTTCAAGTGTGTGGCCACTAATGAAGCAGGATCAGTGGAGAGGAAGACCAGGCTGAAGGTCAATGGTGAGATACTTGCAGCATTTCCAGTGGCCAATAGCTTTATAATAAATTTGAAATGAATATCTATTTAGTCTTATTTAGATCGTTGATTCCCAATAAGAGCTACATGGAGCACTCCTGTCACAGGACAAAAATAATCTACTGCAAATTCTAAATATAAAATCCACATTTAAAAACATTATAATATATATAAATATATTATTTATATTATAAAATGTTATTTATAAAATTATAAATAATAAGTTTATACTAATTAATAATAGATTAACAAATTATATTGATTAGATTTTATATATAATTTAATATATTTTTGATATTTTTTTTCAATATTAAAAATTATTATGTAATTGTATAATCTTTTTTTTACAGATTTTTTTTAAAACTTTGAATGATTAAAAATTATGAAACTGGAGTTTTTTTTTTGAGTAAAAAAACGTGTGTAATGCAATTTGTTTTACAAATTTGTCTGTATGACAGTCTTTTTCTCTTTAAAGAGTTAGTTTACCCACAAATGAAAATTATCCCATGATTTCAAACCCTCAAGCCATCCTAAGAGTAGATGACTTTCTTCTTCCAGATGAACACAATCGGAGATATATTAAATAATGCCCTGGCTCTTCCAAGCTTTATAATGGCAGTGAATACAGGATGGAACTTTGAAGCCCAAAAAAGTGCATCCATCCATCATAAAAGTGCTCCACACGGCTCCGGGGTTTAATAAAGGCCTTCTGAAGTGAAGCGTTTGTGTAAGAAAAATAAAATATCCATATTTAAAACTTTCTAAGCTAAAATAACTAGCTTACGACAAACGTCCGTACGCATCGATTTACTGCGCAAGAGTAACTCCTTGACCTGACGCATGACGTATTGACAGAATGCGGAATCGCAGACGACAGAGCAAAATAAAACACCTGTCATGAATTAGAGGTCTAAAAAGAGAATTTTTAAAGAGAAATGTTGGAGGATTTTGATATGATAGAAGAAGAGCTTGATATTGTTACCCAGCCCTATTTGTTTGAACTGCGAGAGGCGTCAAAGCTTACGATACTCCTACATCGCATCAGGGGTTAATCTTTTGGCATAAATCGACTTGCAAAGGCCGTCTGCCTGAAGCTAGTTATTTTTGCTTATAAAGTTTTTAAAATGGATATTTTTCATACACAAACGCATCGCTTGACTTCAGAAGGCCTTTATTAACCCCCGGAGCCGTGTGGATATCATTTATGATGGATGGATGTTTTTTTTTGGGCTTCAAAATTTCATCCTCTATTCACTGCCATTATAATGCTTGGAAGAGCCAGGTCATTATTTAATTGATCTCCGACTGTATTCGTCTGAAAGAAGAAAGTCATGTACACCTAGGATGGCTTGAGAGTGAGTAAATCATGGGGTAATTTTCATTTTTGGGTGAACTATCCCTTTAATAATATTCATGATAATTCTAAATATATCCGGTATAATATATGTAGGAGCTAATTGAAACATATTTCTGGTTTTAGAGTAGGTACTTACAGTAGATTTATTTGAAGGTCTTTCATTGCTTGATTACATGCCTAATTAATTATATTAATGATGGATTAAATTATAATGAATGATTTCTGTGTCTACACAAACCTAGTTCCTCCAGAGATCCAAGACGATGGTCAGGATTTGAATCTGACGGTCACACTGAAGCAGCCCCTGACACTGGGATGTGATGCTTTCGGCACCCCAAACCCAACCATTATCTGGACTAAAGATAACAGACCTGTAGGTTTCCTCTTGTAGGGGGATTTTTCATAAACATTTCGTTATATAAATATGTAGTCATTTTATCTGACCACAGAATGCCACAAGTGAACAATCAAAATTAAAGGGATAGTTTCCCCGAAAAAGACAATTTTGTCATCATTCACCCACCATCATGTTGTTCCAAATATGTATGAGCTTTTTTCTTCTGCTGAACACAAAAAAAGTTATTTTGAAGAATGTTGGTATGTAACCAGACAGCTGACGGTAGTAGTATAGAAAATAAAGTAGGAAAAAAAATACCATGGAAATCAATGGCAATCATCAACTGTCTGGTTACCATAGTTCTTCAAGATATCTTCTTTTGTGTTCAACAGAAAAAAGAAGCGTTATTTTGTTTAGTTTAGTTTTGTTTTTCAATGCAAACGAATGACTCTCCTCCAGTGTGCTGCTGGTAGCATAGTTCCACCTTGTGGCCATGAAATTCATCACAAGTCTTGGCCGCTGCTCTTGTAAATCAATTACCCGCTCTGTGCTTCTAGGTACTGGAGACCCCAGGGGTGTATCTGCAGAATGGAAAAAGGCTTTTAAAGATTTATCGTGTTCAGCATGATCATGCTGGCCGCTTTTCCTGCACTGCCCAGAACTCTGCTGGGGAAGCCAGGAAGGAGTATACTATTGAAGTACAAGGTGAAAAATAGATAGACAGGCATTGTAATTTAAAGTAACCTTGAGATAAATAAAACAAAGTGTTGTTAGGCAAAATAATAGACTTTGTTTTTGTCTTTAACTTGTAACATTTGACTCCCTTTATTGTTTTTTTGGGGTTTTTCCAATGCTGTTAGAATGACCTTAGAGTTACTCTGCCCTGTAGTTGATTTCTCATTTCTTGTTATGTATTTTTAGCTCCACCAGCAATTTCAGGTTCCTCAGGAGTGCAGGAACTGACCGTCATGGCGGGGCAGGAAGTGGACATGCAGTGCAGAGTTAGCGGCCGTCCACTGCCTACAGTGGAGTGGAGTCACGATGGAGAGTGAGTCAATGACACACACACTCACATGCTCCTCTTTCCCAGCTTCTATGCTAATGTGTGCTTGTATATACCCTCCCTCTCTCTCAGGGTTTTATCCCGTAATGGAGACCCTCATGTGGAGTTTCTGGAGAAGGGGCAGGTGTTGAGGGTGAAGTCTGTCAGGCCGAGGGATCGTGGCCTGTATCAGTGTGTGGCCAGTAACAACGCTGGGACTCAGACACGGCAGTTCAGGCTGAATGTACAAGGTAAACGGTAGGGATGGGAATCATAAGTAATTGAACGGTTTCCTACAAGTTTCTATCAACGATTCTTTTATTATGTAATTAATTATTACAAGCCTTAAAGGTCCCCTGAAATAAAACATTTTTTAGCTTTTAGTATGAATATGTTAGCCTTAAGGTTATGAACAAGCTGGTGTGTTCCAGAACAATGACAAAATTTGCATTTAGGAGATATAAGCGTTCAAAACTTAAAGTCTCTCATTTCCGCTAAAATGGACAGAGAATCGTCCCTTGCGCGTGCTATGAGGGGAATGACAACACAAGAGGCGGCATTTTTTAATATACAGTCGAAACACAATACCGTTGCAACACAATTTGTTTTGTCTTGTGACAAAAGAGCCACATGCTGAGAAGCAAGAACAAGATCTGCTGTATGTCCTCCATTGTTGTTTACTGTGTGGGTTTCTTCTTCTTCCACACCTATCAAGTAAGGGTACTGTTGGCAGATCAGGGTTTACCGTCCCGAATCGTACTGTAGCCTACTGTACTGTACCGCTTGGTGGAAACAATCCATAAAAAGAACTGAATCATAAGAGTCATTTATTCAAGAATCAGACTACACTGGTCATGCTGTATGTTTTTTTTTTTTTACTAAAAAGACCTGAATCAAGACCCGAGTCATTTAAGGATTGGAGTACACTGGTCATGCTGTGTGTTAAAAAAAAAAAAAAAAACTCTCATAAGAGTAATTTGTTCAAGAATCAGAATACACTGGTTGGGCTCTATTATTATTATTATATGTATTTTTTTGATTCACTAAAAAGAGCCATTTCTTTATTTAGGAAATTTTTGTCCTCATTGTTTTCAAAACACCCACCTTGTCCTTATTATCCTCATTATCCTCCATTCTAATCACTATTCTGTTTTTTCACAGCTGCTCCCATGATTCGTGACTCTGGTGAGAGTTCGGAGGTGACTGTAGTTCTGGGCTTCCCTGCTGTTCTTCATTGTGAAGTTGAGGGGATCCCACTTCCCACTATCACTTGGCTAAAGGACAACCAGCCCATTGTGTCCAGCCCTCAATTCACATACACACAGGGTGGACAGTTTTTGCGTGTGGCTGCGGCCCGTGGTGACGATGCTGGCGCCTACACCTGCCGAGCAACCAACCCGGCTGGAACAGCACACAGACACCACACACTAAGAATTATGGGTAGGTAGGCATGGAACTCATGGCTGAATGTGGTTTGTTTTTGTCAGAGATTAATGCTGTGCCATTTCCTCAGTACCTCCACAGATAGAGGGGGATTCTACGACTCTCAGCTTTGGCAGAAGAGAAGAGAAAGTGAGAATTAATGGGACATTGATCTTGTCATGCCTGGCCAAAGGATTTCCAGAACCTGTCACACAATGGTTCAAAGATGGACAGGTCCGTATATCTGTTTAGTATCTCTCAGGTTCTTCCATACTAGCTCTTTTTAGACCACACTGCATAATAGTGAATATGATATTTCTTTTATTCAGCTGTTAATGAACAAACAAAAAGATAATATTGAGTCACTTACTTTTTGTTCCTCCAACTAAAATAGTTCCAAATGAATTTAAAGCAGAATCAACTGTTGTGCATCTCTGAACAACAAACAGTAGTGGGTCCAAAACAAATCAGCAATTTTGAATGAATTGGTTTAATTAATAATTAAAAAAGACTTAAAATAAAATGCAGCTCATACCTGTTGCTTTCAAAGACTTGAACTCCATTAAATCTGCATATAGCGCAGGAATTGAAGATCGGATTTATATCCGTTTTGTGAAAACACATTTATGTGACCAGGTGTAAATGGAATCGTTTTGATAAATCAGATAGCTATCCGATCTGAGAAAACGCATGAAGTGGCCAGGTGTAAACAGCCCCTCAGTGACTCACTCTAAAGACAGTCCCTTGTCACCACCTACTGGCGTATTGATGTAACTGCACAAAGAGTCCATGAAAAATCTCCACCACTAATTCACAGACTGAGAGTGCTGTTGGACTGTACACATCGAAAAGCCACCCATCAAGTCAAAGGGTTTTTCTTTGTTTTCTTCTCTGGTTAGTTGTTCTTTGGTAAAAACTGATTCAAGAAATGAATCAAATAATTAAAAAATTCCACAGCAGCTCATGTCCAGGGAGGGGCTGGGCCTGAAATCGCACCAGGGGTCTTCTAATCAGCTTTTGAGGAATAATGAATGAAATAGTCATGAAAAAACACTCTCTTATTCATGTTCCACAGCTATTGAATGGGAATACACACACCGGTCTGAGAGTGAACAGTCACATGCTTCACTTCGAGAATGCCATGCTATCCCATGAGGGCCAGTACACATGTGTGGTTACCAATTCTGCTGGAGAGGATAAGAGAGACTTCCATCTCACTATACAGGGTGAGTGCAATTATACACAGATACACAGTTTTTTGATTATTTAAGATTTTCATGTTTGTTTCTCAAACCTCCTCAGTTCCTCCAATCTTTCATCGGGTAATAAATGGTGCTGCTGGTTTCTCACTGGGAGAAAGAGAGGGGGATGAAGAGGACCTTGATGGCACTGAAGGGATGGTTGAAAGACGGGAGGTGGTCCTGGGACACTCCATCAGTCTGTCCTGCGAGAGCAATGCCATTCCTCCTCCTCGACTAAGTTGGTACAGACAAGGCCGGCAACTCACCAGCTCAGATGGAGTTGTGCTTTTACCTGGTGAGTGGAGTGAAACGTTCCTTTTGTACGAAGTGTCAGTATATAAGGTTTTATTTAATTCAGACAGCATGTTTTAGACATGAAATAGAGTATTAATACAACTTCTATATCCTATTTTATATTTATTTGATGAAAAACAGTAAAAACAGCAATACTGGGAAATATGATAACAATTTAAAATATTTTTTTTCTTTCTGTTTATATATATTTTTAAATTATTTAATTTATTCCTGTGATGTCAAAGCTGAATTTTCAACAGTCATAACTCCAGTCTTCAGTGTCACATGATCCTTCAGAAATGATTGGCTGCGTCCGAAATCGCATACTCTCTTGAGTAGGTACTTATTTATAAAATTATATTTATGCATTATATATATATAATTATATTACTAAAAAAATGATGTTCTATATAATATGAGTGTGTGTAGTATGAATGTAATCTGGACGTACTACATTCGCCATGTTGTCATTATCATGTGACCTACCAGCGTCAGTAACGTCGCTTCACTGCCATTCATAAATCCTCTCCCGTGGCCTCATGGGATGGTAAAGTGTTTATCGTATCCACACTTCAGAATCTCGCTGGAAGAAGGAGGTCATCCGTCATAATCTTTTATGAGTACTGTGAATTCGGACTTCTTTTGTCACACACTTTTTTTACACCGACTATATAGTAGGGAAGTATGCAATTTCGGATGCAGCCATTCTAATATGCTGATAAATTTTCTATTATTATAAATTTCCTATTATTATCGTCAATGTTGAAACAGTTGTGCTGATTAATATTTTTGTGGCAACCATGATAGTTTTTTCAGGATTCTTTTTTGAATACAAAGTTCAAAAGATCTGCATTTATTTGATATATAAAGTCTTTGTTGTTACTTGCTACTTTGATTAATTTAATTCATTCTTGCTTAATAAAAGTATTAATTTCTTTCAAAAAAAGAACAAAATCTTACTGACCCTGCATTTTTTATTTTGTTTCTATATATATTTATGTTGGTATTAGTATGTCACACTAACGTGTAAAACAAAAACAACAACTTGGTATTACCATCTTAACACCATGGTTATTTTTAGTTATACTAGTTAAAAACAGACTATGCAATCCATCTTGGTCTTAAAGATGAAAACATTGGCTGTAATGATGCATGCAAAGTTGAGGAATCAAATGAAAGCGTCTTTAATAATAAATCCAACAGAAACACATAGGAGAACTTCAGGAAGAAAAACACAACCATGCTACCATAAACAATACAGAACAAGGAACTAAGAAGAACTCAGGGCTTATATTCAACTGGGTAATCAACGTAGAAACAGAACAGGTGTGGGGAACTAATTAGCAACCATGGAAACAAACCAGTGGCGGGAAAATGAGAATATAATATATACAGTATATAAAGTATTTTTGTTTGTTTGTTTGTGTGTTCCTCTTCAGGAGGGCATGTCCTGCAGATCCCACGAGTACAGATTGAGGATGCTGGGAAATACACCTGCCAGGCTGTGAATGAAGCTGGAGAAGACAAAATGCATTATGACCTGGAGGTGTTGGGTAAGGAAGTAAATCCAACAGATAGATCTCTATGGCATTCAAATATATGAGCATCATTTGTTAGCTTTATTAATAATCAGAATGAATGATCTTCATAAACATGACTCTTTGTGCATTTTACGCAGTTCCTCCTGTGATTGATGGTCAGACTGACGAGTTTATGCAGGAAGTGGATGCCGTGGTCAACACCACTGTATCACTACGGTGTGATGTCACAGGAAACCCCACTCCAGCTGTTTCTTGGCTGAAGGATGGTCTGCCCCTCTACAGCAGCCCTCACCATCAGATACTTGAGGATGGGAAACTGCTGGAGGTGATGTTAATGAGCCCAGTTTTATCCCAATTCTCCCCTTTTTCAACATAATATCAGGGAATTATGTCTGTATGTGCATTTAAATTGATCATAAATGAATCTTACATGGTTAATTAAAAGATTTTGCTGCTTTGATACAAGACATCTTGTATAACTCACCTGTGCTTTTCTTTAGATACTGAATGTACAAGTGTCAGATGCAGCCAGTTATCAGTGTTTGGCGGAGAATAAGGCTGGAGCTGTCGAGAGACTCTACAGCTTGTCTATTCAAGGTAGGAGCAATTGACGGAGTTCCCACAGTCATGAAAAATCAGGGAATTTTGATTTTCAGCCCTGAAAGTTTCATAGAAATTAATAAAATCTTACAGTCCTGCAAACATAATGGAAATGTAATTAATAATGAATTATATTCTGCTCTAAAATATTTTATAGGCTAAATATTTGAATTACCCAACATAAAAATTCATCACCTTCATCACCATCAGCAGTTTCCCATCTTCTAGTACAGGGGTGCAAACTCAGGGGCCGTTTACACAACATTTTCAAATAAAACTTAAAACTTTTTATGCGTTTTGGCCATTCATTTACACAACGGCGTTTATGGGCCGGAAAATACAAACTTTTGAAAACTGGTTTCAAAGTGCAGGTTTTTGAAAACGATACCATTATCTTCTCAGTGTAAACTACAAAAACAGGAATGTGAGTAAACAGTGATGTCATGCACATGCGTATTACGTGGTCAGACTATAAGTGCGTAGTGTTCCTTTGCTATTGGTATGAAAACGTTTTCTCTCAAATATTTTTTTTTTCTCTCATAAAATGCTTTTTTGCTATCAGTGTGATAACTTTTTCTCTCAAACTTTTTTTTCTCTCTCAGATCATTTATTTTCTTGCATGTAATAAAGACACAATTCTCTCTCCATAGCATGCACTGCTTCAAGTCAGCCTCCGATCGGTCTGTGCTGCATGAAGTCGAACAAGCCTTTTAGCTTCAACTCTAATTAAATACACCTGATCCAGCTAATTAAGTCCTTCAGGCTTATTTGAAAACACTAGGGCTGGCTTCGAAATCGCCCTCTATTCCCTCATTCACTATTTCCTACATTACTCCACTAATGAAGTCCACTTGAAGGAGTGAATGGAAGGGCTGCTGCATTTGCATAGTGTGTGCCTGCTTCTTAATAATCATTTGCAACTTAGCAAACTGGCTGTTCCAGTAGAAAAAAAAAATAAAAAATAATAATAATAATAAAAAAAAAAAAAAAAAAAAAATATATATATATATATATTTTTTTTTTTAATGCTTTATTGTCAACAGCAGCTAGCATGTACAGTGCCATATCTCATATAACCAAAAAATATTTGACATGCCTCAACAAGGAACAAGGGAGAAAAAAAAAAAAATAAATAATAATAATAATAATAAAAAAGAGACGAGAGGGTACATAATCATCAGTTTACAAACAGATATACGTTTTACATATAACAATTCCATAGGATATGACAATGCAATTTAAATACAGAAAATTTACTTTGCAGGTCAGCACCATTCATTATATTTTATTTTTTATATTATGTGAAAATGTTAAAGGAGGAGCATAAATTAATCGTTTTAATTGCTTTACTATTTTTAGATTTTGACATTGCATCTACATACATTTTAATCTCCTTTTCAAGCACCATAAAAAGAGGTTTGCCTTTTGTAACCATTTTATGAATGTGAAATTTACATAAAAATAAAATAAAATTTATAATAAAACCAACATCCTTTAAAGAGCGATCCTTGATATAATAACCCAAAATCACGTTAAATGAAAAGATTTATCTTGAACTCTGTCCTGGAAACTAGCATGTATAAACAATTAAACAAAAATATTTAATAATCAATTAAAAAGGATTTTTTACCTGTATGATATTACGCTGTACCCACTGTTTGGAAAATGGATGGATGGATGATTCAGCTGAGGGCACCATCTTCTGGTGAGATGCTGGAAATATGTGTGATGCGCAAGACTCTCACAATGCATTATGGGTATTCTCTAGCCATATTTATATATGAAAATTTCATCTTTTAAAAATATTTTAAATGGCAGTATAAATTGTGGTTGTATACTGTACAGTCTATCATCCTTATCTGTTCATGCAACACCAAATAATGTAATACATTATTAAAAATACATACATATGTAGCATAAATAATTTTTATTTTAATGTTAGTTCCACCAAGGATTGTGGGCCGCCGTGAGGAAGATATGAGCGTGGTGGAGGGTCACATGATCTCTCTGCTGTGTGATGTGCAGTCATACCCACCTGCTGACATCATCTGGACCAAAGATGGGCAGGTGCTGGAGTTCACCACTGGCATCCACATACTGCCAGGTGATATGCAGTCTAAATGTAACTCTCTGTGTTTTTAACAATGCTTCATGAAGCATGTATTTATGTAATGTGCCATCATCCTGTCCAAAGGTGGTCAGATGCTGCAGCTTCCCAGGGCTGGACAGCAGGATGCTGGCCAATATGTATGTACAGCCACAAACTCAGCTGGACAAGACCAAAAGAGCATTCTCCTTACGGTTTATGGTTAGTGGTTTATAGGCTTTTTAGTTAATTAATTGCTTCAGTAGATTACTATAGCAATGAACACTTTTTGATTTGGCCCTTTCTAGCCCTGCCTACACTGGTGCCACGTATTGAATCAGAATCAGAGGTTATGACACCTCAGGTCGGGTCATCGCTTATTCTGCGTTGTAAAGCCAATGGTGTCCCTGAACCAGAGGTCACATGGTATCGTAATGGACTTCAGCTGGCTTCTGGAAATGGTTTGAGGATAGAGCGCCAGCAGCTAGAGATAGTTGGTGTACAGGTAAGAAAGCACTGAGAAAACTCATGTTTTATAAGAGACTACAATATATAGACAACTTTAAATGCATATACAGTTATATAGCATATACGGGCCATTCTACAGAATTGGTGCAAAGTCAGAGTTGGAAACATCTTGAAATTTTTTTGTTTTTTCCCACAAATTTTGCATGTATGCAAATTGTATAATATCCAAGGTATGCTTTTCTAGTAATTGTGCAGTTAATTCTCATATTGTATTTTCAGAAAATGCTGGAATATTTTCCTTCTCCCCAAATTTGTCACTACCGAAACACAATATTAAATAATTTATTAAGAAGGCTTATAATGACCTATTAAGATTTTGTTTACATCTACCTTATAAATATATATTTTTTCTATTTTTAAAAAACATTTTTACTGGTTAAATCAATAAAGATTATAATTTTAATAATATTTTAAGTGTGATTTATAAGATTTGTTGTATTTTGAACCCAATCTTTCTTTGTAGAAGGCATAAAGTTTATCGTACTGATTTCAAAGTTAAGGATTCATTAGTATTAATATGCATTGAACCAAACACTATCATAACATCTTAGTTGATAATTCAATATACTTTATTTTTGACAAAACATCCCATGTTACGGTAGTGACTGCACATTTTTGGTAGTGACAGTAATGTTTTGGTAGTGACCACAATAATTAGTTTGCCATGGCTGAATCAGACTGTCCACATTTTATGTTAATATAAATAAATAACTATGATGCACATATGCAGTCAGTACATATAGCAGACACACATCTGACAGTAAATATCTTATAAGAACACCTAGAGCTATTCTATATTTTGGGTCTTGAGGTGCAAGTGAGAAGAGGTATGCTCATAGATTTTTCTTCCTAAAAAAACAACAACTTACAATGTAGACTCAGAACCACTTTGTTTTATTTTCACATTTTCAACATTTTGTTTATGAGTCATTCAGATAAATCTCCAGAACCACTGAACTCTGTGTGTGTGTGTGTGTGTGTGTGTGTGTGTGTGTGTGTGTGTGTGTGTGTGTGTGTGTGTGTGTGTGTGTGTGTGTGTTTACATAATACATTAATTTCAGAATAATTTTCCTCATTCAGATAAATCTCCAGAACCACTGAACTGTGTGTGTGTGTGTGTGTGTGTGTGTGTGTGTGTGTGTGTGTGTGTGTGTGTGTGTGTGTGTGTGTGTGTGTGTGTACTGGTGTCTGATCACCCTCACTGGAAGTGCTAGGTGGTGTGGAAGCCCTGCAAAATGTCTCCATCTCTTTTTGTCTTTTCACCATCATCCTGTGTCTTTTCTGTCTTTTCCTCCATGCTTTTCTGACATGTCTTTGCTCCCTGTCAGATAATTCACTGAGACTCTTCAACTTTCCTTCTTCCCTTCGTTTCTTATTTCTTTCATTTTCTTTCCTTAAGTATTCCTCGTACTTCACTGGGTCTTCCCTCAACCTTTGTTTGTATTCTCTCTGTCTCTCTGTTGTAGTTTTTCTATTTTTTTTAGGCATGTTGGTGTTTTATGTCATTCTCCTTGCCAAGTTAATCATAGAAATTAACATTACTGACAACAACCTTACACCTAAGCTAGTATCATGGACTGCAACCTTAAGTAATTGTAACCTCATCACATTACAGAATTTTAACAGAATATTGCATTCTAAAACACTACTAAAACATACTACAGTAGTAATTATTTGCATAACTGTACTAAAATGTAGTTTATTCCTCCAAATAAAGGATTATGTGTTCCCTTTTGTCACTACCAAAACAATGTCACAACCGAAACTTCAAGAAAATGTTTCGGTTGTGACTGTTTTGGTAGTGACAATTTTAGATAACTTTTGAGCCTAGCTCGAAGATGCTAATCAGCACATGGTTAGCCATCACTGGTCAGAACAGTTGAACACATATAACAACTAAATTTTATGGAATAACATCCCAAAAAAAATTCTCAATAGCAGAAAAAATGAGTTTGGTAGTGACATTCCTTAAAGTTACACACAGATTTTTAGACTTTAGAACACATTTACCTCAAAATGATGGGATCAATCTACTCACCATATAGCACATGAGAGAGAGGGACACAGGAATATTTCCTGATCAAAAATGTAGGAGTGTGGTTAAAATCAGTCTCAGCCAATGGACTACAACATTCACTGTTTTGGTAGTGACATGAAAATGTGGGACATGTTTTTTTAGATAAAGTTTCATGATTTAAAAATAAAATATAAAATAAATATTTTTTTTAACTTCATTTTTAAAAAAAAAATATATATATTTTTTTTAAAACAAGAATGGAAAAATTTGCAAAAAATTATTCAATATCATTTTCACAAGTTGAAATTTAGGGGTTAGGGTTTGGGACAGCCACCTCCTAATTGAAAGTAGCCCATAAATTATGATTTTATATATATAAAGCTTACTGATATCTTAAATATTATTGTGGGTTTCAATAGATAATTGAAGGATCTTAGTAAACATCTAAGATTTTAATAATTAAATGCTTTTCAAATGTGTTTTTTGGATGAGGGACAGCAGTTTGCACCAATTCTGTAGAATGGCCCATACACTACCATCCAAAAGTTTTTTTTTCCTTTTTGATATAAATTTTGTATTCATGAACAATTCACATCTACAATGTCAGGAGATTTGTATCGCAAATCTTTTTTTTTTTTTTTTTTTTTTTTTTTTACATTCTTGATAAGTCATGAAAGAATCAGTCATGAATGAATCCTGAAAAAAGTTTCCTGCTTTCAATGTTGATAATAGTAAGAAATGTTTCTTGAGCAGCAAATCAGCATATTAGATTGATTTCTGAAGGATTGTTTGACTCTGAAGACTGGAGTAATTGCTAATATATTTAAAAAAATTACAATAGTGAAATAATATTTAAAAACATTACTGTTCTTACT
This sequence comes from Scardinius erythrophthalmus, assembly GCF_964197995.2. Taxonomy (NCBI): domain Eukaryota; kingdom Metazoa; phylum Chordata; class Actinopteri; order Cypriniformes; family Leuciscidae; genus Scardinius; species Scardinius erythrophthalmus. The sequence continues at coordinate 18,956,868 of NC_138240.1, forward strand.
ATTGAACTTTTGAATGATGGTGTGACTTTAAGTGTAAATATATGTGGTATAAGTGGTTGATTTATAATTAATGCTTTGTTGACATGGTTTCTGACTTTTTCTTTAGGTGGCTGATGGCGGGGTGTACTCCTGTAAGGTGTCCAACATTGCGGGTCAAGTAGAGCGCACCTTTAGAGTCACAGTCCATGGTGAGTCCTAAAAACCCAGCATAACTGCAACCTTTATGTAAATATTCCCTGTTTGCTTATGCATAACAACAGTTACAGGTGCTGTAAGCAATTTCAGATGTTTTGCTAACTTTCATTTTTAGTGCCTCCTGTGATGGAGGGCCCTCTTCATGAGACCCTCACTCAGAACTTGGGCTCCCACATCACCCTCATCTGTGAGGCCTCTGGCGTACCTTTACCAAGCATTGCTTGGCTGAAAGATGGCTCTCCTATTGGTCAGTTAAATACCACACACATTTAGATGTCAGTGTGTTGTTAGTGTGCTTTTATTTATGTTGCTGCTGTTTTTGTTGTTTGTTTCTATGTGTAGAAAGCAGTTTGCAATGGAATTGGTCACTGAGAGGAAACAGACTGGAGTTAGGCCCTCTGCAGCTTTCTCATGCTGGCACTTACACCTGCATCGCCAAAAACAGTGAAGGGCAGACACAAAAAGACTACTCACTTACTATATATGGTAAAACTGCCTTAATCAATAATCTCTGTTTCAAATAATCTCAGTCTTGTTTCTTGATTCACACTGTGTGTGATATGTAAAACTCTAAATAACCAAATGTATTTGGCACCATCAGCGTCACCCACCATTGTAGATTCTGGTCACCCATCAGAGGTCAGTGCACCTGTTGGGGAGGAACTGACTCTTGAATGTCGGGTGATGGGTAAACCGACTCCCAAAGTGAGCTGGCTGAAGAATGGAAAGACTCTTGAGAATGGACAAACAGAGCATATAGAGTAAGACTCTTAAACTGATTCATTAATCTCTTCATTTTTATAATATAATATAATATAATATAATAATGTATAAAAAGTATTTACTGTATATAAAGAGGATATAGAGTAACTCTCACACAGAGTTATTGATATATTTCTTTTTTTATAAATATAAAAATAAGGAATTCATTTTAAAAAATCTAAAAGAAAGAAATAATTAAATTGTTTAATTACACTTTTCTTACACCTTTCACTCTGATTGTTAATCTTATATATTATTTGTTTTGTTTAAAAAAAATCTAAAATAGAAAAAAATAACTAGTGGGACTTTTTGATCCCAGTGTATAATGTAATGTAATGTCATATGATATAATAAAATAGTTTAATTAATATCCGAAAAATGTATCTTTATAAAAACTAATTACATTTTTCAATTCTTACATCTTATATGCTTACATGCTTATAATATTATTTGCTTAGAACAATTATTTGTATTTTTCTATTAGATTGTACTTAAATCAATAGGTTGTATAAATAATAAAACAATGTTTGTTTTATGATTCACAGTAGCACTAACTGATTTGCTGATGTGTGCTTGTATTTCAGTATCTCTCCAGATGGCAGCACTCTAACACTTCTGAATATAAAACCAGAGGACTCAGGAACATACACCTGCCTGGCTGTCAGCTCCGCTGGCCAAGAGAGCAAAATCTATGCCTTGTTTGTATTGGGTGAGAGCAGTTGTCTTTGTATAGTTTATTGTGCACAACACAAATCTGTGAATTGATTTCCATATTTTGTGCACTATAGTTCCTCCCTCCATAAGTGGGGAGACCAGCGTCCCCCGTGAGGTGCACACCACCCAGCACAGTGTGGTCACACTGGAGTGCAAAGCCACCGGGACTCCCCAGCCTCAAATCAGCTGGCTGAGGGACGGTCATCCTTTACTCCTATCACCACGCATACGCCTGCTCTCTGCAGATTCTGTTCTTAGGTCAGTTTTGCAAACAGAATAAAGACAATGCTGTGATTTCTGATATTTTCATTAGTTTTTTTATTCATCTGATATTTTCATTAGTTACATTAGTTTTACATGTCCTTTATCCTTGTGTCGGCACAGGATTGCATCGGTGCAGCTGTCTGATTCTGGCATCTACACTTGTGTGGCACGTAGCCGAGCTGGATTAGCTGAACTCAACTTTGACCTCCAAGTGCAAGGTAGATCAGGAAATCTTTTTATTGAGAAATAATTGAGAAATATAAATAATATAAATAAAATGAATAAAGAAACAACTTAATCACAATAAACACTTTAAAGTCACCATGAAATCAAAATGGACATTCTTATTTGTTATGAAATAGTGCAATTTTTATTATAAATCATTTATCCGTGCACATCATTAGTTTATGTGCCCTCATTATCTTTCATCAGAATGACTTCCCTTCCCTCTAGCGTCTCACACATGAGATCGCAGCAAAAGCATACAACAACGATCCAATCAATATTCAAAATCATGTCCTGTTTTTCTTATATATCACTCAGATTTGAGTAACAATAGGGAAAAAGACGATCACAACTTCCATTTGGCAATTAGCTACATGTTTTTAGCCATTGCTGTTTGTCTCCCTCATCAGCTCCCCCTGCTGTTGAGCGCACAGAGCCAACTGAGCAGGTGGCCGTAGTCCAGGGCTCTTCGGTAACACTGACCTGTGAAGCCCGTGGTGTGCCCCCTCCTACTTTGTTGTGGATGAAAGATGGCCAACCTCTCTCACTGCACCGCAATCTTCTCCTCGATGGACAGGAAACCCGCTTCCTGCTCTCTGATGTGGGTCCCAGTGATGGAGGCCTCTACAGCTGTGTGGCAAGCAACCAGGCAGGAAGCAGTACCAAGACTTTCAACCTGACTGTCCTAGGTATTTGCAATCGAAAGGATGTATGAATGTAAACATGAGAGACTAGAGAAGGTTTTTGGGTCCAAAACAATAATACTTTTCAGAGCAAAAATACATAAAATCTGATGTAAGCATTAAATCTGATTATTTATTTGCACATATTAGAGCCCCCCAAGATATCCGGCTCTTCATCCCCTGAGGAGCAGCTGGTTGCAGTGGACAGTGTGCTGGAGCTGGAGTGTATCGCTACCGGTCTCCCCCCTCCTACCCTCAGCTGGCTGAAAGATGGGCGTCCACTACAGGACAACATGGCAATAATAGAGAGAGATGGGCAGCTACTCAGAATCAACAAAGTCCAGGTGCTTTGAATTTAAGGCTAATTCAAAATGAAAGTGTTTAGCTTGTTTTGCATTTGTGTGTGGCTTTGTGATTGTGCCAATATGTTCTGTCATGTTTTGGAATAGGTAGAGGACGCAGGTCTGTATACCTGTCTTGCTAGTAGCCCAGCGGGAGAGGATGGTAGAAACCACTGGGTGCGCGTACAGCGTGAGTAAAATGTTTTTTTTTTTAAGCACGAAATAGATTACAATTTGTATGCATTACAAGAATAATATGGTGGAAAAAATACAATTAATTTAAGATATTGTTACATTTATAGTTTGTTTTTGCTCTCTTTTTCCTGTTCTGTTCATGTCTGTGTATCTAGGTTAGCTTTCCAGTTTGCTAATTAATTCAGTTCTCCTCCGTTCCCTGCCTGTTTGTTTCTATGGTTTCTTACTGATGTGAGTATTCTGTTCAGGTGTGTCTCGTTAATTTACTTATCATCTCCTTTGTTTGCCCTCATGTGTTTAAGCCCCCTGTTTGAGTCTGAGAACGGGTGGCTCTGGGACGGCCTCCGTGGCCGTGGATGGGTAAAATTCCCATGGCCATTTCTGGGAGAATGGGCTGCTCTAGGATGGCCCCCGTGGCCTTGTCTGGGAGAGCTGGTGGCTCTGGGATGGCTTCCGTGGCCATTTCTAGGAGAACAGGCGGCTCTGGGACGGCCTCTGTGGCCATGGACGGGTAGCTCCCCCAAAAGCCATGGCCATCATTGTCAGAGTTGCCCAACTCTTTGGGCTTAGCTCTGGGGCTGGAGCGCACTCAGAGACTGGAGCCGACACTGGAGCGGACTCAGGGGCCTTCCCCGAGCCATCCGCTCTCTCAGACACGGCCACAGGAATTTTTCTCAGTGGAACGGACACACTCAAACAGGGGTCTTAAATACATGAAGGCAAAAAAGGAGCTGATGAGTAAATTAACAAGAACAGAACCACCTGAACAGAACACTCAAATTAATCAGAAACCATTGAAACAAACAGACAGGGAACGGAGGAAAACTGAACTAATTAACAAACTGGAAAGCTAACCTAGAAACACAGACATGAACAAAACAGGAAAAACAGAGCAAAAACTGTCTGGTATGGCAACTCTACTGTCCAGCAGAGGTTGCAGCTAGACAGGATAGTTAATACAGCCTCAAAAATCATTGGCTGCAAACTCTCCCCCATCTGTGAGATCTACGAGGCCCGTATTCACCGGAAAGGCCTTAAGATCCTACAAGATGATACTCACCCTGCCAACTCCCTTTTCTCCATACTCCCATCCGGGAGAAGGATGAGAGCTATTAAGACAAAAAAAAACGCTTCCTCAACAGCACATACTGCAGAGCCATTAAATCTCTAAACAGCTCTCAACCCCTGAACCAGTCCCTTATGGAAAAAGGTTCTCTTAACGAGTCTGCATAATTTGCACATTTCTTTATAATGATTTTATTATACCTTTTTATATGTTTTATGCCAACCATACTAGTGTTACTTTATCTATTTATTCTGTATCCCTATGCAAATTGTCACTTCTACCTGACATTAGTCACTATAGCCTCCTGGACTGTCATCCAGGTATGTGGTGAGCGGTGTGTTTCCTTTATTTTTATCTGCCTGTGTCAAGTGTCATCCCGTGCAGGATAACGTTTGTGTATATATTTGCTCTATGTTTGTGGTTGTATCTTGTTGATGTCCTGTTATGAGCACACTGAAGCAAAAACCTAACAACTTGCACCGAGTTGTATGGCAATAAAGTATTGAATATGAATCTGAACAAACTCAAAATGTGACTGATACACTGCAGTTTTGAAGTCAGTAAGATTTTTTTTTTTTTTTTTAGGACATTAATACTGTTATTCAGCAAGGATGCATTAAATTGATCAAAAGTGACAGTAAAGACATTTACATGTTACAAAATTTACATTTTAATCAATGCTGTTCTTTTGAACTTTCTATTCATCAAATAACCCTGAAAATAAGTCATAAACAGTTCCCATGGAAATATTAAGCAGGCATTTTCAACATTGATAATAATAAGAAATGTTTCTTGAGCATCAAATCAGCATATTAGAATGATCCAAGCTAGTGTGTGGTGGGCGTTCTGGCGCAATATGGCTGCAGTCGCATCATCCAGGTAGATGCTACACATTGCTTATACACAGTAGCACGGCATAATATGCAATGGTCGTTCCCGTTATTTCAGGGAACCAAGGTTACGTTAGTTAGTGGAGCATTCCCTTTCAATTCGGTTCACTTGTATTGTATCCGAGATTTTCTCTGTACGCTATGGGGAACGGATGCAAAATGCCATGTTACCAGCACAGAACAGAAGCCGTCCTGTGAGGCCGTAATCCGGGGACAGTCAGTGAGAAGGGGCAAAGACTTAGAATGTCCAGAAATGGCAGGCTCAGGTTCGGTGACCGGAGTCTAAAGATATTGCTATCTTAGAAAAACCCCTGTGGGTGAAGCCTGGTCTAGGTCGACAGAACCCGTGCCTAAATGGCTGGGACGTCCAGGTTGTAGAACCCGAACGGAGAGGACCATCTGGCTGTTGCACAGATGTCGGCCATGGATATTCCACTTGACCATGCCCAAGAGGAGGCCATTCCTCTGGTGGAGTGGCCCCTTACTCCAGTGGGGCACTGCAAGTCCAGGGATGTTTAGGTTAGTGCTATCACATCCACTAATCATTGGGACAGTCTCTGCTTCGTACCTGACAGCCGTTTAGAGCGGCCTCCAAGGCACACAATTAGCTGCTCCGATTGCCTGAATTGGGTGGAGCGCTCAATGTACACCCTAGGGGCCCGTACCGTGCATAATGGGTGTGGTGTCTGATCACCCTGAGGGTGAGGGGAGAGCAGAGAGCAATGTAACCTATGCTCTAAAGGGCGTGGAGAGCACTTTAGGTACATAGCTTCACCTCAAACTCGTTAGGCCCAAACTCGAGGCCGGAAGCATCCACTGAGAGAGCCTGCAGGTCACCAATTTGCTTGACTGCTTCAGCAGGAGAGCGGTCTTAAGTAAAAGAGGCCTAAGTTTGGCTGTCGTGAGTGGCCATCCAACATCTCCTGAAGAAAAGAGAGAATGGACTCAATCTCACAGGATATGGGGTCGATAAGCCGGGCTGAGCTGCAGCTGGAAAATATGGCCCAATTTTATCTTTAGAGGACCCTGGTAAAAGCCTGGTAGAAGGTTCCCTAGTGCCCGTGTTCATGACTCTCCGGGTGGAGGCTTGGAGGCTCTCGTCATGTGGCTATAGGTGGAGATTGACCCTTTCACTTGGGAAAGGAGGTCTCTTCTCGGAGTGATCGGCCATGGTGCGTCAGACAGCAGCTGGACCATTCTCTGGAACCACGGCTGATTCTGTCAGAGTGGTGCCACAAGTAAGACCGAGCATCTGTCCTCCCTGATTCGTCTGATGACCTGAGGGAGCAGTGCTACTGGAGGGAAGGCGTAGAGGCGCAAAAAGAATATTGGGCAGTTGGTATTCTCTTCAGACGCGAAGAGATCCACTTCCGCCTGGACGAAAATGCTCCAAATCATGTAGACCATCAGGGGCTGGAGTCTCCATTCCCCTGGGGGCGGTCCATCCCGGGACAGAATATCTGCTCCCATGTTCATGGAGCCCAGCACATGCAAAGCTCGTATTGAGCGGAGATTGTCCTGTGCCCACAGCAGTACCAGTCTGTTAAAAAAATGGGACCTGAGACCGCCCTGGAGATTTATATAGGCTACGACTGTTACATTGTCCGAACGGACCAGGACATGGTGCCCCCTGAGCTCCTGCTGAAAACCCTTGAAAGCCAGGAGCTCTGCCATCATCTCCAGGCCAGCTCGACATGGGCTTTGTCCATTTCTAATCGTCGAGGTAATTCAGGATGCAAACTCCCCTCTGTCTTAGTGGGGAGAGAGATGCATCAACTCATTTCATAAAGGTGCATGGAGCTAGAAACAGTCTGAATGGTAGGACTGTATATTGGTAAGCCACACCTTGAACGCAAATCAGTTAACATTCTAAAAGGCTGTCTCATGAGGGCACAATTCAGACATCTCAGATCGAGGGTGGGCCTGAGGCCGCCATCCTTCTTGGGGATGAGAAGTAGTGCCTGGAAAAACCTGACTCGCTGCATTGCATTGGAATTTTCTCCATGGCATTTTCATCTGTGCTCTGAGGACATGAGAATTGTTGTCTGGGACCAAAGTGTGCATCACGCTCATGAAACAGGGTTGGTCTGTGAGCGAATTGGAGCAGGTAACCTCATTCTATTATCCCCAAAATTCAACTCGACACTGGCCTGCCAAGTATTAAGTTTAAGTATTACAGGCTGCGTCTCGCACTGAGGCATGAGAACAACGAATTGTACAGCATTGAGAAGAGGATGAATGATCTTTTTGTGAGAAGAGGTTTGGGCGCGTAACTGGTAGGGCGGGCCCAGAACCAGCAGCAAACACAACGTCTCCAGCACGCAGAACTGAAGAGGGGACTGGGAGAACAGGCACGCTTTGAGGGTGGTCCGCCCTCGATGAGACTTAACCCTTTCCTCCTCTATCCTCAAGCATCAGGACTGCTTCGGCTACACAGGGTCCAGCTCTTGGTTGGGGCGAGGCCCTTGACGCTTCAGAAATGGGTAGCGTTTGGCCGAGCGGAGCCTTGACTTCTGGCTCCACTTTCGGCTGGGGCTGGATGGGCACTGAGGCTGGCCTGGGACGCTGCTGAGTCACGGTTCGCGAGCACAGCAAGGCGAGACTCGTACTCTCGCAGTGAGAGCGCTCGTTTTTGAACGTGGCTTGCAGTGGGCGCGGCCCCGAAAAGATGCTATTTTAGAGAGAAATGTGAACGCAACGAGGCGAGACTTGCAGTGAGAGTGCCCGTCTTTGATGAACACGGCTTGGAATGGACACGGCCCCAGCCAGAAACATGCTCAGATGTGTGGCATTTTTGAAACAAACACCGGTGAAAAAAGATTTTTTAGGAAATAATTATGCTCTCTTAGACTCACCTGATAGCCGTAGAGGAAGAGCGTCATCAGAGTCAGCAAGGAGATGTGTATTCGTGCAAAAGGCGATAAAATCTGACTAGGTGGCCATTTCTGTGTGTCTTAAATATGTAGTCAGCCCCACCCATTCTGAAAGGCCAATTGTCTGTGAAATTCACAGATGTGAAACAATCAGTTTCCCATAGTGTACAGAGAAAACCTCTGACACAATGCTAGTGAACCATATTGAAAGGGAACCGTTATTTAAAATGGTATTATTTATTGATGTTACTGTTTTAACTGTTTGTTTGTTTGTTTGTTTGTTTGTTTGTTTGTTTGTTTGTTTGTTTTGACATGAGACACAATTTTTAATAGTAGCTTATATTCTTTGAAAACAAATCTTAATATATTTGCCCAAGTTTTGCTTGCCAAGTACATTTTATTGTTTTAATTGTTGTTTAAATATTTTTACTTAAGAAATACAAATAACAAGACTGACTGCTGATTAAGATTTTTTTTTTCAGTGCAGACTAGAACTAACAAGGCTGAATCATTTGTTTTGTCTGATCACTTTCAGTTCCACCCACTCTTCTTGGCTCTAATGACATCAGAACTGTATCGGTTCCAGCCAAAGGTCAATTGACACTGGAATGTCAAACCGACAGTGACCCTCTACCAGAGATTGAGTGGTACAAGGATGATGTCAAACTACAGGTGAGAGCAAATAAATGTACATCCTGGATGTATTTATAACTACTACATCACATTAATCTTCCTTTTCTGTCTCTCTCAGTTGGGAGGTCGAATTCAGTCCATTGCTGGTGGACAGTATCTGGAAATTCAAGATGTCCGGACTCATGATAGTGGACAGTACAGCTGTGTGGTCACCAACATCGCTGGAAGCACCAGTCTATTCTTCACTGTAGAGATTCTCTGTAAGTTTGTGCCACTCACACTCATGATGTACCAAGCACATATGAACGATTAAAAAAAATAAAAAGCATATACACTACCGTTCAAAAGATTGGGTAAGATTAAAATAAATAAAAAAATTTGGAAATGTATTTATTCAGTCAGGGCGCATTAAATTTATCAAAAGTCACAGTAAAAGATTTCTGTTTCAAATAAACAGTTTCATGAGTTTCATTTCAACAAAAAATATTAAGCAACACTACTGGTTTCAACATTGCTAATAATAAGAAATCAGTGAATAATAATAAGTTGGTGAGATTTTTTTGATGTTTTTGAAAGAAATCTCTTAGGCTGCATTTATTTGATGTAAAAAGAAAAACTATTCTCATTGTTTTTTTATTTCAATAGATTGTATATGGTCATTTATTCCTGTGATGGTTAAGCTGAATTTTCAGCATCCATTCCTCCAGTCTTCAGTGTCAAATTGTCATTTAGAAATCATTCTAATATGCTGATTTGGTGCTCAAGGAACATTTCTTCTTGTTATCAATGCTGAAAACATTTGTGCTGCTTCATATTTTTGTGGAAAGTGTGATGCATTTTTTACGTATAGATAATTTTTTTTGATGAATAGAAAGTTCAAAAGAACAGTATTTATTTGAATTAGAAATATTTTGTAGCATTATAAATGTTTTCACTGTCACTTTTGATCAATTTAATGGATCCTTGCTGAATAAAAATATTAATTTATTAAAAACAAAATCTTACTGACTTCAAACTTCTGAATGGTAGTGTAGTGTCCAGAGGCTGTCAAGCTCCAAAAGGTTTTGTGAAAAATAGTCAATCAGACTATAGTGGACATGGACATAAGCATACTCCTTATGCTTTCATTTCATTTCATTGTTAAAGGTGCTGTATGTAACTTTTTGATTGTACTAAAGCACAAAAATACCATAAATTATATGTTTGCAGATATTTAGGAAACATCCTAAGTTCACATACTCGTTTCTCTGAAAAACAATGCTACTGCCAGTTATTCTACTTTGAAATATGCATTCCGTGTCGGAATGTCTGTTTTTTTTTTTGTTTTGTTTTTTGGTCTGTGTGATCCCACCCGCTGCCAATTTACCGAATAGTAAACCCTGGGTTGTCTGCTGTGTATTGTAGCCCCGGAATCCAGCAAAGAAACTAGGTCAAAGATCGCAGATTCTACCTGACCTAAAAAGCCTCTAAAAAGCTCTAAAAATGTCCAGAGGCATATTAAAACGCTGATTAATCAACTAATAAACTTACTTGTCACCTTCCATTGTTCATTGTGCCCACATGAGCGTCGAGTCTGAGGAGGAGGGAGAAACAACCCTCTCCAATATTTTGAATTTGGACAGCAGTACCCATTTCAAACACTAGCTGCACATACTGCACCTTTAATTCTTAATGAGTCAGTCAGGAAATAAATATATTATTGATCATGTTCACTTAGTGCCGCCGGTCATCAGAGAGGGCAGCTCACTGATCATAGCACATGTCAATCAGGATACAGTGCTGCCGTGTGAGGTGGAGGGAGGGCCTTCCTCATCTGTCTTATGGAGAAAAGATGGAGGTCCAGTCCCACTTCACAATGGCAGGCAAGTTTGTGAACAGCAGCATTTAATTCTGGCCTTAATTTATTGGTTCGCAAAGTGCCACCAACTCAATTCAATTTCTGCATGCACACAGATTCACCTTGCTGTCAGAAGGCTCTTTGCGTATTGCGACAGTGCAGCTGTCCGACGCTGGGCGTTACTATTGCAGTGTATCTAATCAGGCAGGATCAGACCATCGGGGCATGGACCTTAAAGTCTACGGTACTGCAGAACACTTTTACTTTCTTTGGATTGCACTAAAGAGACATAATGACGTTTTCACCAACCTCCTACATTACTAACTCTGCCTTTTTTGTCCTTATTTATTCCTGTCAGTTGGGCCCTCGATCAGCCCTGGCCCCTTTAATGTGACAGTGGTCACAGGTCAGAGGGCAGTGTTGAGTTGTGAGAGCACAGGCATACCTGCTCCTCAGGTGAGCTGGAAAAGGAACGGCTCACCCCTCAATATGGATCTTCAGTCTGGAGCTTACAGGTTTGAAGTGCTACTGTTTACGTTTTTTTTATTTAGTTTATTTTTACTATTTTATGTTTTATTTAAAAATAGTTTATATGATATTCCACTTGTTTTATTTTCATTATTTTTAGTTAGCATTTATTTATTGACTAATACAAATTTAATTTAATCACTGTCAGTTTATTTATAATATATATAATATATCTTTACAACATGATTTTATTTTGAAGGTTAATGTCTTCTGGCTCTCTGATCATTACCTCGCCGTCTGTTGAGGATGAGGGCTACTTTGAGTGTACAGTGACCAATGAGGTTGGAGAAGAGCGAAGGGTCATAGAGGTCATTCTGCAAGGTACTATGTAACAGGTTCATGGATGATAAGACATAAAATACATTTTCATACTCATATACTATGGCTCCAAAAACTATTTGGATACTATTTTTACATTATATAACAAACAAAAAATCTAACCAAGTGGCATTTATTGTAATAAAAGAATGCACTTTTTAAGTAAAACTGTTTACAAAGAGAGACTTGTTAAAAAAAAAAAGTTATTTTTGAGCACTTTGTTCACTATTGTGAACTTTACAGTATGTCTGTGCAAATTCATTAACTAAATTTTTATTTGTTTTTGTTTTTTTTCTAGTTCCTCCTGTAATTAAAGATGATGTCAGCAGTGTCACTGCTGTTAAAATGTCCCCTGTTGTGTTGCCATGTCATGCCAAGGGACGTCCAGAGCCTATCATCAGCTGGAACAAGAACTGGATGCAGCTGGGAGCTCGGGGTGGCAGCTACCGTGTGCTGCCCACAGGTGAATCTGAGTCAAACTTTCACCATAATCTACACGTTCCATCTATTACTGATATTCCTAAAACTATACAGTGTAGTAGTAGTTTGTAATTGTAGTTGTTTCATCCTGATAGGTGCACTGGAGATCTTGGCTGCAACACCCAGTCATGCTGGAAAATATACCTGTTCTGCCCGCAATTCAGTTGGAGTGGCTTACAAACATGTTACTCTTACTGTGCAAGGTTAGATCCCGAACTATTAGTGAAATCATGAAATCATCCGATGAATGAAAAGTACACTTAGTAAATGCGATTACCAGAATATATATGGTTTGATTAGGTTTGTGTTCTTAGAGCCCCCAGAGATCAGGCCCATGGCAGAGGAAGTCCAGGTGGTATTACATCACTCGGTAGTTCTGCCCTGTGAAGTACAAGGATTCCCAAGACCCACCATTACATGGCAACGAGAAGGCATTCCTGTGGCAACCGGTTAGTTACTAGGTTGTAGCCTAGTAATTAAATCTGGATTCGTGACAGGTTTGACATCAAACAATGGTGACTTGAGACTATGACTTGTCTGTTGCCTGGCTGCCAAAATGAAATCTGATCATCCTCCATAACGCAGTTACTATTTACTTCTCACACTGTGAGATGCATTTTCATACATTCCAAAAAGCTGTTATAAGCTTCACAATAGAAAATTAAACCATATCTTTTAAACCAAGTTATGCACATTGTGGTTGTGTATGTACAGAGAAGCCAATATAACAGTATCATATAATAAGAGCTAATATATTTTTTTATACATTCAGCCTTGACTATCTTTAAAAGGGAACACAAAAGGAAGTTATCAATGGCATTATAAAACAGAAGGTCTAAGACCATTCTGTCATTCCATTTTACATCTCATATTAATACTGTGAGGAAGAAATAAAGTGTGATGCATAGTAATAGAAGATAAGAATAATAGTAAAAGATCATCTGCTAAACAAATGATCTAGCATGATATTTTAGTGTTGATTTTTTTTAAGGTCATAGACTGACGGTGCTCTCCAATGGAGCTTTGAAGTTCTCACGGGTCACTCTTGGAGATGCTGGGACGTATCAGTGTTTAGCACAGAATGAAGCAGGAACAGCTATGGGAAGGACCCACCTCATTTTACAAGGTAAACGTCACATTTATTGGAGGAAGTCTGCCTTTATACCTCAAACTAAAGATTCAGTTACATGTTCATGTGTTTTAGTTAATGCAAGGATCACAAGGTGGCTTTGTGTAATGACTATCTCACTGTTTCGATGACAGTTCCTCCTGTGTTGTCTGTGCCTCGTCTGGAGTACACGGCAGTTCTTGGCCAGCCGGTCAGTCTGGATTGTACTGCGGACGGTCAGCCGAAGCCAGATGTGACGTGGCACAGGGAGCGTAGGCCAGTGGTGGAAGGTACACACTTGAGATTGTTCTCCAACGGGACCTTGCACATTACTGCCACTCAACGCAGTGATGCAGGAATCTACACCTGCTCGGCTCGAAACAACGTTGGTAGAGCCAGCCATGACGTCAGACTCATTCTGCAAAGTGAGTTCCGCACAATACAAAGAGAATCTTTGTTTGTGATATTTTTCTATCACATGAAGTCGATGACAGGATTTCCCCCTTTTATTTGTTTATTTGCCTCACGCTTTCTCACTTGTGGTATTGATACACTTACAACAAGATACATTTACTTTATACAAAACTGCATAAGAAATATACCTTGAACTAAGTTGAACTAACTTTTTTGAACTAATCTTTTTGGTTTAAGCATTAATAATTAACGCTAATTGCAGTGTTGTGAAATTTATGCTTAAAACAACCAAAACACATTTTGTAAATGTGGAAAATCAACAAGTATTAACATTATACGACAATAAAAAATATATATAAATAGACAAAAGTATTCATTAAGAAAATGTTTTTTGGCACTGTAATCTATATTTGTATATCTAAATATATTACGCTTTTAAACCTGTTAATGATATTTTGTACATTTTGGTCATAAATATCTTTATGTGCTTCTTCACTTAGCCCCACCGCATATTTCTGTTGGTCAGTCAGAGATGTCCGTCATCCAGGGATTTCAAGCACTGCTGCCATGTGCAGCACAGGGTCTTCCAGAGCCCAGGGTGAGCTGGGAGAAACAGGGAATCCTTGTGCAAAACCTGCCTGGCAAGTTCACTTTGCTGAGGTCAGGAGAACTGATTATTGAAAGGGCAGAGGTCAGTATATGTTTTTAATTAGGTATAAATGACCAGCATGCCCATTTAAAATAACCCTTGTATGAAGTCATAATGTTACAATCTGTTTGCAGCCTGGTGATACAGGTCTGTTCACCTGTGTGGCCACCAACACTGCTGGAACAGCTCGACGGGACATTCGCCTATCTGTTAACATGAGACCTGCTTTTAAAGAGTTACCTGGTGATGTGACGTTGAATAAAGGTCAAAGTCTCACCCTATCCTGCCATGCTCAGGGAACTCCAACCCCCGCCATATCCTGGACTGCCAACAACAGGCCCTATACAGGTATGAGAGTCTGAATTTATCTTCTTTCCTTTGAAGTTTACTTTTCTAACATCACAAGAATGCTCTCATATTCGCCTACAGGTGCAAGTGTTGATGAATCTGGCAGAAGTTCAGTGACTATTGACAATGTCACTGTAAGTGATGGTGGCACATACGTCTGCACTGCAGAGAACACCGTTGGATCAATAAGGGCTCTTTCATTTGTGCGTGTCAGAGGTATGCATACTTTTAAAAATCCTATCCAAAATCCATAATGTGTGGAAAAGCAGTTCAAGTTTGAGTAATGATTGATTGCATCTAGATGATGCCTTCTGGCTGTTTAATGTAATATATTAACCTTTTCTAAATTAAACATTAGCCACTGTTTGAAAGTTTAAGCATATACCCTGTTCCTACAGAACCTCCCACGCTGAGAGGGGAAGCCCAAACTTCTCAGACTGTAGTTCAGGGCAAAGCAGCCATGCTGGACTGTGCTGTCAGCGGGGACCCTGTTCCTTCCCTGCGCTGGCACAAAGATGACCAGCCCTTACTTGGCTCTCTGCGGTTTTATCCCCTCCGTAATGGCTCTCTGGCTCTTTACAGTGCTACGGTAACCACCCATTATCTTTGTGAACAATGGCTACATTATTTAGTACTTCTGGTACATTTACATTGTATTTCATTACACTAAGGCTGCGTGTCCAGCAAAGATTTTTTAGCCAGCTGAAAACAGGCGCGCATGTCGTCTGTTGCCGTTGTACAAGCAGGATGTGGCAGTTGGTCGGCGTGGTATTTGTTGCACCTCTCCTCCCGTGATTGGGTGGCTGGGTAAAAAGTAACAGTGACAAGCAATGCGTTTTACCCAAAGTCAAACATTTTTCAACTTTATCACACTGCTGTAACAATTGGAAAAATACGCTAGCCTTAGGGAAAAAACGCTTTGGTGTACACACAGCCAAAGATTGCCTTTATCCAAAGCATCTTACAAAAGTGGAGCAAAAGCAATCCATTAACCATGTTGGTATAATGTTAAAATACTTGAATAATATTTTAATGGCTTTTCAAGGTTTTAAATGCTTCTTGACCACCTCGCCATAGTGGAGCGGCTAAGTGATATAATCGTTCAGTTTATGATACAAGCGTGAAAATTGGCATGAGCAGTCTTCATGGGTCACTTGACAAGAAAATTGTCCGAGCCACTTGATATTTCAAGATGGCTGCCATTTTTCAAGATGGCCGACAACCTTAGTGGAGCAGTTAAGTGATATAGTGGTTTATTTGGTGATACAAGCATGAAAATTGGCATGAGCAGTCTCTGTGGGTCACTTGACAATAAGCCACCCACAGCTACTTGAAATTTCAAGATGGCGGCCATTTTTCAAGATGGCCACCACCTTAGTGGAGCAATTAGGCTTAAGAAATCATTTAGTTGGTGATTCAAGCATGAACATTGCCATGAGCTGTCTCAAAGGGTCATTTGACAAGAAACCGCCCACAGCAACATAAAATTTCAACATGGCAGCAATTTTTCAGGATTACTGCCGCCTCCACACTACTGTGGATCTTTAAATGATACATTTTCTCATAGAAATGTATTGGGTTCCTCAAAAGACTCTGTCAAGAGAGGTAGTTTGACTGTGTTTTGTCTGACTCCTCACCCATGACCTGTCCAGTTTGGTAAAGCCTGTCAGGAGTTGCCTCCCACCAGCATAGCTCTCAGGGTTCATTTACCACGACAAGGTAACAGTCACAAGGGAGTTTTTTTTTTTTTTTTTACTAACAGTTATTAAACATGTCAAATTAATACTGAGAGGTGGGGAAACCAAAATAAGATTAATAAATTAGCACAGTTGTGGTTCTGAACGGACAGTGCATTGCAATAAAACATGATGCGCCGATGTGGCGAGGGGAAGCCGAGCCATAGGCCTATACTTAGTCCGATCGTTCATCCAATGCCATTTATATCCCGTGCGTACACCATCCGGTTAACTAAAACCCCATTAACCTTGGCTCGGCTCTCCCGTGCTGGCACAACTTTTCAATTAAGGTGCGGCTATCTAACTGTTTTGGGGTAGATTAGACAGCATTAATAATAATAATAATAATAATAATAATAATTCGTTACATTTATATAGCGCTTTATCTGAGACCTCAAAGCGCTTTACATCGAAGGGGGGAATCTCCTCAACCACCACCGATGTGCAGCATCCACCTGGATGATGCGACGGCAGCCATATTGCGCCAGAACGCCCACCACACACCAGCTTACTGGTGGAGAGGAGACAGTGATGAAGCCAATCAGTATATGGGGATGGTTAGGAGGCCATGATGGATAGAGGCCAAGGGGCAAATTTGGCCAGGATGCCGGGGTTACACCCCTACTCTTTTTCGAAGGGCATCCTGGGATTTTTAATGACCACAGAGAGTCAGGACCTCGGTTTAACGTCTCATCCGAAGGACGGTGCTCTTTTGGCAGTATAGTGTCCCCGTCACTATACTGGGGCATTAGGACCCACACAGACCACAGGGTGAGCACCCCCTGCTGGCCTCACTAACACCTCTTCCAGCAGCAACCTGTTTTTTCCCAGGAGGTCTCCCATCCAGGTACTGACCAGGCTCAGCCCTGCTTAGCTTCAGTGGGCAACCAGTCTTGGGCTACAGGGTGATATGGCTGCTGGCAATAAGCATTTGGGATACTAACTTTACAATTAGCTGACATTGAACCCCAATCTGAGTTTAACAGCAGTGATATCACCAGTGTACCCTGGTAGTGCAGATATTCACTCTTGTCTAATCTATCTATATTCAACAAATCAACACAACTGTATTTTGATGCGTTAAAGGTCCCGTTCTTCGTGATCCCATGTTTCAAACTTTAGTTAGTGTGTAATGTTGTTGTTAGAGTATAAATAATATCTGTAATATTATAAAGCTCAAAGTTCAATGCCAGAAGTCATTGAACAGAAGTCGCCTACATTGAACGGCCAGTTTGGACTACATGCCTCTACTTCCTTCTTTAATGACGTCACTAAAACAGTTTTTTGACTAACCTCCGCCCACAGGAATACAGGCGTATTGATGGCGAAATGTCAACAGGCGTGGTTGATGTTTATCTATAATCGGATACCGCAAAATTTTAATTAGAAGTTGTTAGTTTGCTCTGTCCATTTCACCATGGACTGTTTTTCTAACCTGGGATAATATTAAGCAGGCTTCTCTCAGCGTTTCATATTGACGAAGGGGACAGCCATCTTGAAATTTCAAGTAGCTGTGGGTGGCTTATTGTCAAGTGACCCACAGAGACTGCTCATGCCAATTTTCATGCTTGTATCACCAAATAAACCACTATATCTCTTAACTGCCCCACTAAGGTGTCGGCCATCTTGAAAAATGGCCGCCATCTTGAAATTTCAAGTGGCTCGGACAATTTTCTTGTCAAGTGACCCATGGAGACTGCTCATGCCAATTTTCACGCTTGTATCATAAACTGAACGATTCTGCCAAACATAAGCACTTAGCCGCTCCACTACCACTGCAAATTTTGATAATAGAAATGTGTTAGAGAGATAAGATTGTGTTTTCCAGATTGGAGATTCAGGAGAGTACAGATGTGTTGCTGAAAGTGAGGCAGGTACTGCGGAAAGAACAATATCTCTGAAAGTACAAGGTAAATGATTTTATTACAGCCTATGTCATGTTTATCCATATTATTATGTTCATAAATATATATATATATTTTAATTTGGATTCTGTACTGTTTTAGTCCCAGGAGGCTACTCAAACTGGGAGAAGTGGGGCCCATGCAGTGTCACTTGTGGACAAGGCATCCAGGAACGAATCAGATTCTGTAACAACCCACCACCAACCAATGGCGGCCTTTTATGTGAGGGTACAAACGTGGATTCCAGGAAATGTCAGGTGTCACTATGTCCAGGTAGGCTACATTTCTGTTTATGGAAATAACAATAATAAACCATGTACTTCTAAATTCTAATAGACTGCTGCAGGGACCATGTATTTTTGTAGACCAAAACCCAGAAACAATTTTACCCAGAATAAGGCATTAATATGTGCTTTATAAGTTCTAATAAACAGCTAATATCCTAGTAATATACATGCTAATGAGCAACTAGTTAATAGTGAGAATTGGACCCTAAACTAAAGTGTTACCCTTATTTTCTAGAATAATCCAAAAGCCTGTGGAAAAATCCCATTGGGTTTTTGTTGAGGGAACCTGATGTTCCTAGATACAATTTACACCTTGCATTAACATGTGTTTTGTCATCAGATCACAAGTGGTCAGCCGAGACACATTACCATTTCCAGCTGATATTAGAATGTTTCAAATGTGTCTCCTGTGACCACTTTTGATCAGATTCCGTACAGCTAATTAAGGGATTAAAGGATAACAGCAATAAATCTGTGTGTTTTGGTACAATGCAGCACATTTTGTGAATCACTTGTTTTGATGCACTTTCATCAGAACGATCATGTGTTAGGTGAGTGGGTGGCGAGTAGGTGTTTTTTTCAGTGATCCAACCACAAAACGCTACCAAAATGTAGTTTATAATACCATTGATGTCAGAATCAAACAATATTCAAAAGCACTCACTGTAGCATATGCCGTTACTCATTGCAACTTAAGCAGATTAAAAAGCTTGCCATTTTATTTAGACTACAAGAATCCTGACACACTGTCTTTCTTCTCTGTCGAGTAGGGGAGTCTCCGCGGCGTACACGGGGCAGTTTGATAGGCATGGTTAATGAGAAGGAATTTGGAGTGGCATTTCTAGAGGCCAATATTACAGAGAATGCCGTGGAGGGCACCAGTACCTTGGAGGCCCACGTGGAAAACATTCCTCCAAGTGTTGGTGAGTGAACTTTGCTATGTATTTGTTTTCACAGTGTAGCCTGGCCATGTGCCTGAGTGTACTAAAGCAATGAGTCACGCTTAATCAATGCAATGTTCACTCAAAGCTTACAAGAACAGCAGAAACTGTCATTCAGACAACAGTAAAAGCAACCCGATGAAGAAAACATAACAATTTTATATAAATTCGTCCAATTTGATTTGAATGAAAACTAAAAAAGAATTAAGAAAAACAAGCATGATAGTCCCCCCTAAACTTAACCATCAATGGGACATACTGTAAGCAGATTGTACAAAAATGTTCAAATGCTAATCAAGCATAGCGTCAGTTCTGGCAGGTCACGTTAGTCAAGCTTGCATCAGCTTACTCTCAGCTGATCCACATCTACCTTGTCGTAGATTTTTCCCTAAATCTAAATACGTCTTATAATATTTATACTCTAGCGCGTCTACAATCAGCGTCGGCCGAGTCTAACCCTATACCCTAGCGCGTCTACACATCGACATCGGCTGGGTGCTAATCCCTGTTCCCCTAACTAGCTTATTTCCTGTGCAGGAATAATCGACAAACAGACTTCAACAAATGTCCTCTAAATGCTTTAATCACGGCCAGAGGATCTCTCGAGCAGTTCTCAGAGAATCTCCCCCAAGAAGAAGCAAGGCCGGAGGATCTCAGACAAATTCCATTGAGAATCCCACCAGCTAACACTAATAATAGAATAGGGAGTTATGGCAAAATGATTGAAGATGATGAATTTGATTGGTTCTTCATATGCAAACCCTTCTGTTACTAGGTAAAGCCAACTTTGTTTTAATGATTACTTCATTGTGTTAGGGGTTAACAGTTTAGGACCCAAGGTCCAGATGTTTGAAAGAAGACCAGGAGTCAAAATTATAAAAAATTGAAGAAAAGTTTTTCTGATGATAGTTTGCAGTTTCATCAGCAGGAGTCAGCTTCAAGATTCACACAGGAGTTTGTAGGCCACCCCGCTTACAGTTACAAAGATCACAGCAGTTATACCATTTCCAAGGTCTAAGCTACGTCATTGCTTACAGGTTGAATGATTCTCATTGGCTAAGAAACAGATAAACATAGTAATTTTCCACACATATACAGATAAACTGAAGCATATCTCCATAGATTATGCAGCTGACACTCAGACCCTGAAGTCAGGTACGTCATGACCTCCCAGGTCGCAGATTTGGGTTGCTGGGTGCCAGCATGTCCCGAACAACAACTCAGTCAATCTCCAATAATGCCAGTGGTTCCTTAACCTGTAACCAAGAAGACGTGGGTGGGAGAAGAAGGGTGTATTCACACCAGGAAAGTCCGATAGTTCACTTGCTTTGGTCCGGACCAAATAGAATGTTGATTTTTTTTGTTTGGTACGGTTCGCTTTCACCAGGGTTCGAATTACAAAGTGGCTTTCGGGGGAGCCCTATTTTCCGATCCTCCCTGACTGACTTTAACGCTTTTGGTGCATGTTCGGGCATTTAAAATAATAGGTTTACAGTAAACAGTACAGAACGTACTTGGTTACTTACGTAACCTTGGTTACCTTAGACTAGAGATAAGGGAACGAGTACTGCGTTGCCTTGCCATGCTATTTCTCTCACGTCAGGTGTTTTCGCTTCAGTCGATTAGATCTGTCATATGGCGAGTTTTCTCTATATTTATACTCTTCTATTTGGTGCGCAGAGTCTGGCAGGGTGCCAAGCGCTCCTATTGGATCGCGCGCTTCTGCTTTCTCGCCATTGGTTTGTGCAGTTGCCTCAGCACAGCCTATCAGCGCGCTCGCGCGAGCTCTGATGCTCTCGCTTGTGCTGCTGCAATGCGTTTTAAAATAAAGGCTTCAATATTCTCGAGAAAAGGAGTTTTCCCTTGTACAGAATGTACAAGAAATGTACAGAAAATCAAAATCTATATGCGACACAAAAAATGGACTGTGTTTTAGAGCTCCCCCTAAATGTCTCAAAGTAGGCTTTCAGGGGAGCCCAGGTCCTTTTCAGGGGAGCCGAGCTCCCCTTAGCTCCCCCGTAATTCGAACCCTGGCTTTCACACTGCTCTTTTGGCAAGTGAACCAAAATGTGTAAACAAAACCACACGTGTGCTAAGGTCGTCCATTCATTGGACAGGAATTCTCAAGCAGGGAAAAGCAGGAAGTGCACAAACAGGCTCAGCATGGAGATATTTCGTAATGTAATATTTGTTATTTGGTGTTATTCTCTACAAACGCAATATGAAGAAACTATATGGTATAGATAAAAGCCCGGCCGCACTGACAATTGATTGCTTGGGTCGTTACATGCGCTTCGTGAGGCACACTAGCGCACACACACACACACACACACACAAGGTATCTCGCTCCCTCTCTCTGCCGTGCGCGCGCTCTAGCTCGCTCGCTTTAGACACCATTATGCCAAAATGTCCGTTTTGTTAAGTATCCTCATAAGAGCGGTCAAATAAAAAGGCGCAGTTTTCTGCAATTGGGTCGGTTCATGTTCACACCGTAAACGAACCGTACCAGAGTTCGTTTGGAACCGTACCGAGACCACCTCTTCAGCTGGGTCTCGGTTCGATTGTTTGGTCCGCACCCGAGTTCGATTGCTGTATTCACACCTGCCCAAAAGGTCCGCACCAAGGGGGGAAACGAACTAGAGTTCGATTCAATCGAACCAAACGAGGCAGGTGTGAATACACCCTAACACACACACACCAACACACAGCTTTGCCCAAGGTTGGATTTGGCTTAGCTCTAACTATAAACAGGAGTCTCGTCTCAAAACATCAAGGTAATGCGTTCTTTCTCAAGAAGAGCTACATTTTAGTCTAACTGGAAAGTAAGGCTTTAACTGAGAAATGGTCCCTTAAACTATTGGCTTCAATGACCCCTATGTGTTTAAACATGTTGAAGACCTTTCTCAAACACAAAACATTTCCCTATTTAATTTCTTGAAGCCAGGTTAAATGAGAAAGCACTGTTACTGCATTCAGATATCAAAAACTGACATTAAAGAATACATGTAAAGAACATTTCAGTAATCACACTGGTAACTTCTATGACAAAGTAATATCTCCAGAGAAGTCATTCAACTCATTTGATATTTAGAAGGAAAAATATTGATTAATACCTTGATTATAATCACTCATTACATATACATTGAAGTAGCAGTGGATTCCAATCCACCCCCTTCAGTTGTTAATCACAAGGTTCAAACTTAGTCATCTGTCTAGTTTCATTTCCCAAATTTGTTATTTTTACACTCACACAACCAAAGTCAAAGGGGTATGGCAACACAACATACAACATTCAAAAACACAGGACAGAACGTTTAGTACCGTCACATTCACCACCTTCACCTTCTGTCTTCACTTCACAACACTTCCCAGCATCCCTCGTGTCTTCACACCTGCACTCACTCTCCCCTGAGTAATCATCATCACCTGTACCTCGTCATCTCACCCCTTTATATTCAGCACTCACCCTACAGTCATCGTCTGGTCTCGTCTATACACGACTATTCAAGACTCACAGACCCCCTTAGCTCTTACCTGGATCCTTTTCCTGAGACGCATCACCATCCTTCTGCCAGCCTGCCATCTTCTTCGATCTTCCATCTTCGTCACCTACAAGAAAGAAAGAAAGAAAGAAAGAGAGACTTTACCATCCAGCTCAGCATTCTCTGATTATCTGTGTTGCTGTTACTCACCATTTATCTGCATCTCCGTTCATTCTGCAATTAAAGAGTTAAACTTACCATTTTGTCTGCTTCATCTGTAAACCCTGACAAGTACATTGTGTTTCAAAGTGTTATCGTGTTAGGCCTAAAAAGAGAAATAAGGTTAGATGTTAGAAACATGGTTAGTTTAATATACAGTTTACTATTTTATCTATTAAAAATCCACCACAACCTATAGTAATACGACGCCTATCACTGTATACATATATAAGCTCCTTCAGTATTATTAGCAGCTATCGCGTTTCTCAGGAGCAATTTACCCTCCCCATTCCCAGCTCCTCCTCTCATCCACAGTCAGGATTTGGCCTTCTGAGTGCCCTTTGAATCAGAATAAATTCTCGAATTATGTTGTACTTTTAAAACCTTGAATTAATGATATCTGCAATACATTCATGTTGGTTTTGCTCTGTTTACCCTAAGAGTGGTTATTGCTGCTTTCCCTGCTCTTATCCATGCTAGGCTGCATGGATGCGCAGGGAGTTCTTGCCCAGAATAGAACCATACCGCCAATCCTAACTGTATGCTAATTGTCAATCCTATTTGACAATAGTAGTCATGACAGAATTGTAGAAATTAATCCCAATTCACCATAATGTAAAATAGTTATAAATTATCATGAAGGTGTGTTGGTAAAAATTAATTTCGGTTTTGTGGAAGTGTTGTCACAACAGATACATGAATAGCTCGTAATCGTCTTGTTAATTGTTCCGTTTCTAGAACAAAAACTGGTAACACTTTTATTTTACAGTGGCCTTGTTACATGTACTTACTATAGTAATAGCAGTAAATTATGCATAAGTACAAGCTAAAATCAAACCAAACTCTAATCTAGTGATTCTCAACGGGGGTGTTCAGAGAACAACGGGGGGCGTTGGAAGCAAGATTTTTGAAAGGGTTCAGGTGTTTATGGTGTGAACGCCCCGAGTTTACACCAAAGATCCAGGCAAGACTAGATTAAACGTAATTACTAATAAAATAATTGCCTACAACATTCTAAAATCTGCTAGTTTAATGCGACATGTAAGCTATGTACAGTATCGTTTCTTTTGCAACGACTAGAATGGCACTGACTAGAATCCAGCGCTGACAAGAATCAGCATTCACATGCTCAAAAATGTGTTTCGCACTGACAACAATCCTAGAATCACGCAGTGGAGGAATGGGAAGTTGACTAGCCATTAAAAAAGTATTGACTTAAGAACTTAAGAACATGAAATGTTTTTGTAAGCAGAACCTGGTCTACGATAACATGAAAAGGAAATCCAAGAAGTACCAGCATTTCTGTTTTCAGAAACTTTGAATTGCCATTGTTGTTTCTCTGCCATAAACATGTTACATTAATGCAATAATATTTTTGAATCTATTATTTAAACTCTTCCTGCATTACAGGTCCTTTGTTGCGAGTACTGGTGTCTGTATTTGCCCCGATTTACTGGACGACTGTGTATCAGTCACCGGAGACCCAGAACGGCTTCGCCCTCACTGAAGGGCAGTTCAGACAGGAATCTCAACTGGAGTTTGACACAGGTTACAGCTTTCCATACATGCTACTATGAAGATCTTAATTAACATATCTGTGGTTGTAAATGGGACAGAATTACTGCTAAGTGACTGCATTTCGGATTCTACCCACTGAATGTGTCTTCTGACTTGGAATGACAGGAGAGGTCTTAAAGCTGACTCATGTGGCCAGAGGTCTGGATGCAGAGGGGACTCTTTTAGTGGACATTGTTATCAATGGCTTTGTTCCTCCTATGCTTTTGACTTCTAATCTCAATCTACAGGTTGGTTTTTCACACTCACGGACGTAAGATTTTCAGACTTTATTTAGGTACAAAACGCCTCGGTTACGACTGTAAACTCGGTTCCCTGAAGAGGGAACGAGCGTTGCGTCGAGTTTGACGCTATGGGAACGCTTTGCGTGATGACATCTTGAAGCACATGTAAAATCAGTCCAGTGACGTCACGTACCAGGAAGCTATAAAAGCCGGCCCGAAACAGAAAACGAAAGCTTTGTACAGTCTGAAGTCGTGCTGACAGGCATGAAGGAGATATGGCAAGGTGACGCAACGCTCGTTCCCTCTTCAGGGAACCGAGGTTACAGTCGTAACCGAGGCGTTCCCTTTCAAGGGAACTCGCGTTGCGTCGAGTTTGACGCTATGGGAACGTCTATACCAACGCCTCCATAGCTACAAATGTCTGCCCTGTGTGAAATCTGGTGAGCAGCACTAGGAAGACAAAACATGAGACCCTGGAGCAGAGTCTAGATCCAGAGAGTAGAACCTGACGAAAGTGTGCGGTGAGGACCAGCCTGCCGCATCACAGACGTCCTGTAACGATACTCCTGAAATTAGGGCCTTAGAGGCCGCCATACTCCTCGTAGAGTGCGACCGGACATCCAAATGAGAAGGCTGCCCAGCCGCCTCATAAGCAAGTGAAATAGCCTCGACCACCCACTTGCTCATCCTTTGCTTAGACACCGGACCTCCCTTGTTAGGGGACCCAAAGCATACAAATAACTGATCACTTTTACGGCACCGGGCAGCTCTGTGGACATAAGCGTCTAACGCCCGAACTGGGCAAAGCAAATTATTAGCCTCCTGGTCCGCATTCTGAAAGGGAGGAGGAAAAAAGGCCTGCAGAACAATAGGTCTGGCCACATTAGTGGGGACCTTGGGGATATAACCCGGTCTTGGATGAAGAAAGGCTTTAACCATACCCGGAGCAAACTCTAAGCATGACGGAGCAACCGACAATGCTTGCAGATCCCCTATTCTCTTGAGAGAAGAAATAGCAAGAAGGAAAAGAGCTTTCAGAGTTAAAAACTTCTCAGGAACCTCCTCAATGGGCTCAAAGGGGGCCAAGGAAAGGCCTTGCAGAGCAATGGACAAATCCCAAGGTGGCACCCTAGAGCGAACTGCAGGCCTCAGCCTCCAAGTGCCACGAAGGAAACGAGATACCAAAGGGTCTTTCCCCACAGACATTCCACCCAAAGGAATGTGGTAAGCACCTATGGCCGCCACATAAACCTTTAAAGTGGACGGGGTCAGACCTGCCGTGAACTGGTCCTGCAGGAACTCCAGCACTGTACCAATTGGGCAGTTAACTGGGTCCAACCGACGGTCACTACACCAAGAAGTGAAGACTCTCCACTTCAGGGCATAAAGTTTCCTCGTGGAGGGAGCTCTGGACTGTAGAATGGTCTCAACAACCTCAGTTGAGAGACCTGACTCTATGAGCTGGGCCCCCTCAGAGGCCAAGCCCACAGGTTCCACAGTTCTGGGCGGGGGTGAAATATTGAACCCCCCGCTTGGGACAGAAGGTCCCTCCTGACATGAAGCTCCAGAGGATGCCCGTCGAGGAGGGACACAAGATCGGGAAACCATACTCTGCCTGGCCAGCGCGGGGCTATAAGAAGCAGGCAAACCCGGTCTCTGCGAACTCTCTCCAGAACTCCCGGGAGCAGAGCAACTGGGGGAAAGGCATACAGACGTAGCCTCGGCCACGCCTGTACCATAGCATCCAGTCCGAGAGGAGCTGGATGCGTGAGGGAGAACCAAAGTGGACAGTGAGACGTCTCCCGAGACACAAACAGATCCACTTGTGCTTGGCCAAACTCCCTCCATATCAGCTCCACCACCTCGGGGTGGAGCCTCCATTTCCCGGGCCTCGGCCCCTGTCTCGACAGAGTGTCTGCTCCTATATTCTGGACCCCGGGAATGTAGGCTGCCCTGAGTGACAGCATCTTCCCCTGGGACCACAAGAGGATATGGCGTGCCAGATTGGATAATGGGCGCGAGCGCAAACCCCCTTGGGGGTTGATATAGGCGACTACCGACGTGTTGTCCGTATGCACTAACACATGGTGTCCCCTGAGATCTGTGATAAAGCTCCTCAGAGCCCGGAAGACAGCTAACATCTCTAGGCGATTGATATGCCAGGAACGATGATGGTCTTCCCACAGACCTTGAGACGAGCGACCCTCCAGGATCGCTCCCCAACCCGTGAGGGAAGCATCCGTCGTTAGCAGTTTGCGACGACAAGGAGCTCCCAACACTGGGCCCTGGGACAGGAACCAAGGTTTCTTCCACATAACCAAGGCACGTAAGCATCGCCGCGTGACCTTGATTGTGCGAAATGGGTTGCCCCTTGGGGAAAACCCCCTGGTCCTGAGCCACCACTGCAGGGGCCTCATGTGCAGCAGTCCAAAAGGTATCACATTGGAAGCTGCTGCCATGAGACCCAACAGTCTCTGGAACTGTTTGACAGTGAGTAGCTGGCCTAGCTTTACACTTTTCACAGCTGCAAGGATGGACTCTATACGTGGCGGTGACAGACACACCTGCATCGACACTGAATCCCAAACCATGCCTAAAAAAGTGGTCCTCTGGAGTGGAGAAAGCACACTCTTCTTGGCGTTCAGCCATAACCCCAACTCTTTCATATGTGCGAGAACAACATCTCGATGTTGAACCGCCATCTGATGCGACTGAGCTAAAATCAACCAATCGTCGATGTAGTTCATGATGCGAATACCCTGGGGGCGCAGGGGCGCCAGAGCTGCATCCACGCATTTGGTGAAAGTGCGGGGTGATAAAGCCAGGCCGAATGGAAGAACTCGATATTGGTATGCCTTGCCCCCGAAAGCAAACCTCAGGAACTTCCAATGACACGGATGGATGGAAATATGGAAATATGCGTCCTTGAGCTGCATGACTGACTCGTTCAGAACTCGAAGATCTAAAATGGGACGCAATCCCCCGTCCTTTTTTGGAATTATGAAGTACCGGCTGTAAAACCCGGTTTCCCTGTTGGAGGGAGGTACATATTCTATGGCCCCTTTCTCTAACAGAGTGTTTACTTCCTGTTCCATAACCAGAACCTGCTCGGGGCCCACCACTGTGGGCAAGACCCCATAAACCGAGGTGGGTGTTTCTTGAATTGTATCTGATACCCTTTTTCCACGGTCTGCAGGACCCAACGAGAAACATTTGACAGTAGCTTCCACGCTGTCAAAGATTCTACTAGAGGTACCAGCCTCTCGAGACTGGTTTCTGGATTTTGTTGTTGTTGTTGAGTAGTCAATTCGTCGCCCTGTAACGGCGCACCGGCAGGGAACGATCGAACAGACTGCTCTAACACCCTCCTCAGAGGGGGCGGGCATCCCGAGGCCACTATGTTTCCGGGTGGTCCTTGAGATGTGTGCTCGCCGGAGACCGCTGCGCCCTGTAACACCGGAGGCGGCAGGGTTGGCAGAACGGTCCCCTGAGGGCACCGAAGAGAGACGGGCACCGTAAAAAGAGGTGTTGACCGCTCTGCTTTGGGGGGGACTAGCCTCATTTGTCATGAGCCCTTGGATGTCAGGACTTCTTCCCAGCAGCCTTCTTGGCAGTAATAACGGCCCGCAGATCCGTTTTACCCCTCGAAGACTGCTGGGTTTGAGCGCGCCCTCCGTGTCCCTGAGGTTTTTGTGGGGGAGCACGGGAGGAAACACTCTGTTTCTGAGTGGCACGGTGCTCAGCGCTCTTTTTAGAGGAGTGAGGCTGCTCCCGCTCAGCAGCCTCAAAGAAAGAACGGCGGGGAAGAAGTTTTTGCAGTGCAGCTGCCTGTTTAGAAGCTTCTTGTGATTTAGCTACCGCACTGTTAACTGCATCACCAAATAAACCAACAGTGGAGACCGGAGTATCTAAGAGAACGTGTTTCTCTTTATCTTTTATATCGCTTAGATTGAGCCACAGATGCCTCTCAGTAGCCACCAGGGCTGCCATAGACCGCCCGATTGATTTAGCGGTCTCCTTGGTGGCCCTGAGAGACAGATCTGTGGCTCTGCGTAATTCGGCCACAGTGTCAGGACCAGGGTTTCCGTTGTCCGGTAATTACCGGACATTGACCGGAAAAAAAATGAAATGTCCGACAAAAATAAATCTCTCCGGTCAAATTGTCCGATTAAAATTGCCTAATAATCCCCAGATCTGATTGTAGGTGGGCCTCCAGAAAATGGGCCAGTTAAAATAAGGCCAAAAAATAAATAAAAACGGGTTGCCCTTCATCTCCGTTTCAGCGCTTTTCTGGGCACTGAGGACAGCGACTCAGTAGCCTACCCGAATTTAATGCAAAAAAAAAAAAAAACTTGAACAGGATTTTTTTTTTAATACAATTACAATTTCATTGAATATATTTTTAATAAAATTATAGGCCTATTATTTTTAGTTTATTAACAGCAACAACAGCTGTAAAGATGAAGTTGACGATCGCCATCTCCATGAACGCGCCTATAGAGAGAAATGCACATCATGGATTACATAATCAGAGAGTAGCCTATTTCTTTTCGTTTTAAATTGTTTAAAAGACGTTTCAAGCTTTCTTAAGATATATTTCATGTCTGTGAGGCCTACGCTGAGTTTCGTTCAATTACGATGAGATGCGCTCCAGTTCACGAGCAATGCAAGTGACCGCGCGGGCGCCTCCATGATTAGGCAAATCGTCTGCTATATTTGCTGCTTAGCTATATATTAAATACAGGCAATTGGTTGATAAAAAATTATTAAAATTAAGATACAATTTATACAAAACGAAATTCATTTCAAAAAAGTCTTTCTACAAAACCAAACTTAATTAAGTGGTCAAAATCATGTCTGACCCGCTCCATGTCTCTCGATATTGCGCATTATATCTTACTCGTGCTGTTCACTTTTCATAATCAACATAAATAAAAAAATAACATTATAATATTTTAACAAATATTAAACTAAATGAGCTTATTTAATGGCTACAACACGTATAGTAGACAGACTCTCTATTTGTACAAATTGCTGCACATTCATTTTATTCTGAATTTTGCACACATAAGTTGAAAGGCATTTGTTTGTGCATGCATAGCAAAACATATCTGCAACATTTATCAAGTTCACTGATAATTATGCGCGCATTTATTAGGCTAATTATTATCTTAATGAATAATGAAACAAGGACGAAGCATATAAACTGCGTTGTTTGTTTAGAATGGAATGGATCGCAAATAGATCCGAATGAAGAAACGTAGAAAATGGGTCTCGGGTGTTCCTGCAGAGAGGGGGTTCTCGCTGCAGAATCGGATCAAGACGAAGCAGTAAAGTCGCCTTGCGGAGAACAAGGTTACGCGGCTTATGCGCACTGCAAGTTGTAGAGAGACACTGGGAAGTTCGCTTGAGTAAAAACAATAGGCTTCAGATATTTTATTTGGAGAAGGGGGATTGGTTTGTTAAACTATGAATTTGAAACCCTAACAATTGGCGTTGATTGACGCCAAACGGACGTTCATGTTTTTTTTCCGTTTTTTTATTTTTTATTTTAAAGTTAGGCTAATAAACATGTTGCATTCGGCCTGATTATGTCATTTTTTAAGTTACATAGCCTGCCTCCAGTTTTCCTCAACTTGACTAATTAAGAGGCGATATTTGACCGGCATATCATTGAAATGTCCGGAAAACGAAACCTCTGCCGGTCACTTTGACCGGCACCATTTTTTTCTAGCGGAAACTCTGGTCAGGACCAATTCCCCCGCCCTCCTCTAAATCACCCAATAACTCAGCTTGATATGCCTGCATAAGGGACATCGTATGCAGACACGCTGCAGCTTGACCAGCGGCTGCATATGATTTATGAATCAGGGCAGAAGTAAATTTAACTGGCTTAGATGGAAGTGAAGGAGCCTTCAGGGAAGATGCCGTTGCTGGAGAGAGATAGCTCGCAAGCGTCTCCTCCACCTTCGGCATCTCCCCATAACCATATTCTTTATATTTATAAATGGAAGAATAGTGAGATGTTTGTGGTGTGTATACTCTGTAAGACACTGGTTTCCCCCACGATCTCGACACCTCGGTGTGGAGATCGGGGGAAAACGGAAGGCTTCTGTGCTGAGGCTGTGCACGAGATGGCAGGAAGCGTTCGTCAAGCTTACTTTTCGAACGAACGTCCTGCCTATCCTCTGGCCACTCAATAGATAACCTCTGAACTGCTCTCGTGACAACATCGAGCAATTCCTCAAACGCATGAGACTGAGGGGGCGAATCCTCAGACTCAGCGTCAATACTAAAAACGTCCAACTCCTCAGAGCTGGACAATTGCAGTACTGGTGCCTCCATCGGGGGGGAAGAAACCGCAGCGCGTGCTTTCACACCCTGATGAGAGGCACTGGATCTATCAGAAGGAGGCTGAGATAAGGCAGAGCCCGTCTCAACATCCACTGATAAATCCATTTGCGAACCCCAGGTCTGAGATCGACGTCGTGCCTCAGCAGCGGCGGGACCAAAGCCATGGGGAACGTGATCAGGATTGAACCGAGCCAAGCGGGATCGGAGCGTACGCAATGGAAGCGCGACGCAATGCACACAGTCACCACCCTCGAGTGCTGACTGGGCATGCTCCTCACCCAAACAAACAACACAAAGAGTGTGAGTATCACCTCCCATTAAATAACGCAGGCAGGGATGGACACACACTCTAAACTGCTGCTTGCTCGCCATACTGAATATATAATATAATATAGACAGACAACACCAAATAACAAGGACAGATTCAACACAGAGCGCAACTGAAGACTCAGAAAGCTTTCGTTTTCTGTTTCAGGCCGGCTTTTATAGCTTCCTGGTACGTGACGTCACCCGCCTCTGACATTGCGCCACACCATTGGACTGATTTTACATGTGCTTCAAGACGTCATCACGCTAAGCGACGCAAACTCGACGCAACGCGATTTCCCTTGAAAGGGAACCGTTTAAAGAGTTTTAAGAGTTTTTCTTATGCATTTATTTGACTTATTTAAACTGTATAACAGAATTTTGTGAAATATTGTTTAATATTGTGAAATATTTTTATAATTTAAGATAATAATGTTTTCTATTTTAATATATTTTAAAATGTCATTTATTTCTGTGATAGCACAATTGAATTTCCAGCATCATTACCCCAGTCTTCAGTGTCACATGATCCTTCAGAAATCATTCTAATATGCTGATTTGGTGCTCAAGAAACATTTATTATTATTGTCAATATTGAAATTGTGCTGCTTAAGACTTGTGGAAGCCATGATATATATATTTTTAATGGATATAACATTTCTAAATAAACAGCATTTTATTTTATAAACAATCTTTTTGTAATGTTATGTCTTTTACTGGCACTTTGATACATTTGCATCCTTGCTAAATTGAAGCATCAATTTCATTCTTTCAAACAGAAAAACATTTTTTTACTGACCCTAAACTTTCGAACGGTAGTGTATGTATATTATATAGTTAGAAAAGTAGTTCATAATAATGAACTTAATACCTGGGTGTAGTTAGAAACACTCTTGAAGCCAATTCACACCGCAAAGACAAACAGACACCAACAGGGGTAACACCGATCCAACAAAACCCAACAAGCGTGTTTGTTGGCGTTGGTCTTTGCAGTGTGAATTGGCCTTTAAAAGGATAGTTAACCAAAAAATTAAGTTTGTTTTATTTTCTTCTTTTCATTAGGACTTTGACGAGTCATATGTGCAGACAGGCTCCGGGCAGCTTTATTCCTGGTCCTCACAGAATCACATATGGGACGGGGCTCCCATGACCCTGCGCTGCAATCATTCTGTGGTTTTTGAGGGGCCAGATAATCGTCAGGGGCCCCTGCTGCAGCTTCTCAGACTGACAGGAATTAGTGGCACCTACAGTCTTTTCACTCTCAGCCTGGAGTTCAAGATGACTGCCAGCTTACTCATACCAGGTCAGTTCATGGTACAGTTTTTCCATAATATGTTTTCAGAATATACACTTTTTTTAATAAATCATAGCTCAATTCAAAATTACATAATCAATGTTTCATTTCTGTGTAGAGGGCGATGGAGAGACATGTCCAAAAGGTTTTGTCTTGGACACGGCATCTTACTGTGCCGGTATGTTCCCAAAAAATCATATGCTGCTGCATACTAGCCATAAAAGTCCACATTCTTTCACCTATATTAATACAAAATTTGTTACAAAATGTGATCAGAATGATTTTTTTTTTCTTAGATGAGGATGAATGTGCTGTTGACTCTCCCTGCTCACACTCATGTAATAATATCATGGGCGGTTTCTCCTGCGCGTGTCCGTCTGGATTCACCATCTCTACCGAGTCAAACACCTGCCAAGGTCAGATCTATATTAATCATTAATTTTCTAATTTATATTAGTCTTTTTGTCAAATTCACATGTAAATGATCTGTTTTAGGAGATGTTCCGGTTCAGTACAAAATAAGCATCTGTACTGTCTGTTGAGCTTAACTTAAACTCAGTATTTTGATGGCACTATCCATAATAAAGTTAAAAGGTTCCTAGATGATATCAGCAAAATAAACTGGAATGTTATGGAAGACTTATTTTCTTCTTTTTTTTTAAATAGAACAGTTATGTACTGAGTGATTCTGTTTGGATTCAGATATTGACGAATGCAGCCAAGGTTCCCACTTCTGTCACCCCAACCAGCAGTGTGTGAACACTGCTGGGACGTATCGCTGTCAAGCCAAGTGTGGTCTAGGCTTCAAACCCAGTTTAGTTGGCACCAGCTGTGAAGGTTAGCTTGACTACAATAAAAAAAAATTAACTGTTTTTGTATGTATCAGCATTTGGTTCATACTCCCAGCATGTTTAATGGATGGGGTATATATTACCTTTATTTACTCAAGTCAACAATGTGTTGAAAATTCATTGAGTTTTCCACTATGAAACTCAATATTATCTAGATACAGGAACCATAGATGAAGGTTAACTGACAGATCTTTTCCTTCAGATGTGGATGAGTGTCAAGAATCAGCAGTGTCTCCATGCCAGCAGCAGTGTTTCAATACTCTAGGCTCCTTCCGCTGCACCTGTCACCCAGGATACCAGCTGGTGGGACATCGCTGCCTGGGTCAGTGTCACTTTGTAAAACTATATTTAATTTCACAGGTTCATTGTTGTTAGTTCCATGACATCTGTCCCTAACCTTACTCATATTCCACCTCTATGGTGGTAAAAAGGTTTTGCAATGCATGAACACAATAAGAACATTGTAGCAGACAGTTTTTTATTTTTTCGAAAAGTACACCTAGTTAAAGACACATAATATACAGTGGAACCTTACTTTTTTATATACATTTTGGAGTTCTCTGCATTTTGCAAAATGCATAAAATATGGAGAATTATACTTTATTGGTAGCTGAATATTATTAAATTCTAATATTAAAATTGCACATCATATTTAAAGTACAAGGGATAGTTCACCCAAAAATGAAAATTCATTCAGTCATCATTTACAGATCCTCATCTCATTCTATGAATCATAAAATCAAAGGCTGAATAAATGATTTTTGTTGGGGGGTAAACTATCTCTTTACATATATTTTCTATTTTCATTTTGCTCAAAATTATTTCAAAATGCAGTTATGAGGAAAATCGGTAACACTATTTGGATGGTCCACCTTAGACATTCTACTAATTACAATGAGATTTAGTTGACATGTTAAAGTTGACAAAGTTAATTAGAGTATTAGTAGACTGCTTAATTTTTGCTAACACTTTATTTTGATGCTCCCCCAACAGACTGACTATAAGCAACTTTGCAACTACGTCATCTTATTCTACTAAGCCTAACCCTAACACCTAGACTTAACCTAACAGTCTACTAATACTCTAATGAGAGTTAGATGACATGTAGTTGAAAAGTTACTTCTAGCTAGTAGAATGTCTAAAATGGACAATTGAAATAGTGTAACCAGAAATTCAAATGAATACACATACATAGAAGTTTTTGGATGATACAGGCAATATTGAGCTCAGTAGAAATCAACAGAATCAATACTGTAGCTTAGTAAGTTTGTTTTTTGCTTAAAATAATTTACGCTTGTTTATAATCAGATATAAACGAGTGTTTGAGGAACGTGTGTCCAGCACACCAGCAGTGCCGAAATACAGATGGAGGATATCAGTGTTTTGACAGCTGCCCACCTGGCATGACCACAGCAGAAAATGGAGTGTGTGTTGGTAAGACGTCACTCAATTAAAACCCTGTTACGCTAACCAGTGGGAATATTTGAAATGAGACATGCCTTTCTGTTGCTCGCAGACATAGACGAATGCCAGGACGGCAGTCACATGTGTCGCTACAGTCAAATCTGCCAGAACACGGTTGGTGGGTATGGATGTGTTTGTCCTCGAGGCTACCGCTCTCAAGGCTTGGGTCGACCTTGCTTAGGTGAAGTTCATAACATAATCAAGGAATGCCACACATATACATTAACAGTGCAATGTGATATTACCAAGTGAATTGGCTGACACTCACAGTTAAACTATGCAAATTAACATGTACAGTAAATCTCCAGCTTTGTTGAAGTAAGACTAATTCAAGACATATTTTTGGCTTTGCAGATATTGACGAATGTGCACAGGTGCCCAGCCCTTGTGCTTTTCAGTGTCGTAATGTCCCAGGCAGCTTCCGCTGTCTGTGCCCACCAGGGTCTGTTCTTCTGGGTGATGGTCGCTCTTGTGCTGGGCTTGAGAGAGGGCACATCTTTACCAACAGTACTCGGGTACAAGCCAGGCTGCGGCCCCAGCTGGTATCCACTTTAGAGAGACCTTACCTCACTCGCCTCTCAGTCTTACCGGAGCACCTCGGATCTTCACGTCGTCCCAGGCATGAATGCCCAGTTGGATATACCAGCAAGGATGGGACTTGCATAGGTGTGTAACATAATAACTTTTATTTTGTTTTATTATTTAATTTTATTGGTTTATTTATGCTTCATTTTTAATTCATATATTTAAGACTGTAATTTAACAGAATTTTTTTTTTTAAATCTTTGTCAAAGATATCGATGAATGTGCATTTAGAAAGCCTTGCCAGCATGAGTGCAGAAACACAATAGGAAGCTACCAGTGCACCTGTCCGCCAGGATACCAACTTTTATCCAATGGCCGAACATGCAAAGGTGAGTCTTTAACATTTTTTTTATGCTTGATGATACAGATAAATGATGGCTTTCATAAACTCAGACATATTCCGATTTATAGCGCTTTTTACATGCAATAAACAGCCTTAAAAAAAAAAAATTTCCTTGCAGATGTTGATGAGTGCACTGTGCAAGGTGTCCAGTGTGGACCAAATCAAATGTGCTTTAACACACGGGGGGGTTACCAGTGTCTTGACACACCCTGCCCCACCAGCTACCAAAGAGGACGCAATCCAGGGTGAGAACTGTTTGTAATGTAATTACTCAAAGCCTGAGTAAATGTATGAAATTATTGAGAAGTTGAATAAATGTATATAAATGTATACAATATAAATGTATAAAATGTTCAATAAGTCTCCATTTACCCTGACCCTTTGCTGCCTTCCAGTCAAAAAGTCAAAATCTATAATCATTCATCCATGATTGACATTAAATTCATTAACAAGTTGTTGTTTTTTTGCTAAAATAATGGGATTTGTTAAACGCTGAGGAGAAATCAACAAACAGTGTGGCAAAAGTACCTCCCATATCATTAGGAACAGTTTTGCATCATCCATGCCTCTTTTAGCACAATATGCAAACTGTAATGGGTCTAACTTTACTTGTTTAACTTAACCTCCCTTTCCAAGGCTTTCATAACTAATGAGGTTAATGCAATTGGCCGGGAATCATTAATAAAGTGAGACACTAAGGGATGGGGGACTATAACAGAGGTTTTCCATAGCTGAGAACCCTGATCCAATGAAGCTTGAAACAATGAGGGAAACGCTTGAGTTACTCCGCACAGAGATTTACACCCAGTTTCACAGACAAGGCTTAAGCCCAGTCCCAGACTAAAATGCATGTTTGAGCTGTTTTAACTAAAAGCATATCATAAAATATGTCAGTGCCATTGTTTTGTCTCAAGATGCACACCAGTAATGTTTTTTGTTTTTTCTAAGGCACGTTTAAAAAGGTACATAAATGCTTTAATTGAATTTAGGCCTAATCCTGGCTTAATCTAAGCCCTGTCTTTGAAACCAGGTCTAAGGGTTCTACTACTGATGCCATCTTGTCCAGGAGCTTTGATAAAAGGTGTAGCTTTCAGCTGTTTAGTCACATTAAGAACATACAATTTCAGAGAGGCAGATGGACTCAGTGTTTGTTTAAAACCTGCAGTAACCGTGCTTAAAACGGGCTTCTCAATGTGTGTAAAAAAACAAATTCAGATCATTGGCTAAGGAGATACTATTGCCTTTTCGATTTGTCACTGTAGTAGTAATTAATAGTAGTAGTAGTAATAGTGGTTCCCCAAAAAACTGATATTTATGATCTAATAATGAAAAACTTTGAAAAATCTTTTTAATTAATGGTTGTATACACACAGGATGTCATTGTCATTAAGTTTTCTTTAAAAATAGTAAATGTTTTTAAAACTATATTAAAACCAACCATGAATACAAAGAGAACAATTCTAAGTACTTGCCACATGCTTTGTCACAAGATGTTTCCTTTTTTTTATCATGGACACTCTTATTGACCATTTGCTGTCTTGCTTTGACCCCAGCACCTGCTACAGACCTTGCACTTCCAGACTGGACTGTGGCTCTGCAGGCTCTTTTCCTCTGCTCCAGTACAAGCTCCTCACTCTTCCTCTGGGCATACCAGCTCACCACAACGTGGCCCGTCTGTCAGCTTTCTCTGAGTCAGGCGTTCTCCAAGACCACACATCCTTCACTATCCTGGAGCAAGGAGGAGAAAATGGAGAGAGGCCATTTAGCATCAAGGACGAAGCAGGAAGAGGCATCATTTTCACAGTAAAGCCTTTAGACTGGCCCGGCCTGGTGCGACTTCGAGTACAAGCCACTTCGCTGTCAGACCAGGGACGCATAACCTACCAGAGTATCTTTATTATCTACATCTCCATTTCTAAGTACCCCTACTGAGTGTGTGAGATTGCATACTCAGTCCCTGATGTACTGTTGCTTTATGGGACATAGGAAAAGCATTTGTAAATTAACTCAATTCCCACCTATTTATGTGTCCTGTTGTGGAGTGGAATGTTGGATTCATGAATTATCATTAAGATAATAAATACATTGCACCTTTTAATATTACTATTATTTGAAAAATATTTTAGTAGCTTTCAAATCTTTTGTTTTCATTGTTGTGCAGTTATTTCTGCCTTTTCGTGATATTAGTCATGCATCCAGTATTAAATATGCTGCAAAAATAAGCAGAAGAAAAAAAAGACAGAGAAAAATTTCTGACATTTTGGCTAGACTTCAGTTTCAGCGTTACGTGATCACTGGCAAATTTCTTGTATTAAAATTAATTACTGGTATGTTTAGATGTATTTACCTAACAATATTTTTCATACGTTGTATTGGTATGTTCTTGTACATTAATGAGTGTACTCTTATATGTAAGCGAGTGTGTGTGCGTATGAATCACTGCAAGTGTGTTTGTGATGTGTATGTGAACATGAATATGGTTGTGCCCTTTCTGCTCATGATTCCTTGAAACTTTAATGTAGATTATGAAATTCGTAAAAAAAAAAAAAAAAGATATTTTAGTCAAGCAGAACACCCCTAAACATCATCCCTTTTTAATCGTTGCACAAAATATGTTAGGATATTCCTGCTTTAAAAAAAGTGTATGTTTTTAATTTAATACCCACATTTGTTCTAGATTAAGTATCAAACAAGTGTGCTTTTCCAGCAGTGCTGAAGGAGTGCCCATCAATGGGTTATTGGTGGTTGCTTTCCTTTAACTATTTGATCCAACTCATGGGTGGAAAAAATTCTTGCAAAAAAAAAAGTCATACATAAGCACATTAGCGTTTTATTTCTCTACAAAAATTAATTACAAGCATGCTCTGGCATTGTGATGAAAGGGTTTTTAAGATCACAAGAAACAAAAATGTGCACAAGTTATACCTTGCAGGTTATTTTTCAATGTTGTTGTTTATGAACATCAGAAAAAAATCCACTTGAATCACATTTGCAATAAAGTCTACTCAAGCCTACTAAAGACATACTCATTCAACATTACAGTTTTACCACATAATCACATGCAAATTTCAAATATTCAACATGTTGCCACTTTTTGCAGAAGCAGCCATTTTTTCTTTACGTCTTTGTGTAGAAACAGTTCTGATTAGGGTGATATATATATGTGTCATGATCCTGAGTTTCTTTCCTCTTTCTCTGTCTCCCTCTTGTGGTCACACACTCACTCACACAATCACACACACACATCCTCTCCTTCGCTCATTATCTCTTACAGCTGTTTCCCCTTTCATTCCAATCTGATTAATGCCTGTGATTTATGTTCTAATTATTCATTGAGGACTATTTCCTTTATCTATTAAAGACTGTAAACTGCATCCCACTCTGGTCTTCCATCATTCTTACCATAACAGAATAATCCGACCAGAAGATGGACCAGGCAAGTGGCAATCCCCTTCACAACGCTGTCGAGCGCCAAGGTGCTCTGTTGGGCAAACATGAAGAAGATTTATCTGCCGCGAGACGTGCCGTTGATTCCCTGACTGCCCAGCTCTCAGATCTTACCCAGCAATTCCATCACTACCGTCATGAAGCCACTGGTTCGGCTGGACAGCGCGACTCTTCAGAGCCGCGTATTAACAACCCGCCGTGCTACTCGGGTGAGCCCTTACAGTGCCGATCGTTCCTCACCCAATGCGAGGTTGTATTTTCCCTCCAGCCATCAACTTATGCCAAGGAACGGTCTAAGGTGGCTTATGTGATTTCGCTCCTCAATGGACGAGCTCGAGAGTGGGCGGCGGCGAACTGGGAGGCAGAGGTAGACTGTGTTTTCAAGTTTTCTCTTTTTAAGGAGGAAATGATCCGAGTTTTCGACCGGTCGGCACACGGTGACGAAGCATCCCGCCTCCTATCCACTTTGCGCCAGGGGAAAAGGTCAGTCACTGATTATTCAATTGAGTTCCGAACCCTGGCCACGACAAGTGGATGGAATGATCCGGCACTCATCGCCCGCTTTCTCGAGGGTCTGAACTCAGAAATCAAGGATGAGGTCTTTGTCCGAGAGGTTCCTGACAGGTTCGATTCCCTTGTCAAGTTGGCCCTCTGCATCGAAAGACGTTTTGACATGCGACGATGCGACTCGCAGAATGGAAGCTTCGTTACTTCCCATTTCCACAGCAACACAGCCGCCACAACCGTCTACTGCTGATCCTGAGCCGATGCAGCTAGGGGGGCTTCGTATATCAACGCGGGAACGCCAACGCAGGATTATGAATCGCCTTTGCATGTACTGTGCTGCCGCTGATCATTTTGTCTCTAGGTGCCCAGTAAAAGCCAGCGCTCGTCAGTAGGCGGAGGGTTGCTGGCGAGCGCTACTTCATGGGTATCTCCGTCTAAGTCCTGCACTTCCCTTCCCGTACACCTCCGCTGGCTGGGATCATCAGTTTCTTGCTATGCATTGATTAACTCGGGGGCGGAGGGGAACTTTGTTGACGAGACTTGGGCTTTGGAACAAGGTATTCCCCTCTTAGATTTACAAGACTCCACCCCCCTGTTCGCCCTAGATGGCAGTTCCCTTCCTAGGGTGCAGAGAAGAAAATCTCCATTGACTCTTACTGTTTCAGGAAATCATAGAGAGACTATTTCTTTCTTTATTTTTCATTCCCCTTTTACTCCAGTGGTTTTAGGCCACCCGTGGTTAGTTCTCCACAACCCCCAGATTAACTGGGCGGATGGATCTATTCTATCTTGGAAATTGTCTTGTCATATTGATTGTCTGTCTTCTGCTGTGCCCCCTGTCTCATCTGTAACTGTTTTTCAGGAGGAGCCAGGTGATTTGTCTGGAGTACCGGAGGAATATCACGATTTGCGGGAGGTCTTCAGCCGTTTCCGGGCCACTTCTCTCCCCCCTCATCGCCCGTATGACTGCAGTATAGATCTTCTCCCAGTATAGATCTTCTCCCGTAGATCTTCAACGCCTATCACCTAGTGCGTATAAAGGAGGGGGATGAATGGAAGACCGCGTTTAACACGCCCCTCTGGCACTTTGAATACCGGGTCCTTCCTTTCGGATTAGTAAACGCCCCCGCAGTCTTTCAAGCCTTAGTCAATAAGGGTCCTACAGGACATGCTCAACGTCTTCGTTTTCGTCTACCTCGACGACATTTTGATCTTTTCACCTTCACTCCAGGTGCACGTCCAACATGTTCGTCATGTCCTTCAGCGTCTACTGGAGAATCGACTTTATGTAAAAGCTGAGAAATGTTCTTTCCACGCCCCCTCAGTTACGTTTCTTGGTTCAGTCATCTCGGCAGAAGGGATTAGTATGGACCCAGCTAAGGTCCAGGCGGTCACTGACTGGCCCGTGCCCGACTCTCGCCTCACGCTACAACGTTTTCTCGGGTTCGCAAATTTTTACCGTCGTTTTATACGAAATTTCAGTCAAGTGGCCTCTCCCCTTACAGCTCTAACCTCAGTCAAGTCCCAGTTTAGGTGGTCAGAATCTAGGCAGACTGCGTTTGACGTTCTAAAGTCTCTTTTCACTACCGCACCTATCCTTCTTACTCCTGACTTCACTAAACAATTTATAGTCGAGGTCGATGCCTCTGTAGTAGGGGTCGGGGCTGTTCTTTCCCAGCATTCCACCGCTGACGGAAAGATACACCCTTGCGCTTTCTTTTCTCACCGTCTTTCCCCTGCTGAGCGCAATTACGATGTGGGCAACCGCGAACTGCTCGCAATCCGTCTAGTGTTAGACGAATGGCGACAGTGGCTGGAGGGAGCTCCCGTTCCTTTTATTGTCTGGACAGATCACCGAAACCTAGAATATATCCGTAAGGCCAAGAGACTAAATGGTTAAATGGCTCTGCCTGCTCACGGCTGTTCACCCTCTCTGCTGTCTTCACTATTCCTGACTGGCTAAAGGCATCTCGGGGTCCCTGGTTACTGTCCTCGTGGAAGTTTATGTTTTCCTAAAGATCCAGTCATCTGGCAGTTTCTGTTCTGGCTCTGATTAATGCCTGTGATTTATGTTCTAATTATTCATTGAGGACTATTTCCTTTATCTATTAAAGACTGTAAACTGCATCCCGCATCCCGCTCTGGTCTTCCACCATTCTTACCATAACAATATATATTGTCATGCTCAAGAAACCAGTTTGAGATGATTTGAGCTTTGTGACATGGCATGTTATCCTGCTGGAAGTAGCCATCAGAAGCTGGGTACACTGGTCATAAATGGATAGGCATGGAAATACTAAGGAGACCAAAGTGTGCCAATAAAATATCCCCCACACCATTACACCACCAGCAGCATACTGAACCATTGATACAAGGCAGGATGGATGAATGATTTCATGTTATTTACAATTTATTTCCAATTGTGGTGAACTTCTGCAAATTGTAGCCTCAGTTTCCTGTTCTTAACTGAAAGTTGTGGCATCCGGTGTGGTCTTCTGCTGCTGTCCATCTGCTTTAAGGTTCAATGTGTTGTGCATTCAGAGATGCTCTTCTGCAGACCTCAATTGTAAGTGGTTATTTGAGTTACTGTTGCAAAACAATTTTTTTTATTTTCGGTTTTATTTCTCTACAAAAATTAATTACAAGCATGCACAGGCATTGCAATGAAAGGGTTTTTTTTGCGATGAAAGATAACAAGAAACAAAAATGTGCACAAGTTATACCTTGCAGGTTATATTTTTCAATGTTGTTGTTTATGAACATCAGAAAAAAATCCACTTGAATCACATTTGCAATAAAATTACTCAAGCCTACTAAAGACATACTCATTCAACATTACAGTTTCACCACATAATCACATGCAAATTTAAAATATTCAACATGTTGCCACTGTGAATGAATTTTAATTAATCAACTTTAATTAATCAACTAACATTTGTTTTTCTTGCAGGAATAACATTCATATGCTTTTAATGTGTCAAAACTCTTTGGGGAAAAACTTGTGACTTTGAGTGTATGTGTCTATGGGTATTAATACAGAAAGGGGAACTGAAACTAGACATGACTAGTTCGCAAAAACCTTGTGATAAGTAATCAGAGTTTGCTTATGCCAGTGACAGAGGGAAAAGGTTGGGGCTTTTGAACCAATTGAACCAATCATAT
The DNA here is from genome assembly GCF_964197995.2 of Scardinius erythrophthalmus. Classification (NCBI taxonomy): domain Eukaryota; kingdom Metazoa; phylum Chordata; class Actinopteri; order Cypriniformes; family Leuciscidae; genus Scardinius; species Scardinius erythrophthalmus. The sequence goes on from NC_138240.1 coordinate 19,000,072, forward strand.
TGAAGGTGACATGTTAGTCTTATTTGTTTTCTTGATTCTATAAAAACTGTTGTATATGTGTTTTTCGGTGGGATTCTCAATGGAATTTGTCTGAGATCCTCCGGCCTTGCTTCTTGGGAGAGATTCCCTGAGAACTGCTCGGGAAGATCTCCTGGCCGTGATTAAAGCATTTAAAGGACAATTGCAGGTCTGTTTGTCAATTTATTCCTGCGCAGGAAGCTAGTTTAGGAAGTAAGTTAATTTAGGGAAAACAAGTTAGTACAGGTGATCTATAGAGTGGGGACGTCAGGAACGAGACCCAATAAATAGAGCCGGGGAGTCAGAATAGCAGGTGATCTATAGAGTGGGGACGTCAGGAACGAGACCCAAAAGATAGAGCCAGGTAGTCAGTTACAGGTGATCTATAGAGTTGGGACGTTGAGGACGAGACCCAAAAGATAGAGCCAGGTAATTAGGTTTAGGGAAAATATCCACGACACCACTTTTTACAGAAGCAACCGTTTTTTCTTTCCGTCTTTGTGTAGAAACAGTTCTGATTAGGGTGATATATATATAAAAACCTTTATAATCAATAATAACATCTCCGGTTACTATAGTAACCTCAGTTCCCTGAGAGGCGGGAACGAGACATTACGACATACTGTACATAAACACAGCGTCAGTGGCGTAGCGACAACAGCTGTGAATACGTAGTTAAATCAGAGTGGCCAGTTGCACTGAAGGATACAGGGCAGCCTGACAACATAAGCTGTAAGCACATCAATATGTAATGTTACGTAGGCCCAGCGTCAACAGCATAAGCGGTAACGACTGCGCAACCCCGTAGTCAAGACTGACTAGAAGGGGGGTAAACAGTCACCGAATTGCGGCTGTGCACGTCCATTGTCAGAGCGGGGCGTCTAGGCAAGCCAGGGAAGGACTTACGTCTGACGCGGCGCTCTCCGTGGCCCGTGTCGCCACATTCCCGGTCCCGCCCTCTGCCAAAGGTGAAGATCCGGTTCATTCGGGTTCGAATGAGAGACATCGAAGGAAGGCTGGACCGTAATAGAGACTCATAGCATCCGCACTTCCGCGCCTTTTAAAAAACGGAGCCATAGCCTTTGCCTTGTCTCTCTAGACGCGCGTCTTGCGCACGACTAACCATAGGACGTCGCGGAAGACGGAGTCTTTCTTGAAGTAGCCTGGCTGAGATACCGGGCTAAAGTATCCTTTTCAACGGAGCCTATCGCGTCGAGTCCTTCTAGCGAGCCCGCAAAAAGGACCGGTGTGGCGACGGGCAGCGTCAACTCGTCTTTGGGCGGGAGAGGGCCCACCAGCGGCCTGCTGGCGGCTGTGGGCCTCATCCCCGCTGATGCCTGGGTTTATTCCCCTGAGGGCACGCACTGGCAGTCTGGCACATGCCTGTCGTCCGTGAGTGTGGCCTCGGTTGAGGGTAGAGCGAGTCAATAGCCAGGCGCCATGGGCGGCAGCGATGTTCACGCGGCGAGCTGGAACTTGTTGGGTGTCTCCATGCACACACGTGATCGGTAGGTAACTCTTTTGGCCAGGGTGAGGAGGGCACAGATGGGCCTGGATGAGGGTGACCGCACTGCCCGAATCCAGAAGCGCCCGGACGGGCTTGCCGTTCTACTTGACGTCCGCCTCTGGAGCTGCAGGTGGGATGCGCTGATGGACGATGCAGCCCGCCAGCCAAGTCCGCGGAGGCGTCGTGGGTTCAGCGGTGGGCATTGGCTCGTCCATCGGAGAGGGAACCGTCGGTCTGCCAACTGCGCGCGAGGGGCCCTCCGGCGTGCGTCGCTCCTGGACCACCCTCCGGGGAAACGGCGGCGCTCTCTCCCCAGCCTCCCGTTGGTGGACAGCATCCGCCAGCTCGATCGCCTCCACCAGGGCGAGGACAGTGGCGGGGTTCCTCATACCCACCGCCTGACGATGGGACCGAGGCAGGGCGCGGAGGAGGCGATCGATGACCACTCGTTCCACTACCTGAGCTGCGGTGGGTTCCCCGTCCAGCAGCCAATGTTGAGCCAAACGGACGAGATCAGCGGCCTGGGCTCGCGCTGGCACCCGGACTTTGAAATCCCACTCGTGGAACTGTTGCGCTGCACAGATGGGGGAAAGACCCAGCCGGGCGAGGACCTCGCGTTTCACTTCCATGTAGTCCCCTGTGATCGCGGGAGGAAGGGAAAAATAAGCTCGTTGAGCTTCACCGGTGAGTAGAGGTGCCAGCGCGGAAGCCCAGTCTTCTATGGGCCATCCCTCACGGTTAGTAGTGGTTTCAAATATTTGTAGGTATGCCTCAACATCGTCGTGAGCCGTCATTTTGGGCAAGAGCCGGGCAGCCCGCATTCGGGGGTCATGTAGTGGAACCGTCTGGGCAGCCTGGGTGTGGAGGGTAGCGATTTCTTCTTCAGCTCTGCCCTGCCGAGTGGCCAGATGTTCCACTATCTGCTGCTGGCGGATGCTTACTTCTGTGAGGCGGCGAAGTAGCTCATCCATCTCCATGGGGAGAGAGGGCGCCGATCGGTGCTGAGGGGGGGGTGAACAGAGGAAAAAAAATATTTTAATGCGGTGCAATGCAAACACTTGTGTGTGATTTCTCATGCAATTGCTTGCATTCTCCACCAGATGTCACGGGTGAGAAATCACACAACAAGGTCGCTCGGTGAAAAAATAGCCCCAGAGGGGTGGATTTATTGAAATACTTCAAAAAGTGAAGGGTGAAATAAGGTGAGTGCTGTCTTCGTGGCTGGTGCTCCTGTGAAGTCCTCGTGCTCGTGAAGGTGGGTGTCCCCCTCGAAATTCACTCCCCACACTCGGATGTGTGCCCATTTCCACATTTCCAGCCCTGTATATACAGCGGGCAGGCACGTGCACAGGTAGGGCTCAACCTGTGCAGAGCACATGCCCTTTTTGCCCTGACACTCCGAAGTGCCCTTTTTTGGGTGGTGTTTTTTTTTTTTTTTTTTTATCAATGCTATTGGTTACCATTTACGTCCGTCTGTCTGTTTTACAAATATTTAGCCAATGAAAGTTCTTAAAATGAACTTGTGTAAATCGTATTCAATCCTCAAGCTGTCAGTATGCTGATAACTCCGCCCCCTCTATATTCACGGAATCAACTGAAGTTCCACAGCAGCCGCACAGTAGACAGCAGCTGAACGAAGTTTTGCGAAGGGTAAATAAATATCTTGTTGTTTGAATAAATAGGCTACTACTAAACACTGTCTATAAAGGCTAATATTTTATTTATTTGATGTCTGACTCACTGAGACATGTGGGACGTCGCCTGAGACTGAGAGGTATGGCTAGCATTTGCCATCTAGTCATAGCCAATACATAGACACTTAAATAGCCTGTGCATACAGTAGCCTTTCATCTTTTATAAAATGCGATTTTGGCCAAATGTATTTTACAGAAGGAAAAACTGAGCGCCCATATAGGTACAACAAACTAGTTGGTTATAACCTGTTGATGAAAATGTAATGTGATGCCGCCGGCGCCGTTTTAATGACGGACAAAAAATGCACATTTTCACACATTCGCTTGTAAAAAACTAGATACTGATAAGTAATACAACAACATATAATTTGTTTTTACCATCGGAAAAATAACAGGTGCGCCCCCGCGCTGTTTCGTACTGGAACTTACACAAAGCGACGAGTGATCCTCGTCACCTAGGTAACATATATTTCTAAGAAGTAAGACATTTCTTCTTTGATTTATGATTGCTGATATACACCTAATTTATTAACATTTAGACTAATCATGTTATGGTTAATTCAAGGCTGTTAATATGCACGTATTATCTAGCAAATTTTTTAATCTATAGTATTCTATACTCTCCGCTCGTCCTCGCATGGTTTTACTACAGTAATATTGTAGTAGTGACTTACATTTTTTTTTACAGAAGATCACTGAAATCTTCATATTTTATCATGCAGAATGTAATTCATGATTTAATTCATTCCAAGGCTTCATTTATTTGATCCAAAATACAGCAAAAACAGTAATATTGTGAAATATTTTTACAATTTAAAATAACTGTTTTCTATTTGAATATATTTTAAAATGTAATTTATTTCTGTGATCAAAGCTGCATTTTCAGCATCATTACTCCAGTTCAGTACTCTTCAGTGTTACGTGATCCTTCAGAAATGCTTTTCACTGCAACTGTACTTTTCACACTATTTTTTTTTTTTTCATTGCTTTTCATTTTCAGACCTTCAAGAGACCAACATCCCTGGCCCACTGAAGGTTGCTGTTAGGTTTAAAGAAGCCCTTAAAACCATGTTTATCTATATTATTATTATGATGATTGTTATTAATCGTGAATAAATCTAAAGCTTTTGAGACTATTATTTTGTGTTATTGAAAATGGGAGGGGTGTGCCCTTGTTTTAGTTTCAGCACATGCCCCTCAAAAAGTCTGTGCACGGCCCTGACAGCGGGGGAAATAAGTATTGAACATGTCATCATTTTTCTCAGTAAATATATTTCCAAAGGTGCTTTTGACATAAAATTTTCACCAGATGTTGGTAACAACCCAAGTAAGCCATACATACAAAGAAACAAACAAAAATAAGTTCAGAAATTAAGTTATGTGTAATAATGTGAAATGACACAGGGAAAAAGTATTGAACACATGAAGAAAGGGAGGCACAAAAAGGCATGGAAAGCCAAGACAACTGCTGAAAACTTACAGTAATTAAAAAGCAATCCAGCCCCCTGTCAGTGGAAAATAATAACAGCTGGTTCAGTCCCAAATGATGGCCTACAAAAAGGTCTCATTACCAAGGTGTCACACAAGACACATCTCATGATGGGTAAAAGCAAAGAGCTGTCTCAAGACCTTCGCAACCTAATTGTTGCAAAACATAATGATGGCATTGGTTATAGGCGCCATTCTAAGCTTCTGAATGTGTCATGACTGACGACAGGAAGCAATTTGCAAGTAACACGTTTATTGAAGGTAACTGGAACAACAATGTAGAAAAAGTAACAGCAGGTGGATGATGAGATAAACTGCAGCTGGCGCCGCGAGTGATAACAGCTGATCGCTGATGAACAATGATGGCCGGTCACACCCATTCACACACCCACACACGTGTAACAACATAAACACGAGACAAGCAGGAAACAATGCTTTCATGAACCGTGACAGAATGGTCCAGTGAGCACTTTTGGGGCCATAATACGGAAGTGGAAAGACAATAATTTCACCATAAATTTGCCTCAACCAGTACTCCTCGCAAGATTTCTGATGGAGTGAAAAGAATAATCAGAAGAGTTGTCCAAGAGCCAACACCAAGTTGTATGGTGTTTTTAGGGTAATGTGCACTGCCTTTTCTCCTCCAAATATGGTGTGTATTATGGCATCCAAACAGTTCAATTTTGCTCTCATGTGACCACACTATATTCTCCCAGTATTTCACTGGCTTTTCCAAATGTTGTGCAGCAAACTTTAAATGAGCTTCAACATGCTTTTTTTCAGTAATAGAGTCTTGCGGTGAGCGTGCATACAGGCCATGGCGGTGGAGTACATTAATTACTTAATGGAAGAAAATTACTACAGGAAGAATAAAGAACATCATTCGCAAACATTGGCACGTTCTTAATAGTGACCCGACACTCAAAGACATCTGCGCTGAGCCGCCCAGGTTCATTTTCAGACGTGCCCGTAACATTCGTGACCGATTGGTTCATTCAGATATGAGTATCCCACCTTCTACTACTTGGCTTCCTAGCCCACCTCTGGGTTTCTATAAATGTGGCAATTGTGCGCAATGCTCCAACTCGACCAATGCGAAAGATTTTTCACATCCCCGTACTGGTAAGAAATATCTTATTTCTTCATTTATCAACTGTAACAGTACTCATGTAGTATATCTTCTGAAGTGTCCCTGTGGACTGGTGTACATAGGTCAAACAAAACGTCAACTTAAACTGAGGATAGCTGAACACAAAACAGCAATTCGTACTCAGAACTTAACATATGCCATGGCGAGGCACTATAAGCAGGCCAATCATGGTTCCCCTGCTTCTTTGAAGTTTTGGGGAATTGAGAAAATCTTACCTTCACCCAGAGGTGGTGACATTATTAATAAACTCCTATGCAGGGAAGCGTTTTGGATACATACACTTAACACTCGAGAACCTTTAGGTCTAAATGATGAATTGAGCTTAACATGCTTCCTTTAAACACCTAAGCATATTAAAATACAGTGTTTAAGATGAATATATTTTTATTCCCATTGTATTGTGAACTTTATAATTAATTATTTTTTTTTTTTTTATTTTTTTTTTTTTTGTGGGCACTTGCCCTTTAATGATTGTTGTATGAGTGTGACACCTTGGTTCAGAGGGATGTACTTTTTTGGGTGGCCAACGCCCCCTTAATCACACCTGTTGATGATCCTTATTAATGGCTTCATTGCTCATTCTCTCCAAGGACTCTGATGAAGATGTAACCACATCGAAACGTTAGTCATTTATTGTTATGCACTTTAAATAAATTATTTTAATCAGTAGACATCCGTGCTGCACCGGCGATTCCTTTTGTTTACATTAATTACTTACTTTTCTTTGAGACAACAGTACCTGCTATCTGCAGGTCTTTTTGAAGCTCTCCACAAGTGATCCTTGGCTCTTGGACAACTCTTCTGATTACTCTTTTCACTCCTCTATCAGAAATCTTGCGAGGAGCACTGGTCGAGGCAAATTTATGGTGAAATTATTGTCTTTCCATTTCCATATTATGGCCCCAAAAGTGCTCACTGGACCATTCAGAAGCTTAGAACGGCGCCTATAACCAACGCCATCATTATGTTTTGCAACAATTAGGTTGCGAAGGTCTTGAGACAGCTCTTTGCTTTTACCCATCATGAGATGTGTCTTGTGTGACACCTTGGTAATGAGACCTTTTTGTAGGCCATCATTTGGGACTGAACCAGCTGTTATTAATTTCCACTGACAGGGGGCTGGATTGCTTTTTAATTACTGTAAGTTTTCAGTAGTTGTCTTGGCTTTCCATGCCTTTTGCACAGGCCCGGCTGCAGAATGAAATGACTGAGGGGGCATGTGAAATTGTTAAGGGGGCTTAACTTTATACCATCAATGAACAATACACAATAACTTGCTTAGTAAAAAAAGATAAGCCAGCTTCATTTATTATGCATATATTAACCCTTTCACGCTTAATTTTAATATTCTAACTGACTCTGAGTTTTTTCAAGGCGACTGTTATTTTAGAATTTAGAACGTTCCCCCTTAATGTTTCCATGGCAACGCGTCATATTTGTCACGTGACACACCGCGGATATATCGCTTTTATTTCCTTTTCCCTTTTTGATTCAAAATACTCACAAACTTGCTTATCATGTCATCAACTATCTGATAAAAAAAATGTGTATGTGAGTGTGTTTGGTCATTTAAAAACCTTTATAAATAATCTTGATCTTGATCTATAACGTGAGATGGCTGTTTCTTTGCGCCGCGTTCTGAGAATCCTGTGAGTCATCAATTTCTCCCGAAATACATGCAAGAAAGTGGAATAGAAGAATAGAGTAAACTACTTTATAGTTACTTCCACTGTGTTTGTCTGATATGATGAATAGCACACGTCGGCAAATTATATTTGAATAGATTGTTATTGCTGCTTCCACAGACATCAGTGTGTATTTTACAAACTCCAAATGTATTGTTTTACTAGTGCTTAATGTGTATTTAATTGTCTGAAACCTAAAATAAAAATTGTGAGGTTGAAAACACTGCATAGTTGTGATATATGACAGCGCTGAGCGCGTCCGACTCTGGCTCAGCGCCAACCAACGCGCGAAAGCACAGTTTGAATCTGGCAGTTATGTCACGTAACCGAACATTCTAAATCCCATATGTGGGACCGTACTCTCAGGGGCACTGAAATAAAAAAAAATCCCATATATGGGACTGTACCGCTCAAAAGGTTAAACATTTCATTTGTAACCATAAATACAAAAATGAAACTGAGGGGGCACAAATCAGATCTGAGGGGGCAATGCCCCCTTTTGCCCCCTCGTGGCGCCGGGCCTGCTTTTGCACCTCCCTTTCTTCATGTGTTCAGTACTTTTTCCCTGTGTCATTTCACATTATTACACATAACTTAATTTCTGAACTTATTTTTGTTTGTTTCTTTGTATGTACACTGTAAAAAAAAAGTGTAATTTTACAGGTAATTGTCTGTATTTTTTTACAGAATTTTACCGTTTTGTCATTATACAGCAAATATCTGTAAAATAAAAGGCATTTGCTGTAATTTAAAGGTCCATTGTTAAATTTACAGGTAATTGCTTGTATTTTGGTTTTACAGCAATTTTACGTTTTTTTAAAAGGAACTTGTCTGTATTTTTACAGAGTTATGTGTAATTTTACAGAAATTATTAAGTAATATTTTACAGATTTTTTCTGTGAAATTAGAAAACAAAGAAAAGAAGGTATAACTGCGGAAATCTGCATCTATTCAATGTTTTCCTTACAGATTATTAATCATGTGGAGGTTAAAGTGAGGTTTTTTTTAAGGTTAAATAAAAGTATTTGTACCATAGACTGTGATTTGTACAGTACCCTACATAGGCTACAGTAGGCCTGAATTATTTTTTATTTCACATTTTATTTTATACTCATTTTGATCATTATTTCATTGTCTTATTCTCCCATAATTTCATGTATATTTTATGAATATTTTTTCAAATCTCCGTTGCTTCACATTTAGGGCTTTGTGTGTGTGTGTGTGTGTGTGTGTGTGTGTGTTTGAGTGCGCGCGCGATGACGCAGATTCAAATTCATTTCCGCTGTTTACTCCCGCCCTCAACGGTTAGCGTTAGCTGATCAGTCGAGTTTGGGCAAGCGGGAGATTTGAATTCAGTCTAGCTACTCTCTTGAAGTGGATTGAGATCAACAGTGGTTCAAAGCAATCGTATTCGTCAAGAGGCGAGCAGCCGTGAGCAGGAGCTCTGTTTTCAGTCAGTTCGTTTTGATTCTTCGGAAATAACGCCCTTTTCAGTGAGCCTTGTTCGTCACAGCGAGCGGACATCATGCCAACGGATCACCGGCTGAGGTAAGAGTCTCATTATACTAAGTTACATGTGAACGATATTTTATATTACATTTGTGTTAAGTTTATAGTTTTCAAGCTAACGTTAGCATTCTTAAATGATGTTCAGTTAACAGGCGAGAGCTGGAGGGCAAAACACTGAAAATGTAGCATGCGTCTTTACATTTTCCATCTGTTTTAAGAAAGATCAGTTGAACCTACACCTCAAAAGACCTAAAACGAGCTTTCGTAGACATGTTATACATATCTGTTTACAAGTCCGTTTAATTGTATATAAAATATTCGTTAATACGCGATAGTTGACTAGAATATGAACACAACATGATAAATTGCATATTCTGGCTGCATCTGCTTGCCAACACGTAACGTTAGCTATAGAATACATACATGTGCATATATTAGGCTTATAAAATAAAAGTTCATAGAATGTTTGTGTTCTGATGAAGAAATGAACTTATCTACATTTTGGATGCTTCATAGGATACTTTTGATCATTGGTTATGAAAATTGCATTGATCCAGATGAACAGACAGTTACACCCCTAACGTTAGGTGTCTCAGCTCAAAACATCACTGTTAGCCTTTCCTGCTCAGCTTCCAGATCATAGTCGTTTGAGGTTTTGCATTGTCCCAGTGGAACATATTCTTCTGACATGTGTAAATGTAATACTGAGTTGTTAAAACAATTTTTTTTTTTTTTGTGATTTCAGGTCAAGTGGAAAGCAGAATGATCAAGGCAAACAAGGTATGGGAAGAAGTAATTTAAAATATTGTAATGGCTGAGTCATATGATTGCACTAAAAGTGGCAGAACATTTAATTTGTTTTATACTGTATTTTCCCATGTGAATATTCATTTGATCCTTGTGAGGCCACTGTAGCTGCACAAGGTTTGGTTTTACTACAGTAAGACCACGATTGTGTTAGATTCCACCCATCTATTTATTTATTTATTTTTTGTATTGTAACTAGGCTCTGTCATTTAGAAACATGACTTTTCCTATCACTTAATGACACATATCTTTACCTTTAATTCCAGCCAGAGGATCTGACGGTTGCTGCTCGCATCTCAGCCTACCTGATGGAAAATTCTTGCTGGATGAATGACCTTCACCTTCAACTCAACCTTGCCAAGACAGAACTGCTTATGGTTTCAGCCAAACCATCCTTGCTGTGTGATCCTGCTGATTTGCCTTATACAACATCAGAAAGATCCGGCCCTTCCTATCGGAGCCACACAACTCCTTGTCTAAGCTCTTGTTCTATCCAGACTGGACTATTGTAATGCTCTCCTGGCAGCGCTTCCAGCATCAGTCAAACCTCTGCAACTGATCCAGATGCTGCAGCAAGACCTAAACTCACTGCTTCAGATCTGTGTGTCTCCAGAAGCTTGTGTTCTGCTAGTGTACAGCGCCTTGTGGTGCCATCATCCCAAAGAGACACAAAATCACTTTCACTGACCTTTCCCTGGACTGTTCCCTGCTGGTGGGATGACCTGCCCAACTCAACACATTTTCAAGAAACTGCTAAAGATCCATCTTTTCATAAACACTTGACCCAATAATAGCCTACTAAATCTTTGTTTTAATTAAGAAAAAAAAAAATTGTGCACTGTGCTACACTAACTGGGACTTGTCACTGCACTTGTTGCTTCTATTGTTCTCTTAATTTTAAGTCACTTTGGATAAAATGTAATTGTAAATGTTTGAAATAAGTTATATTAGAGTATAAAGGCATACAGCAATTGTCTTTTAATGTGGATATTTTTACATGTTCTAAATGATATACTAAGCCTGTATTTCCTATCATTCACGTATCTTGATGTTCAGTGTTTGTTTAATGAGTAATACTGTAAATGTGCAGGTATTCCGTCCTTGTATGTTTAGTTAATTTAACAGAAATTGAATGTACATTTGCTATTATTAAGTACTGAATTAGAGATTGGTCAAAGTTGTGAAACTGGATCTGCAAAAAATTAAAACTGTAAATATACAAACTTTGTATTTGAATTTATGTACTTATTACATTTTTATACATAACTTCATAGTTATTTTACACAGAAAAACTATATATTAAAAGATAATTACTGTAGATAGACAGAGCATTATTATAAAATAACTTTATAAAACCCTAAATTTACAGTTTAACCTTAAAGTTAAATGTTCTTTTTATGTAATTTGACATAATTTATCTGTTTTTCCACGGTTTAATAAGCCATTATTAACAGTAATGTACTGTAATTTAATTATTTTTGACTGTAAAGTCAATTCTGTATTTTTACGGTTTTTGCCTGTAATTTTGTGAAATGGTTATTTGCTGTAATTTAACAGAACCCGTCTGGAAACTTTGCTGCCAGAGATTTACCGTTTTTTTACAGGATTTTTTTTTACAGTGTATGGCTTACTTGGGTTGTTACCAACATCTGGTGAAAATTTCATGTCAATAGCACCTTTGAAAATATATTTACTGAGAAAAATGATGACGTGTTCAATACTTATTTCCCCCGCTGTATATATATATATATATATATATATATATATATATATATATATATATATATATATATATATATATATATATATATATATTGAATGTCCTTTGAATAGCTGTAAAGCAATTAGAATTACATGAAATTAAAAATTAGGTGAATGCCTATGTCTTCCTGTTGGAAATGTTCCTATATGTTCTGTTTGGCTTCTGTCATGTCCATATTGACATGATAGCATCACACAGTTGCTGCAGATTTGCCGGCTGCACATCCATTATGTAAATCTCCTATTCCACCATATCCCAATGGTGCTCTGTTGGATTGAGATCTGGTGACTGTGGAGGCCAGTTGCGTATAGTGAACTCATTGTCGTGCTCAAGAAACCAGTTTGAGATGATTTGAGCTTTGTGACATGGCGTATTATCCTCCTGGAAGTAGCCATCAGAAGATGGGTACACTGGTCATAAATGGATAGGCATGGAAGGGGACCAAAGTGTGCCAATAAAATATACCCCACACCATTACACCACCAGCAGCATACTGAACCGTTGATACAAGGCAGGATGGATGAATGATTTCATGTTATTTACAATTTACTTCCAATTGTGGTGAGCTTCTGCGAATTGTAGCCTCAGTTTCCTGTTCTTAACTGAAAGTTGTGGCATCCGGTGTGGTCTTCTGCTCTGCTTTAAGGTTCAATGTGTTGTGCATTCAGAGATGCTCTTCTGCAGACCTCAATTGCAAGTGGTTATTAGTGGTGTTTGCTGAAAGCAAGGCATCACTATTGTTATTGCTAAATACTTATTATTAGTGGTGCTTGCTGAAAGCAAGGCATCACTATTGTTATTGCTCATACTTATTATTAGTGGTGCTTGCTGAAAGCAAGGCATCACTATTGTTATTGCTCATACTTATTAATATTATTATTATTTTTATTAGTGGTGCTTGCTGAAAGCAAGGCATCACTATTGTTATTGCTCATACTTATTAGTGGTGCTTGCTGAAAGCAAGGCATCACTATTGTTATTGCTCATACATATTATTAGTGGTGCTTGACAAATTCAAGGCATCACTAGTGTTCTCTTGCATACTTATTATTAGTGGTGCTTGCTGAAAGCAAGGCATCACTATTGTTATTGCTCATACTTATTCTTATTAGTGGTGATTGCTGAAAGCATGGCATTACTAGTGTTCTCTTGCATACTTATTAGTGGTGCTTGCTGAAAGCAAGGCATCACTATTGTTATTGCTCATACTTAGTGGTGCTTGCTGAAAGTTTGGCACCGTTTGTCACAGACCCATGAATGAGGTGTCAAAACGACCGGCTCATTGAGGAGAGTTGTGCTATGACTTTTATAAGCGATCGGGGGGTGGGGGGGGGTGGGGGGTGGTGGTGTTCGCCTCAGGGGCGAAAAAGCGGCCCAAAAAGTCCCAATGACTTAACATTGTGACGAACTTTGAGCACTCGTAGCTCTGAGCGAGGATTTCGCAGAAACGTGTGATTTGTCACATTGGAAGAGGCTGACAGGCTCTGTAAGAACATACCTCACAATGGGGTAAAAGTTATGGAAGTTTTTTCCTAACATAATTAAAATGAAAATTCAAATGGTTAAAAAGATCAAATAATAAATCAAAGTATCAAAACAACTGATCAAATGATAAATCAAATGGTCAAATTATTAAATAATAAATCAAAATCTAAAAATGGCTGCACAAATGATAAATCAAATGCTCAAACCATATTTAATTTCCTCATTCGGATTTGATTTGTAATTTTCATCATCAACCCAGTATAAACCTGTCATAATTGAATATAAAGTCAAATCAAATGCTCAAACGGACATCGCAAATGATAAATCAAATGCTCAAACCTACATCGCAAATGATAAATCAAATGCTCAAACCTACATCGCAAATGGCGAATCAAATGCTCAAACGGACATTGCAAATTATAAATCAAATGCTCAAACGGATAAATCAAATGCTCAAACGGACATCGAAAATTATAAATCAAATGCTCAAACCTACATCGCAAATGGCAAATCAAATGCTCAAACGGACCTCGCAAATGGCAAATCAAATGCAAATTATGAATGTCAATCAAGTAGCGTGGGCGGAGATTTGAGACGGAACGGGTGGGGTGGGGCCGGGCCCGGGTGGTTGTTTAGAGCCTTGTTATTAAAGGGTTAGTTCACCCAAAAATGAAAATTATGTCATTAATGACCCTCACCCTCATGTCGTTCCAAGCCCGTAAGACCTCCGTTCGCAAAAAGTAAACAAAAATAACGACTTTATGCCACTATTCATTTCCTTCTCTCTGTGCCTCGAGTGAGTTCGCGTAGTGTTTCAGCGTAGCGCGTCTGTGTTGTACGTCACACGCATCACACATGACCAGCGTCAGCCAATAGTGAGCCTACATGTGACGTACAACACAGACGTGCTATGCTGAAACACTACGCAAACTCACTTGAGGTACAGAGAGAAGGAAATGAATAATGGCATAAAGTCGTTATTTTTGTTTACTTTTTGCGCACAAAAAGTATTCTCGTCGCTTGATAAATTTAAGATTGAGCCACTGATGTCACATGGACTACTTTGATGATGTCTGTATTGCCTTTCTGGACGTGAACAGTATGCCGTCCATTGACTTTCAATGGAGGAAAAGAAAGCTCTCGAACAAAATCTAAAATATCTTAAGTCAAGTCAAGTCATCTTCATTTATATAGCGCTTTTAACAATGTAGATTGTCTCAAAGCAGCTTTACAGAGATAAGCGTATAATTTAAGGTAACAGAGATTGTTTAGGCTTTACAGCAGAGTTAAGTTATTTCCATCTAAAGTTAGTTTTAATTGATTTGCTTCCGTCGCAATGATCATTTGTTATTAAATTAGGGGCCGCTAAGACGACACCATTCCCTCTACACAGACTTTAAACGCGAACCTGTGAGAAACGCTTGTAGGAGCCTAATTTGCTTATGTTCAGTGACAGTTATTGAAAATTAGGTGTTGCATTTCAGTATTTGAATATTTGTGTTTGATTGTAAACTTTCTTTATTTGTGTGTACTATTTAGATACATAATTGTCTATATTTACATTGAAATATGTTATTATGTTTAAATTTTGCACTGGCCCTTTAAGAATTGCGACTGTAAGAGATGCGGTTGTTCGTCCTTTAGGAAATAGAGTGGAGTCGCACAGTTTTCTTTACCGCATCCGTGATATTTAGGATTTAAAATTATATTTTGTTTATTTTCTTTTATTTTGTTTGATTTTTATCACTTTGATTTAAAGTGTGGATTAAAGGAAGATTTCACATGAAGAAAACGGTGTATGTGAATTGTTATTATTGGACACGGAGCGAGTTGACTGAAAATACTGCGATGCGCACTCACATTAGTAAAGAAAACTAACTCCAGATGGATAAGGACGTGTTTGAAAGGAAGATATATGGATATTTTAAGGAACAATGGATCTTGAAGTGTATGCCAGGTGGAGTTTCGTTTGGAAAAGGATGTGCTAGGATTACCTCAGAGGAGCGCGATTTAACGGCGTTGTTCCAGGAGGATTTCTGAGGTAAAAATTGAAACGTGACTGAAAAGTTCAATAAATAATATAAGGGCAAGGACTTGATTTGATGCTGGAGGTTAAATAAGTGATGATATTATGAAAAGAACTGAGGATTGCACTCGTGCTAAAAGATCAGTAAACATGACTGAGAAAGCAAAGGACGAAAGGTTGCAAAGACTTGTGCAATCAAGGAAAACGAAACTATCTCAGCTCACAAGTAAATCTAAGGAAATTGAACAACTTATGGATGATACTGCACATGTTGAAACTGTTCAAACTAAATTTGAAACGGAATACAAAGATTTGCATAAAGATTTCTGTCAGTTGAATCATGAAATTGAGGAATTTATGTCTGATGAAGACTATGCTAAGGACCAGCATACATGGTTTGAACCAAGAGCCTTCTCATGTGAAAGATTCATTAATGCAGTCAACAAGTGGATGAAACAGATTGCAGAAAATGCTAAACAAGCGATACAGTGTGATCTAGAAGTGAATCCTGAAGATAGCATTTCTTCTGTGTCAGTGACTTCAAGTAAGAAGCATAAAGCCGGTCGCACACCGGACGCGCAGCTCAGCGCCGCGCAGCGCAGCGCCACGTCTTTTAAATTCGAACACATTATTCTCTATGAGAGTACACACACCGGCGGCGTCTGTCCGCGGCGCCCAGCAACGGCTCAGGACCGTGTTCAAAACCCTGCCGCGCCACACAGCGCCATTTACATAGTTTTATATTAAATTTATATTTATGTGTCTCAAATCGTAGTTAATGTATATACGGACTTAACCCCGTGCTGCAATATACATTTAGTTTTATATTTATTTACAGAAATCAGAAAATTGCTGATGCTAACGGATTTTCAGGTGACAGTTGTCCTAGACGTGGCGCTGCGCGGCGCTGAGCTGCGCGTCCGGTGTGCGGCCGGCTTAAGAAACATGGATCAGTAGATGGCAGATCTACAGCTTCTACAACTTCTTCTGCACGTATAGCCGCTGAAGTAGAAAGAGCTGCACTACTCGTAAAACATGCTGCATTGAAGAAGAAACAAGCTATTGAACGAGAAGAAGCAGAACTAAAGGCTAAAAGAGAGGAATTTGAGCTAGAAGTAGAACTTGCAGCTTCAGATGCAAAAATGAAAGTTATTAAGCAATATGAAAGCAGTCGGTCATCATCTGTATGTAACAAAGAAATAGAGTCAGGTAGAATCCTAACATCTCATGAAGATGAACTGAAACAGGAAAGTCTGCTTGATAATGTGTTTCAACCTCTATGGCCACAGTCAACTAACAACACCATACCAAGAGAGCTTTCTTCAAGTAGAGAGGGAGATGTAGTTGATACATTGTGTAATGCCATGGAACGACAAGCCAATATCACTGAATGCTTAGTGAAGCATCAAAAAATGTCCATGCTTCCTTCAATTGACATACCCATTTTCAAAGGTGATCCTCTTGAATATAAGCTGTTTATTCGGGCCTTCGAACATGGTGTTGAAGATCGTACGGATTATGATAAGGACCGTTTGTACTTCATGGAACAGTACACAACTGGAAAGCCAAAGGAGTTGATTCGTAGTTGTCTACATATGAACCCAGCTGAAGGCTATCTTAAGGCAAAGCAGCTTCTGAGAGAGAATTTTGGAAATGAGTATCAGATTGCAGTAGCATATATGAACAAAGCTCTACATTGGCCCTCTATCAAACCTGAAGACGGAGAAGCACTTCACTCCTTTTCATTGTTTCTGTCAGGATGCTGCAATGCAATGTCAGATAACACTTACATGGAAGAAATGGATAACGCAGCAAATCTGAGAGCCATTGTGTTAAAGCTTCCATATAAATTAAGAGAAAAATGGCGATCTGTGGCATGTGAAATTCAAGAGAAACAAAATGCTCGAGTGAAGTTCAAAGATTTAGTTGATTTTATTAGCAAGCAAGCTAAGATTTCTCTTCATCCAGTTTTTGGAGACATAAAGGATAGTTCAACAACTAAAGGACAGGATAAGTTACATGCAGAAGCAAGTGCTTATAAAAAGTAACAAAAAGGGTCTTCACGACTAGTGCTGTACCAATTGACAAAAAGGTTGAAGATGACGAGAGACTTTCAGTTCAAGGATCACAAAATAAACATCCAAGCAGCCAGAATAAATCATGTCTTCTTTGTAAAGGACTGCAACACAACCTGGAATCTTGTAGAAGTTTGAGAATCAAGACACATCAGGAGAAAATTGACTTTTTGCGAAGCAAGGGCTTGTGTTTTGGCTGTTTAAAGCATGGTCACATGAGTAAACAATGCAAAGAAAGACTTAGCTGCAGTGAATGTTCTTTGCCTCATCCAACCATACTGCATATGAAACCAAAGGAAACTGCACATCCTCAGAAAGACAAAATGGATCACTGTGATAGACAGTCTGTCACAAGTGCATTAATCTGTGCAGAAAAGGACACCAGTGAAGGCATAGATTTTTGTGAGAATGACTGTACATTGTCAATTGTTCCTGTACAGGTCAAGACCACGAAAGGTACGCATCTGGTCAAAACGTATGCCTTTCTCGACCAAGGTAGTTCAGATACTTTTTGTACAGAAGCTTTGATGTCTGAACTGAATGTGAATGGAAGAAAGACTGATATACTTCTGAGAACAATGGGGGATGAAAAACAAGTCAAAACTCATATAGTGTCTGGGTTGGAGATTAGTAGGCTAGATGATGATAAATTCATTCAACTTCCAGATGTTTTCACACAGAGAACAATTCCAGTTCACAAGGGTAACATTCCACAGCAAAAGGATTTGGAGAGATGGCCATATCTTAAAGAGGTTTGTCTACCTAGCATCAAAGCAGAAATCGGATTGCTAATAGGAGCTAATGTGCCTGAAGTCATGGAGCCTTGGCAAGTTATTAGTAGTAAAGACAATGGACCTTTTGCAGTAAGAACCAAGTTGGGCTGGACAGTTAATGGACCCCTCAGGAACAGTAATCATGTCACAAGAAAAGGAAGGAATGTTCAAGTATCTGTAAGACTTGTGGCAACAGCAATTCAAACAGGATTTTCCTGAAGCAGAAAAGGATGATCAGCTGGAAATGTCCAAGGAAGACCACCGATTTATGAAAATGATGTCTGAGTCAGCTAAACTTGAAGATGGTCATTACAGCTTGTGCCTGCCTTTGAAGAACAAGGCTATTCAGATGCCGAATAATCGAGTGGTGGCTGAACAACGGGCTCTGAATTTGAAAAGAAAATTCATCAAAAATCCTGAGTTCCACAAAGAGTATACGTCTTTCATGAACAGTCTCATCAAAAATGACTATGCTGTTAAGCTGACAGAAGACAAACACAAGCAAACAGATGACAACATATGGTACATACCTCATCATGGGGTGTACCATCCCGTCAAACAAAAACTGAGAGTTGTTTTCGATTGTGGGGCATCTTTTCAAGGGATGTCGTTGAACCAACAACTTTTACAAGGCCCTAACCTCACAAGTAATCTTGTCGGTGTCATTACAAGATTCAGACAGGAAAGTATCACTATTATGGCAGATGTGGAAGCTATGTTCCACCAAGTTCGCGTCCATGAAGAGGATTCAAATCTTTTAAGGTTCCTGTGGTGGCCTCACGGAGATTATAATGGAGACTTGGTGGAACACAAAATGGTTGTCCACTTGTTTGGTGCTACTTCTTCGCCCAGCTGTGCCTGCTTTGCTTTGAGGAAGTGTGCTGAAGATCATAGCACATTATTCAAAGCTGACGTTGTTGATGCTGTTTTACGAAATTTTTATGTAGATGACTGTTTAAAGTCCACAGCTACTGAGACACAAGCCATAGAGCTGTATCATGGTCTACGAGCAATATGTTCCAAAGGAGGTTTCCGCTTGGTTAAGTGGACAAGCAACAGTCGTGCTGTTTTAACAGCTATCCCTGAGAATGAACGAGCTGATGGAGTGAAAAACTTGGACCTTGACCAAGAAACACTGCCAATCGAAAGAGCATTGGGCATCCATTGGTATGTTAAGTCAGACACGTTTCAATTCAAAATAGTCATTAAAGATCGTCCACTCACTCGAAGAGGATTGCTCTCGGTTGTCAGTTCTATCTATGACCCATTGGGGTTACTTGCACCTGTAGTTTTACCAGCAAAGATGATCCTGCAGGACTTATGCAGACTGAAAATAGGATGGGATGATGATCTTCCAGAGCAAGTAAAACAAAGTTGGACGGACTGGCTCAATGGGATACATCAACTTGAAGAGTTCAAGGTGAATAGATGCATTAGACCAGCAGGGTTTGGAGAAGCTGTTGAGGCACAGCTACATCACTTCGCAGATGCGAGTGAGGATGCGTATGGTACAGCAAGTTATCTTCTTCTACGTAATCATCAGGATCAAGTGCACTGTACATTGATGATGGGAAAGGCTAGGGTTGCCCCTCTAAAAAGACCTACAATTCCACGAATGGAACTGACAGCTGCAACAGTTGCCACAAAAATGGATCTGATGTTACAAAGAGAACTACAACTGAAACTTAAACCTTCAGTTTACTGGACAGACAGCACAGTTGTGCTTAAATATCTCAGAAACGAGAGCACAAGGTTCAGAACATTTGTGGCAAACAGAGTCACAAATATTCTAAAAGTCTCAAAGATTGAACAATGGAACTATGTCGATACTGCCTCAAATCCAGCAGATTGCGCCTCGAGAGGGCAGAAGGTTAACACTTTCTTGCAAAATGAAGAATGGATTTCAGGCCCAGAATTTCTTTACGAATTCACAGATGAGTGGCCAAAGAACATGGACCAAATGATGATATCTGCAGATGATCCAGAGATCAAGAGGTCAGTGTTGGTCAATTCAATACAAGCCCAACAAAATAACAGTTCAGTTAGACAACTGATGAATAATTTCTCATCTTGGATAAAGCTTCAGCGCATTGTAGCGTGGGTGCTAAAATTGAAAACCATGCTGTTGGAACTTGCGCAAAAGAGAAAGACTCTTACTGCTGCAGAGACTTTAACCAACTCAAGCAAAAGCAAGCAACTTGTGGACAAAAGGATGGTAGAGTTTAAAGCCAAATGGAAAGGAAGCAACATTTCTGCTGATGATTTGAAAGAGGCTGAGCTTGAAATTGTGAAATACTGTCAAAGAGAGAAGTTCACTGAAGAGATTTCAGCACTGCAAAGTGGACATGCCACAAAGAGAAGCAGTTCGATCTACAGGTTAAACCCCCAGTTGCATAATGGAGTTTTACATGTTGGTGGAAGACTTAGCAATGCTGCTATGCCAGAAGAAAGTAAGCGACCTATGCTTATACCAAAGGATCTTCATGTCACTAACTTAATCCTCCAGAATGTTCATGAGAAAACAGGACACGGTGGTAGAAATCACATGATTTCAACACTACAACAGAAATACTGGATACCTGGTGCCAAATCTGCAATCAGAAAAATGCTGGCAAGATGTGTTATCTGTCGTCGTTTACATTCCTCAACAGGAAAACAAATAATGGCAGACTTACCATCAGACAGGGTGTTGCCAGATGATCCACCTTTTACCAGAGTAGGTGTAGATTACTTTGGACCATTCATGGTTAAACGTGGAAGAATCCATGTCAAGAAATATGGCGTTATATTCACTTGCTTAGCAATTCGTGCAGTGCACATCGAAGTTGCTTCTTCACTAGACACGGATTCCTGTCTAAATGCTATACGCCGGTTTGTAGCCAGAAGAGGACAAGTGAAAATTCTCAGGTCAGACAATGGGACCAATTTTGTAGCTGCTGAGCGTGAGTTAAGGCAATCCATTGGCAAATGGAACAACCAAAAGATTCAGGACCATCTCAGTCAACAAGGAATTAAGTGGGTTTTCAATCCTCCCACTGGATCTCACCATGGCGGGGCATGGGAGAGATTGATACGCTCAATAAGAAAGATCCTTAATGCTACAATCAGAGAACAAGTTCTTGACGAGGAATGCCTTCAAACAGTTTTCTGTGAAGCAGAGGCTATAATCAATAGTCGTCCAATCACAGCAGCATCAAGTGATTTAAATGATTTGGAAGCTTTGACTCCGAACCATTTGTTGTTACTCAAGTCAAAGCCATCATTGCCTCCAGGACTGTTTGACAAAGATGATATGTATTCTCGACGCAGATGGAAACAGGTTCAGTACATTTCTGATCTGTTCTGGAAACGCTGGTGTCGAGAATACTTGCCGCAGTTGCAACAGAGACAAAAGTGGAATAACACGACAAAAAACTTCTCTGTTGGAGATATTGTTCTGGTAATTGATGACTCCGCCCCCAGGAATTCATGGGTATTAGCAAGGGTCATTGAAACCATTCCTGACAAGAAGGGTCTCGTCCGACAAGTCCGCATTAAGACAAAAACTAACATTTTGGAAAGACCCATAACGAAACTTTGCTTATTGCAGGAGGCAGAATGAATATAGTAAAGGCATTACATCTTTAAGAACCCAAATTTGTGTTACTTTGGACTAAGAATTTACTAAGGATATTAAAGTAGTATGGCTCCTTCTGTTTAAATTTAAGTAATTGTTTCAAAAAGTTTGAGAACAATTAGGGTAAACGTACCTATTAAGCTCAAGTACCCATTAAGCACACTACCATCTTGGAGCTCAGATTATAAAAAGAAACAGCAATGTATTATCCTATTTGATGTATTAACCAATTGATGTGTTTGTTACTATTTACCTCCTGTAATTTTAAACCAATCAGACCATTGCACACTGAGATATGTGTGTCCATGTGTTCACACTGTCTGGCGGCTATTTTCAAAGCTGTCTGAAAACTTTCACCAGAAGAGGAGCCCCTCAGATGTGCATTTTTTATATGTTTAAACATTTATTTTGAAGAAGTACATCTTCTTATTGCAAAATTAAGAGATTAATGTTTAGACTTTTGAATATTATAACCTGGAACCTGGATGTGGGAAATAATTACAGTTAGATCTAAAAGGTAGTTTTAGCAACATAGCCCAGATGCTACAAACATAGCTAGCTTACTAGCTGTATAAGATTGTGTGCTACATTAATATATTACTTCACAGGAATTAATGGCTTGTACTTTTAAATCCATAATATTATAATTTTACATTTTATTGATAGTCTGTGGTTTTAAACTGCTGTAATTTTTAAAGAATTCATATTATTGTTAGGTGAGCTTAAAGGGTGCACTACTATGACAATCACACAGCTTCAGTGTGACATCAATTAGAAAAAGCATAATTTCATAGATATTGTCTATAATAGTTGTTCATATTAAAATTGGTATAAACTTAATACATTACCTAGATTATTAATTTAGCTAAATATTTTCCTTTAAATTTTAATTTAATATTTATTAATTAAAAAATGTTTTTGCTCCAATTAAGCACAGTGTGTGCTCCCTTTAAGCTCACCCACATTAAACGTCTATGTAAATACTTAATAATCAGAATTTAAATATTAACTGATGGTTGTCACTATGTTAATCTTCAAAAAAATGATTAATAAACTTATTTTCACAGTCTTAAGATGCCAAAAGCTAGACGAAACTATAGTGTATGCCCAAAGATGAAAGAGGCATGTCATACAAAGAAGGAGCCATCAGAAACCTGTCGTATCTGTCCAAGAAGTTTGGAGTAGACAGGAAAGCTCTGACCCAGAGAGTTAAAGGGATACTCCACTTTTTTTGGAAATAGGCTCATTTTACAACTCCCCCAGAGTTAAACAGTTGAGTTTTACCGTTTTCGAATCCATTCAGCCGATCTCCGGGTCTGGCGGTACCACTTTTAGCATAGCTTAGCATAATGAATTGAACCGGACAAGACCATTGGCATCTCTCTCAAAAAAATGACCAAAGAGTTTCGATATTTTTCCTATTTAAAACTCGACTCTTCTGTAGTTACATCGTGTACTAAGACGGACGGAAAATGAAAAGGTGCGATTTTGAGAGTATAGTTCCTAGCCATATCAGCCTAGAAAATTGAAACTTTACATTTTCCGTCGGTCTTATTACACGATGTAACTACAGAAGAGTCGAGTTTTAAATAGGAAAAATATCGAAACTCTTTGGTCATTTTTTTGAGAGAGATGCTAATGGTCTTGTCCGGTTCAATTCATTATGCTAAGCTATGCTAAAAGTGGTACCGGCAGACCCGGAGATCGGCTGAATGGATTCGAAAACGGTAAAACTCAACTGTTTAACTCTGGGGGAGTTGTAAAATGAGCCTATTTCCAAAAAAAGTGGAGTATCCCTTTAAGGAGCTCATTGGTTTGTTTTGTTATTTGATTTTTCAATATGGGTTACATAGCTGAACGTGGACTAGTCTAGATGTTGCAATGAGTTTGAATGACACGTCACTATGAATAGGGTAGGCTACCTGATCAAATTGAATGCCTTGTTGCTTGATTTTAGTGTTCTGTTTTTTTGTGATTGACTCTGTACCTTCAAATAAAACTTTTTTCAATTATTCCTTAAAAAGGTTGTTTAAAATAAACAAGAATTTGTAATAAAACTTGTTGTGAGCTTATTGGGAACAGGGGTGTGCTTAAAGGGTACAAAACGTACCCATTAAGCACAGCCAGACTTTTTATATTTAATGATGTACATCTTAATTGAAATACTTTTGTCATTTAAAATAAAATGAAATATTATAGTGTGAGAGATTAATATTTTATTTTAAAATAACTTCTTGTACTAAAAGCAATATCTTGTGCACTAAAAATGTCTCAATGTAGATTTTGGTGAGCTTAATAGGTACGTTTACCCTAGAGGCCGGTAATGTAGGAGCCTAATTTGCTTATGTTCAGTGACAGTTATTGAAAATTAGGTGTTGCATTTCAGTATTTGAATATCTGTGTTTGATTGTAAACTTTCTTTATTTGTGTGTACTATTTAGATACATAATTGTCTATATTTACATTGAAATATGTTATATGTTAAAATTTTGCACTGGCCCTTTAAGAATTGCGACTGTAAGAGATGCGGTTGTTCGTCCTTTAGGAAATAGAGTGGAGTCGCACAGTTTTCTTTACCGCATCCGTGATATTTAGGATTTAAAATTATATTTTGTTTATTTTCTTTTATTTTGTTTGATTTTTATCACTTTGATTTAAAGTGTGGATTAAAGGAAGATTTCACATGAAGAAAACGGTGTATGTGAATTGTTATTATTGGACACGGAGCGAGTTGACTGAAAATACTGCGATGCGCACTCACAACGCTGATGGCGTTCACATGCGCATTTAGAATGGGTTCTATAGTTATGTGCGTTTGAATATACGCAGGTTTGGAATTCCCTACAAGCCAAGCCTAAACAAAATACTTGTCTTTCCTTATAAATTTTGATAAGGAATTTTATTTTATTTGTTGCTTTGGGGTAGGACCGCGAGACGAATTTTCCCGACAACGCCTTATCTGTAGAGTGGTAGTGGGATCCTCCATAGGGAGAGACTAGTTGGCACTTCAGCACTGCGTTGTCATCGGTCCAGGCGAAGGTCCTTCGTCAGATCTGGATACGGCCTGGATCCGGCAGGCTGCAGGAAAAACCTCGGGATAAACACAGACACTAAAATTAGCGTAGATGCCATTCTTCTCATGATGTAACGAGTACATCAGGATTTTTGGGAAGTGTTCCCGGTTCCGGCTGACCTACTATATGCAGCCTAACATTAAATTATAGAAGTCTATAATGTATTATGTGAAAGCTAGGTCAAAGAGATGTGTCTTTAATCTGGCTTTGAACTGACAGAGTGTGTCTGCTTCCCGGACAATGGTAGGAAGACTGTTCCAGAGTTTTGGTGCTAAATAGGAAAAGGATCTACCGCCAGCAGTCGATTTTGATATTCTAGGTATTATCAACTGGCCGGAATTTTGAGATCGTAATAGACGTGACGGACTATAATGTGTTAAGAGCGCACTCAAGTACTGCGGAGCTAAACCATTCAGTGCTTTGTAAGTAATCAGCAATATTTTAAAATTGATGCGATGTTTAATAGGGAGCCAATGCAGTTTTGACAGAACTGGGCTAATATGGTCATACTTCCTGGTTCTGGTAAGAACTCGAGCTGCTGCGTTTTGAACCAGCTGTAGTTTGTTTATTAAGCGTGCAGGGCAACCACCCAGTAGAGCATTACAATAATCTAGCCTTGAGGTCATGAACGCATGAACTAATTGTTCCGCATTTGTCAATGAGAGCATATGGCGTAATTTAGATATATTTTTAAGATGGAAAAATGCAGTTTTACAGATACTAGACACGTGACTTTCAAATGAAAGATTGGTATCAAAGAGCACACCCTCTTTAAGCTGTGTTCCGAAGATGAACGGAGGTCTTACGGGCTTGGAACGACATGAGGGTGAGTCATTAATGACATAATTTTCATTTTTGGGTGAACTAACCCTTTAAAGGTCCTGTTCTTCGTGATCCCATGTTTCAAACTTTAGTTAGTGTGTAATGTTGTTGTTAGAGTATAAATCTGTAAAATTATAAAGCTCAAAGTTCAATGCCAAGCGAGATATTTTGTTTAACAGAAGTCGCCTACATCGAACGGCTTGTTTGGACTATATCCCTCTATTTCCTTCTTTAATGACGTCACTAGAACCGTTTTTTGACTAACCTCCGCCCACAGGAATACACAAAAAAAGGGGGCGTGGTCTTGTTGCGCTCCCACGGAGAAGAGGAAGAGTTGCGTTTGTAGAGTGTGTTTGTCGCCATGTCGTCGAGACGTTGTTATTTTCATCTTGACGTCAAATCACCTTTGTTTGGCCTTCCCTGAGCACATGCATCTCCAAGTTATGGTAGGAGGCGTGACCTTTCCGGGCAACGTGCGCTAAGCTGCTGTCGAATCACAACACAGGAACCGCTGGCACAATCAGAACTCGTTACGTATTTCTGAAGGAGGGACTTCATAGAACAAGGAAGTTATCAGCCCGTTCTTAGGACAGTGAAAACAGCGGTATACAGATAAGTAAATTGTGTGAAAAATACTGTGTTTTTTTACACGCGAAACATGAACACATGTTATATTGCACACTGTAAACACAATCAAAGCTTCAAAAACACACGAAAAACGGGACCTTTAACCAACGATTTCTTTTTACTTCGATGCCCCATATACTACCATTATAAGCCAATCAGTTTGAGATAAAACTCTTTACATTCGATTAGCATGAAAACATCCCAGAGAACAATCGACTCGGCACCTAAGTGTGTTGTGATTTTGGCAATACTTGCATGCAACATAATATCTGTGTTTAACTGAATTAAAGCGCTGCATCAAGCTAATAAAATTGATGTATTTTGTGAATCGATGTTGTGTTGTAACGTTAGTGTATTATGGTTCTATAGGAACCATAAATAAATTATTGTGATTATACTTGTCTGTCTGTTGTTTTTCTTTATAATTGTAGCCTACGTAGTTTTAAGAAATGGTTATGGTTAGATTTAGGGGTAGGATTAGTGGATTCAACTATCTTGCATCCCTTAAAAGTTTACTTATTAAACTTTTGTCCATTTTAGGCTATATAGCCTACAAAAAAATCAATTACCACTGAGTTACCCCGGGCCCTGCCCCACCCCATCCCATCCTATCCTATCCTATCCGTTCCGTCTCAAATCTCCGCCCACGCTACTTGATTGACATTCATAATTTGCATTTGATTTGCCATTTGCGATGTAGGTTTGAGCATTTGATTTGCCAGTTGCGATGTATTTGAGCATTTGATTTGCTAGTTGCGATGTAGGTTTGAGCATTTGATTTGCCATTTACGATGTAGGTTTGAGCATTTGATTTATCATTTGCGATGTCCGTTTGAGCATTTGATTTATAATTTGCAATGTCCGTTTGAACATTTGATTCGCCATTTGCGATGTAGGTTTGAGCATTTGATTTATCATTTGCGATGTAGGTTTGAGCATTTGATTTATCATTTGCGATGTCCGTTTGAGCATTTGATTTATAATTTGCAATGTCCGTTTGAGCATTTGATTCGCCATTTGCGATGTAGGTTTGAGCATTTGATTTATCATTTGCGATGTCCGTTTGAGCATTTGATTTGACTTTTATATTCAATTATGACAGGTTTATACTGGGTTGATGATGAACATTAAAAATCAAATCCGAATGAGGAAATGAAATATGGTTTGAGCATTTGATTTATCATTTGTGCAGCCATTTTTAGATTTTGATTTATTATTTAATAATTTGACCATTTGATTTATCATTTGATCAGTTGTTTTGATACTTTGATTTATTATTTGATCTTTTTAACCATTTGAATTTTCATTTTAATTATTATGTTAGGAAAAAACTTCCATATGCATGAGCCAGTGGCGATGAGTTACCCCAAAAAAAGTTTGACAAAAGCAGGGGAGACCGGGGACAGTTGCAACACTTTTTGCATTTCTCTCAGTTACCCGGAGACTATTTGGACTAGACCAACCAAATTTGTATATATTAAACTTGCATCTGTCTGCTAATTACCCATACCATTTAAAGATGATTATATATGACCTATCGTTCACAGTATTTATTTTAATGGAAGAAGTCAGATGTTGCAACTGACCCCGACCCAGGGGACAGTTGCAACACAACCCAGGGACGGTTGCAACATGTTAAAAATACCTTAAATTTCTCTAATTAACTTTATCTTTTTGTCTCAATGAGCATAGAATTCTGAAAATATTAACTGTTTTAGGCCTACAATACTATTATAGTATTATTTATTTAAATAACATTATTGTAGCCTATAATTTATTTATTTGGTCATATTTATCAAATAACAGTTATTGAGTTTTGTTTGTTTATGTGTAGAACATAGGCCTACATAGATTCAGTGATCAGGTGTTACAGATGCTATTCAATCTCTCCATATTTCAGTGTCAGACAGGAATAATTGAACAATTTGCAATGCAACAAAGTTTTATTAAACATGCAATTTATAACTTGTTGCAACCGTCCCGACCCTATCAGCCATGACAGAACATCATGTGCCTGCTAGACACACTGACTTTGACACATGCTGACCATGTCACTTAGAAGTCAACAAAACAATCATTCAAACTAAGTAGGTTTTGATTAATTCATACAAAATTTCAGGACAGTATGACAAAAATATATCTCATGAAAAAATTTACTTTCATACCTCCAAAACAAGTTTTGTTCAATAAATGCAGCAGCAGATGTTGAATATGTCTACTGTCTTTTTGGTGGGGGGAGGGTCTAACTGTGCATGTTCAGTATGAGTGTCATTACTCTAGCTTGTTTCTGATTGGAGAAAAATGACATGTTGCAACCATCCCCTGTTACAACTGTCCCCGGTCTCCCCCACAATGTTGTGTTTTACACAAATAAGTAGGCTAAACACTTTGCAGTTTTAATGATGTCCTGTATGAAAATGAAAGGAGTATGTTTTTATGCACTGTTCGATCGCGCCCGTGCCCCTCTCTCTCTCTGACACGCACACACACCAGCATTGCAATCTTGACATCGCAGCCTGTTCATTATGCTGCGTTCACACAAAAAGCGAATAGAGCGTCAAATTCGCGTCTATTGCGTATTCGACGCTTGAACATTTTGAATCCATTCGCTCGTCCAAAGCGAATAGGACTCGCGTATAAAGCGAGCGTTTGAAGCGAAATAGACGCGCGTTCAGAGCTAAGGCGGGGCTAGATTAGGTGTCCCTAATGCCGAGTTTTCATTGCACGATTTTCAAAGTAGTCGGGTCACTGTTCTTTTCACACTGCACGACTATCCAGGGTAACATTCAGTTGCTGGTGTGCTCACACTGCACGATGCATCGGCGACAGGAGGTTTCACACTGCATGACTTTCAGGAAGAATCGCGACAACTTCTGTCTGGTCCGCAAACTACCCAGATAGCAAACTGACATTAGGCTTGTTTGAGATGCGCCTCGCCTCGCCTGAAATGTAGGCGAGAGTAGGCGGCTGCAGTGAGGGGAGGAGTGAAAAAAGCGCAGGCAAGCCGGACAGATCTCTCTTCTCGCAGTGGATCTGACACCTGTGAGATCAAAGGCGGATATCGCGGGATTCACTGGATTCACGCTCGTTCACAGTGTTGCTAATAAACTGGATCATGGATGGAATTTAAGTTCTGTTGCTTTTATATGAAAATAAATATAATGAACAAGACACCCAAAGTAGCCTACTTATATAATACATGTTTATCAGTCTTTTTTCTTTAATACAGACGTGTTTTTTTTTTCTTTCTTTTTTTACATAAAAATTACATTGCATAACCCATAGAGATCGCACTGAGATAGTTTGGGAATATTATCACATAACGTATACACATAAAACATGATAGCCTATCAGAGTTTTAAAATCAAACATTTTAAAAGAGAACAATACATCACGGTTGTTTAAACCAATGAACATTAAGCTGTGTCGTCAGCAAGTCGTTTCCCATCATGCTTTTGATCAGCGCAGTCGGTGGAGAGCAACTGCGCCCGACTGCAGAATCCGACACGTGCGCCTTGCGCTCGCGAGAGATTTTTGACATACGTCAGCATGACATCAGAGCAAGGCGGACCGCACTCGGACACATTTCTAACCGGCATGCATCTCGCGCTGATCACCGGTGATCGATTCTGCGCAGATTTTGCTCATCTCAAACAAGCCTATTGAATCAACGTGGAAACGACGTTTCTCGTGACATCGAAACAACGTTGATCCAGAGCCCGTCTACGGAGAGCCTTGGCACTCCCTATTCAGCCCCATTGTATTGATTTTGGTTGCAGTTCCATTAGAATTCCACTGGGGGTGATCGCGAGCGAGTGCAGACTGAATGGGAGTCAATGGGGCTAGACGGCTAAATGTGTCTCTTTCACCCGATTGCCATTGAGAAATCTCAGATTTTATTGTAGGTTTTGCAAGTTCAACATGGGTTATAGGTCGAAAGTTGAATGAACGAGTACTTATTTCTTTTCTATTTCTTACAGGTTGAGTTGTTGTTGCCCATAACACGCTAGCATTCTGCTAATGACGTCAGCATTCTGACGTCATTGACATTTTAAAAGACTTTTTAAACCAAATAAGTGACTCTAAAAAAATCTAACACCCAGCAATGTGTAATTTCTTTGCATCTTCTTTCGAATACAACATTCAAATTACTAGACAAAAAATTATATCCTGAGAAAAGTGGGTTTTGAGGGTTTTTCGCCATAGACCTCCATTCATTCTGCACTCGCTCGCGAGCGCCCCCGCATGGACAGAGACGTGTTACTGCAACCAATCCAGAACCCGGAAGTAAGCAGAGAGTGCCAATTCTCTTCCTATTAGACATTCTCTGGTTGATCTCCGACGTTGATCCGGCATCACTTGCTCATCGAATTAACGTTGAATCAACGTCAGACACGCCATTCAAAATTAAGGGAAAATCAACGTAATTGGTTTGCTTTCCTAACATTGAAACTATGTTGATTTGAAGTTGTTGAAATGACGTTATAGATCTGGTAAGTCCCGCCCATCCGTAAAACCCCAAGTGGACCTCTAGGTTGAAAAATCGTCAATGCAAGTGAATGGGAGAAAATAATTATTTTCTGGTCCCGTTTGAATTGTGCCATGAATGTGAACATGTTGTCTGTGAATTTTTTATATAACTTTTCATGTTACGAGTTTGACAGTAGGCTATATGGTATGATTCTTCAGCTAGCAGTGGTGGAAAAGACATAACGAGAAAGACTACATGTCGCCTACGTCACCCCATAAAGTTGACTTACCCGTGGTTTTCGCCAACCTCAATGATTTTGTCCTCTCCCTGAAAGAAGGCGGTGAAGTGCACCAAAGACACAAGGTGTGTTCGACATCGGCTGCGGCTGGATGTATCCGATCGGCGAGAGTAGCCGCGTGCAGGCGGGGAGGAGCTGCAAACGGAGACGTGAAGTCGGACACTTTCTGGTTCCCGTAGTGACCGCTCACGTGGTGTTTGCATACTTTACCACAGCTGAAGTGAAATAAATACAATATTTGCCAAATAATGTTTCAGAGACATTTTCATTCAATACTTTATGTATGTCCTGCTTCACACAGCGTCTGTTTGAACAAGAATAAAGTTCAACATAAGCTACTATCAATGAAGTGGAGTCTACGTTTTTTAATCAGTTTTATTTTGATAAACATGACACAATATAACATCGCAACTACATGAAAAGAGTGTTTACTGTTTTAAAAAACTGATTTTTGCGCTTTAGAGGAAGTAAAGCTTGTTCGACTTCATGCAGCTCTGCGCAGACCGATCGGCGGCTGACTTAAAGCAGTGCATGCCGGTTAGAAATTTTGTCCGACTTGATACAGCGCCGACACCACGTGACTGTGACGTATGCCATCAAAGTACCGCGAGAGCGATTCGAGAGTAGCCGGGGAACTCAGCCAGCGCAGCTTCTCGGCTGCACCAGAGCCCGTCTACGGAGAGCCTTGGCACTCCCTATTCAGCCCCATTGTATTGATTTTGGTTGCAGTTCCATTAGAATTCCACTGGGGGTGATCGCGAGCGAGTGCAGACTGAATGGGAGTCAATGGGGCTATACGGCTAAATGTGTCTCTTTCACCCAAATGCCGTTGAGAAATCTCAGATTTTATTGTAGGTTTTGCAAGTTCAACATGGGTTATAGGTCGAAAGTTGAATGAACGAGTACTTATTTCTTTTCTATTTCTTACAGGTTGAGTTGTTGTTGCCCATAACACGCTAGCATTCTGCTAATGACGTCAGCATTCTGACGTCATTGACATTTTAAAAGACTTTTTAAACCAAATAAGTGACTCTAAAAAAATCGAACACCCAGCAATGTGTAATTTCTTTGCATCTCCTTTCGAATACAACATTCAAATTACTAGACAAAAAATTATATCCTGAGAAAAGTGGGTTTTGAGGGGTATTTCGCCATAGACCTCCATTCATTCTGCACTCGCTCGCGAGCGCCCCCGCATGGACAGAGACGTGTTACTGCAACCAATCCAGAACCCGGAAGTAAGCAGAGAGTGCCAATTCTCTTCCTATTAGACTTTAGGCTTGTTCGACTTCATGCAGCTCTGCGCAGACCGATCGGCGGCTGACTTGAAGCAGTGCATGCTGGTTAGAAATTTTGTCCGACTTGATCCAGCGCCGACGCCACGTGACTGTGACATATGCCATCAAAGTACCGCGAGACCGATTCGAGAGTAGCTGGAGAACTCAGCCAGCGCAGCTTCTCAAGAGCGGCTGCAGGAGCTCTGATGACGACACAGCTGTTCCACGATTGGCCAGATCCATTGCATGACAACGATCACATGTGTTGCGTGTTTATTCAAACACCTTTAGTTCCTCTAAAGCGCACAAATCAGTTTTTTATAACAGTAAACACTCTTTTCATGTAGTTGCGATGTTATATTGTGTCATGTTTATCAAAATAAAACTGATTAAAAAACGTAGACTCCACTTAATTGATAGTAGCTTATGTTGAAGGTTGAACTTTATTCTTGTTCAAACAGACGCTGTGTGAAGAAGCAGTAGCCTACATAAAGTATTGAATGAAAATGTCTCTGAAACATTATTTGGCAAATATTGCATTTATTTCACTTCAGCTGTGGTAAAGAATGCAAACACCACGTGAGCGGTCACTACGGGAACCAGAAAGTGTCCGACTTCACGTCTCCGTTTGCAGCTCCTCCCCGTCTGCACGCGGCTACTCTCGCCGATCGGGTGCATCCAGCCGCAGCCGATGTCGAACACACCTATTCTCTGGCTGCACTGGGCTGCACGTGGGCTGATGACGACACAGCTGTTCCACGATTGGCCGGATTCACCGCATGACAACGATCACGTGTGTTTCGTGTTTATTCAAACACCTTTAGTTCCTCTAAAGCTCTCAAATCCATTTTTTATAACAGTAAACATTCTTTTCATGTCGTTGCAATGTTATATTGTGTCATGTTTATCAAATTAAAACTGCTTAAAAAACGTAGACTCCACTTCATTGATAGTTGCTTATGTTGAACTTTATTCTTGTTCAAACAGATGCTGTATGAAGCAGTACATAAAGTATTGAATGAAACATCTATTATTTGGCAAATATTGGATTTATTTCACTTCAGCTGTGGTAAAGTATGCAAACACCACGTGCGCGGTCACCACGGGAACCAGAAAGTGTCCGACTTCACGTCTCCGTTGGCAGCTCCTCCCCGCCTGCACGCGGCTACTCTCGCCGATCGGGTGCATCCAGCCGCAGCCGATGTCGAACACACCTAAGGTGTTTGAATAAACGCAACACATGTGATCGTTGTCATGCAATGGATTGGCCAATCGTGGAACAGCTGTGTCATCAGCCCTCGTGCAGCCGCTCTTGAGAAGCTGCACTGGTTGAGTTCTCCGGCTACTCTCGAATCGCTCTCGCGGTACTTTGATGGCATACGTCAGAGTCACGTGGCGTCGGCGCTGGATCAAGTCGGACAAAATTTCTAACCGGCATGCACTGCTTCAAGTCAGCCGCCGATCGGTCTGCACAGAGCTGCATGAAGTCGAACAAGCCTACAGCCATGTTTAGCGGGATCCGTGAGCTAGCCCAGCAAGCAATAGCCGTCTTTTCAACGTCTGGGTTAAATATAGACCCGATATAGTCCGGCTATGTGTAACCCACTTTTAGCCCAAATAACATTTAATCTGGATAAATGTATTTTTTTCCAAAATAACTTGTGAGATGTATGATATTCCATCATGTAAGCAAAGTCTACTGTGATTACAAGTTGTTTGGTTTGCTTTATTTTACATGTTATATGTGTAGGCTGTGCGTAGCCACGATTTAGCTCGTATTCAGACCCGGCTATGCGTAACCCACTTTTAGCCCAAATAACATTTAATCTGGATAAATGTATTTTTTTTCCCAAAATAACTTGATAGATGTATGATCCATCATGTAAGCAAAGTCTACCGTGATTACAAGTTGTTTGGCTTACTTTATTTTAGGCTACATGTTATAGGCTGTGCGTAGCCACGATTTAGCTCGTATTCAGACCCGGCTATGCGTAACCCACTTTTAGCCCAAATAACATTTAATCTGGATAAATGTATTTTTTTCCAAAATAACTTGTGAGATGTATGATATTCCATCATGTAAGCAAAGTCTTCTGTGATTACAAGTTGTTTGGTTTGCTTTATTTTACATGTTATATGTGTAGGCTATGCGTAGCCACGATTTAGCTCATATTCAGACCCGGCTATTGTAGCCCACTTTTAGTCAAAACTGATTAATTGTAGTTTTTTGCCAGGCAGTGCATGAAATGGTTGATATTGCATCATGTTCGCATTGGTAATGATATCTACAAGGTTCAATGTGTCATTTCAAGACATGGTCGATCTGTAATCACGATTTAGCTCTGAATTGGACGGGCTGCGGTCTGCTTTAGCCCACCTGGCGAAATGAAGGCAATCTGGTCTACGTACGGCTTGGCTATAGCCCTGATTCAGACCAGCGATATAGTATAAGAATATTAGTCTTAAAAATGTTTTCGCTCACACAGCTTAATGTTTGCTGTCACACATAAACATAACATTCATACATAATCTACGATATGGCTGTCTATCATTTCAAATTAAATCAAATGCAATTGCATTTCTCAACCGCTAGATGGCACAATCGAAACACTACTGAGACATGACTACTGGGACTACTGGCATTGCGCGACTAGATCACTTTAGCCAGATCTCGCGATACACATTTCCTCCATTTTCAATTTTATTTTACACGAGGCAGCTGTCGGAGAGCAACGGGCGAGCGACACTCTGAAAACCTTCAAATTTCTACTTCGATCTTGTAAGTATGCGTGTTATTTTTGTTATGTTTATTGTTTAAAGTAGTTAGTTTTTATAATGTGTAGACCGTGACATTTTAACATTACCAATGCAGAGTAAGCCTACTATTTTTCTCCAACAAGTTAACGTTACCTGCACGTGTTATTGCAACTGTGCCCTTAATCTAAAATGTATCTAAATTCAAGGTGGTAAGCATGAAACTATGAAACTTATTTTATTTTTAAAATGAGAAGTTTCATGAAACTATGAAACTTATCATTTTATTATTAAAGATACTAATATATTTTTGTTTTTATATTAGATTAGAGTAAGTAATAATAGTTTTTGATTTAATGCAAATTTTCAAAGTACTTTACATAAAACTTAACAGCAACATATGCAACATGAAAAGAAATTATAAAAAAAATATTTGTTCCTTTCCAATTAATAAAAGGTAGTGGCAAACAGTAAAGTCTTTAAACTTGATTTAAAAGAATTCAAATATGCAGCATACATTCAGTTTTCAGTGAATTTGTTTCAGATATATGGTGCATAAAAACTGAATGCTGCTTCTCCATGTTTTCTTTTGACTTTGGGGATATAAAAGTAGCTGGCTAGTGGCTACTGTCCCAGATGACCTGAGAGGTCTGCTCTGGATGGTTCATAATGCATCAGAAGATTAGAAATTTACTTTGGCCTTAAAATGTTAATTTAATAACTAACTGTAGTATTTTGATATTAATTCTTTGACAGACAGATAGCCAGTGTAAAAACATCAGAACTGGAGTGATGTAATCCACTTTAAAGACACTATCGCAAATTATCCAGCAATCAGTCAACAAACTACAGCAATTGAATATACAGAACACTTGTCACTGACTACCATTAAATGTCTTGTTACCAACATTATTCATAATATATATTTTTTGTGTGTGTTCAACAGAAGAAAGCCATCCAGGTTTGGAACCAAGTGAAAGTGAGTAAATGATTACATGATTTTTTTTTTCTTTTTAAGTGAACTACCCCTATAAGTATCCTTTTATGTTTATTAGAGTTATATGAGTAAGTGATAAAGAATGATTTATAGGGATAGTTTGCTTTGAAATTAAATTTTGGTATGTTTTAGCTTACCTTAAGGGCATCCAATATGTAGGTGTCTTTGTTTCCGCAGTAGTTTTAATTTTGATATTTTAGGGTCAAACCGTTCTTGTCAGTCAGTCATATAATGCAGGTCTATATGGTCACTACCTGAAAGAGCATGATTGTTGTCATCGATTTGTTATGATTTCTCTTACATTAAGAGCAGGCTTTTTGACGTGCCTACATTTGTAATTAAAAAATTTTGGTTAGAAGGAAAAATTGTCTAATGAACAGTTCTGTTTAAAAATCCATACTGAAATCGAACCAAAAGCCTCGTACAGAATCGTTCAATACGTGTATCGTTACACCCCTAATATATATATATATATATATATATATATATATATATATATATATATATATAATTAGTGCATCACCATTATGCAGGCAAAAAATTTCAATTATTGATATTAATTTATTAATAATATTGATATAAATTATATAGTCTCAATCTATATTCCGTTAACTCTATATTGGCCAGCTCTAGTGTGCAACCTAGCAAAAGTGAATGACTGTAATTAGTTAAAAATGATTGTCAACAATGCTTTTCTTGAGCAATAATATTTTTCTTTTTCTTATTTGACAGACGCAGTGATGACCAACTTTCCTTCGGCGACTGAATGGGAAATAAAAAATTAAATTTCTGGTCTTTTTAAACAAGCATCAGGGAGAGCAGGGAGTGGTGGTTATGAATATAAAGCTAACAATTAATTTTTAAAAATTTTAGTATCTTAAGTCGTTTTACAAATTTTCCACTATTTTATGTTCATTTTTATGTTTGAATGTTGTCTAAGTTGTTAATATAATTGTTCTAAATAAATCCTTTATATTCAATTAGTTTGGATGGATTTTCCTTTATGAGAACCTGTTATATTTGAGTGAAAATCCTTATGCCTCATTTTGTTGTCTATTACATGTATATGTAGTGTAATTGATGTCTATTCTTGGGCTATGGTTAGACGTCTATTAGATTTTCACTGACAGCCCAAATTCAGCCTTGGTTTAGCCTAGACCCATATTGCCTGTCTATTAGACGTATATATGTAGTCGTTTAATAGCCGTATAATTAATGACTAGTTCTTGGGCTATGGTTAGGCGTCTATTCTTGGGCTATGGTTAGACGTCTATTAGATTTTCACTGACAGCCCAAATTCAGCCTTGTTTTAGCCTAGACCCATATTGACTGTCTATTAGACGTATATATGTAGTCGTTTAATAGCCGTCTAATTAATGATTAGTTCTTGGGCTATGGTTAGACGTCTATTCTTGGGCTATGGTTAGACGTCTATTCTTGGGCTATGGTTAGACGTCTATTCTTGGGCTATGGTTAGACGTCTATTAGATTTTCACTGACAGCCCAAAATTAGCCTGATTTTAGCCTAGACGTCTAGGCTATGTTTAGACGTCTATTAGACGTCTATTAGACGCAAAATTGCTTGCTGGGAGTGTCCATGTGCGAGTGGTGTTGACGTTTCAAATGCGTCGAAAGCAGCGAAGAGTTGTAGTCCACAAAGTGCTCTCACACAAAGTCTAACCGTATCAAACTTCTACCCGCTAAATTGTAGCATTCTTTACACGAAAAGTTATATAAAAAATTCACAGACAACATATGTTCACATTCATGGCAAAATTCAAACGGGACCAGAAAATAATTATTTTCTCCTATTCACTTGCATTAACGATTTTTCAACCTAGAGGTCCAGGGGGATTAGCGGAAGGGGCGGGACTTACCAGCTCTATAGAATCAACATAAAATCGATCTAATTGACCCTTTGCAGGGAGCTTGATTGACAGGCGATCTAACCAATCATAATCCGCCATTTTGTCCGACAAAGCAGGCAGGAGAGATAGCAGATTAACATGGGAGGATTTTAACTTGAAAAACGGAATGTACTACTGACGCCTTTCCGCGGTTTAAAACAACATTCCTTCTTATGTTCATTCATGTTTATTTGATGGTGCTATAAATGAACTAGAAGGAAGAGATGATCGGTTGACGAGCAGCTTTAACTGATGCTCTACAGCGATCTGTCAGACACATTTAAGAGCCACAAAACGGTATGTATCGTTTCAATTTCTTTAAAAAAATGACCAAATTTGAAAGGTGAGACTTTGTTTAATGTTTAAGATCAAAAGTAACCGAAAAGTAACCTGGTCTGTCCTGTCTGTCAGCGTGTTGTCAGTCTCCTCTCTGCTCCGCGATGTATTTTTCACTGCATGAGAACACGGTGTGGCGTGAGAGCAGCTAGCTTGTCGGACATAGCGACAGTAACTAAGGTGGGCGGGTCTTTGCGAAGGGTCAATTGGTTTGCTCACCTAATGTTAAAAGGATGTTGATTTCAATTGTGTAAATTGCGTTATTATAAACACATTTTCTACTTGTTTTAAAAATCTATCACTTATTTGATAAATTAGTCTGTATAGGTAATACTTTATTAAACACACATCACATTCAGTTCAGTCCTGCACAGGTCCGATTTTGTAAACCCGCACCCGCCCGTACCCGCAGTGCTTAAAAGGAACCCCGATTATTAAGACACATAGGCCTAAATATGCTACAATTGCTCTCTCCTACAAAATACATAGTTATAAATACATAAAATATTTTCGTTATTTAAAAAATCCTCAAAGTGTTTTACAGAATTTGAGCTACAAAGGCAGCTATTATTTTTGCGCGCGCAGTGCATTCTGGGTCGATGACGTGTATTGGTTGCGTTCAGAGCAGAGAGAGGTGAGCTAATGGCGCTGTAAACTGTAGCTACATCGTAAACGTTAATATAATGCCACATTGCGCAGCGTTTGGTTGCAATTTCCAATCCAAAGGAAATAAGGGGAGTGATGTAAGCCTCCACTGCTTTCCAAAGGAGAAAAAAATACGAAAAGAGTGGGAAGTTTCTTGTGGACGAGTACAACTCCCTAAAGACCCACGGCTGTGTTCCCGTCACTTCAGCCCTGATGCATTTGAGGCATTTAGTCGGCTAAAAGAGTTCACAGGTGCAGCTGGTTGCAAGCAAAGGCTAAAACCAAATGCTGTGCCTTCAATTTTCCCCCACAAGGAGCCTAAACGTCTGCGCGTAGCGAGTGAAAGCCGCGCTAACAAGCGTCAAAGGCAAGAGACTCTGGACACTCTCCTGCTAAGATGTAAACAACCCGCTCCTTTCGTTGCGGAAGACGAATCATCAGACACTACGCGATCATGGAGGTAGCCGACAATCCACCAGATGCTGTTAATAAATTCGTAACTGTAGGCCTACAGTGTTCTCCAAGTATGACCGATGCAGCAACGCAGACAGATGTTTACAAGTCGGATGCAGCGGTAACGTTACAGTGGTCAGCTGATGTGGACTACTCGGTAAAAAAGGACCATACTTACACAGGTAAACATGAAATTGAGTTGGGCAAACCTGTACAGGAGGATGACGTTGATAACTCCCAGGATCTGTTCCTCTCAGATGATGAACTTAGTGAACAGAGTCAACCACAGTACAGTCACTGTGATCCAGAATACATTGCAAGTTCATCTGAGTTTTCTCAAAGCACCCAGGAATCACAAGCTTCAACTAACACACATAAAGAAAATAGGCTTTTTCTAGTTTTTGAGGAACAGTTAAACCAATTGCTTCAGCGTTGTTTAAAGTGTGGCTCCCTGATTGTCCAGGAAGAAGTGAAAGAGCTAAAAAATTAAGGATCACAGTTGACACTAGAGCTCACATGTGCTAACAGCTGTAGTTACAGATGGCAGTCTCAGCCTACTCTGACCGGGACTAAAGGGACAGGAAACCTGCTTTTAACAGCATCAGTTTTCTTCAGTGGCATCCATTTTGCTAAATTGGAGCAAGAGAATTTGAGCGTTTCTGTAGTAACATGAACCTCAAAACAATAAGTGAAGACACATACACATCACTGAGGAAGAAGTTTGTGTTTCCTGTCATTGAAAAAAATGTGAATTAAAGAGCAGAGTACAGTGTTAACTAACATGAAATCGCAAGAAGTTGTTGAACTCTGTGGAGATGGCCGGTGTGACTCTCCGGGGCACTCAGCAAAATACTGTACATACACTTTTTTAGATGCACAGAGTGAAAAGGTTATGGACTTCAAGGTAATAAGCTGCACCCAAGTTTCGAGCTCTAATACCATGGAAAGATGCTCTCAAAACCATAGAAAAAAATGGAGTGAAGGTCTCAACCATCTCCACTGACAGACATCCACAAATCGTCAAAGAAATGAGGGTCAGTAATCCAGAAAAACACCATGAATTTGACCCTTGGCATGTGGCAAAAGGAGTGTCCAAAAAATTGGCAACTGAAGCTAAGAGAAGGGAATGTGAAGGCCTGGGACAGTGGATTCCATCCATTATAAATCATTTCTGGTGGAGTGCACAAACCTGTGAGGGTAATGCCGAAGTGTTGAAAGAGAAGTGGATATCTGTAATACACCATGTTACCAACCGACACGACTGGCCTGGGAACAGGCACTATCACCAATGTGCTCATGAGCCCCTTGATGAGACGAACCAGAGAAGAAAGCTTTGGTTAAAGCCAGGATCTGAAGCCCACAACGCACTTGTGAAGGTTGTGAAACACAAGCGGCTTTTGAAAGACCTGGATCATCTGACAAAGTGCATCCACACAACAAAACTAGAGGTATGATCAAATACAGACATTTAATAAATATGCCATTCATTATGATGTGACTCACATATTTTAATAGTTTAATTTCAAATTCAAATTTGTTTCAGGTGTATCACTCCATGTACCTGAAATACCTCCCAAAGAGAACACATTTTGGATATGATGTGATGATCCATGCCTCCATGCTTGCTGCTCTGGATCATAACAACAATGTGAACAGGGAACAGGTGTGTGAACTGTAATAAATCCTATCATTTGCAAGCACTATGGCTGCGTTTACACTTGCCATTAACATGCGATCACCGTGATCCGATCATTAGCCAATCAGGACATGGTGCGTTTACATTTGATCATATAAAGTAGCCTCTGTATCTGGATAACGATCGGATTTCTGTTTCCTGACTAATATTTAAAGGGATACTCCACCGTTTTTTCATATTAAACTATGTTATTCCCTTAACTAAGACGAGTTGATGCATACCTCTCTCATCTCAGTGCGTGCACTTAATCGCTCTCGTGTGCGCCGAAACTTTGATAGCACTTAGCTTACCCCAGTATATTCAGTGGTATCTAACAGCAATGAATTTAGAAGTGACCAAACACATCAACGTTTTTCCTATTTAAAAACAGTTACACGAGTAGTTATACGACCAAGTATGGTGACACAAAATAAAACGCGATGCTTTTTTAAGCGGGTTAAAAAGGATAACTACAATGTATGGCGGAATAGCACTTTGCAAGTACTTCAACTCGGCGCAGTAAAGAGTCACGCCTGATCCTCTTCCTCTCACTTCTGTCAATAGACCTTTCTCCACAACTTCCGTATTTGTGACCGGAAATACGCAATCGTCGTGGTAATCTACTTCCTCCG
Organism: Scardinius erythrophthalmus; assembly: GCF_964197995.2. Taxonomy (NCBI): domain Eukaryota; kingdom Metazoa; phylum Chordata; class Actinopteri; order Cypriniformes; family Leuciscidae; genus Scardinius; species Scardinius erythrophthalmus. The sequence continues at coordinate 19,041,635 of NC_138240.1, forward strand.
CAGTCAAGGCACCATAAACAAATGGCACAAGCAACTAGCAAGAGCTATTGACACACTAATGATGTGTCATTTTAGTTAGCCTCGCTCTCTACTTACCTTGATGTTTATGGACAAATTCCTCGTGGAAAATTTTTTACCCTTTATTTCGTTTTTTCTTTTTGGTGACGAAGTTTTCCTCCACGAGTCGTCACATCAGCAAATGTAATATTTGGCAAATCCGTTAATGAAGTTGTGTAGACTCTTTGATCCATTTTAAACTTGCCCGGGTTTATGTTTTTCTGGTGTGTTGACGCTTGACAGGAACTCCGCTTCCACAACGATAACGTATATCCGGTTATTGTGAGAAAGGTCTATAGTGGGAAGAGGATCAGGCGTGACTTTTTACTGCGCCGAGTCGAAGTACTCCCAAAAGTGCTATTCTGCCATACATTATAGTTATCCTTTTGTTTTTAAATAGGAAAAACGTTTATGTGTTTGGTCACTTCTAAATTCATTGCTGTTAGATACCATTGAATATACTGGGGTGCGTTCTCCGAAACTACCTTAACGCTACGTCGTTCTTAAGTTGTACCTTAAGAAGTACCTTATCGTTAATACGTGGTTTCCGAAACCTTCTTAGTTAAGTATACCTTCTGTAAGTCATACGTTCGTAAGGTTGGTCTGGAGCGCTCTTAGCTATACCTTATCACTGCTGACGGTTCATACCGCTAGTGGCCACCACTACGCAAAAAGCTTTTTTACATCGCAGTTTAATTACACATAGAAAATTTTATATGAACATTTAATATAAAATCTGATTTAGTATTAAAATTACATTTTTACTTTACTTTAAAATGTTACACATAAAATACTTAAGTTGTTATAGCCTACACCCAGTGTATGGAAGTGTTTTCATTAATAAAGTTTCCATACACTAATGGTTGTTAGCTTTTTTAATTACTATCCTAAGGCACATCAGCTGGCGAACCATTTGACAGAAAAGGCTTAGGAGTCTATATAAAGAAAGATGAGTTGCACAAACTTTATAGCTATGGCAGCGAGACAGCGAGTACTTGTTTTAAATCAAAGACGGCGCCGTCCGCGGAGCCAGTTAGTGTATGTCAACTACATGGCTGGTGGATAATCAGCATACGTTGTGGAGAACATTAACACACTTATGGCCGTGAGGGTTTGGGATTGCACACTTGCTAAATTATAAACACATACTCATATTTATTTCTGCATGTACATATTTCAATGAGCCCCGATAAATGCAGTTTGTACTATTTCTAAAACGCTTCTTTATAAAGAACATTGTTTTCTCAATACTTTACCTATACCGCTGTGAAGGAAAGAGCGCACAATCGATCATCGAGGCATCGATATCAACCTATTCAGCGCCTCCACCATGGACAGCGCCTGCTAAGGTCGAACTTAAGAAGGTTTACCTTAAGCAACATCCTAAGTAGAGGTGCACGATATTGAAAAAAATTGATATTGCGATATCGATAATGAATTTTGCGATATCGATATTAATTTCGATATTTTTAAACACATGTAAAATTACAAAATTTATGGAAAAACGCATCAAAATAGGTTCATAACAAATAAAACAAGTTCTTACAACACAAGGTTTATTTCATATGAAACTCATATTGAACTGGTACAACATGAATAAATAAAAAATATCCATGTCCACAGAACAGGACATGTTTTACTGGTTGTACAGTATAAAATAAATAACGAGAACAATACATGTTTTACTTTTTGTACAGTACAAAATAAATAACGAGAACAATACATGTTTTACTGGTTGTACAGTATAAAATAAATAACGAGAACAATACATATTTTACTGGTTGTACAGTATAAAATAAATAACGAGAACAATACATGTTTTACTGGTTGTACAGTATAAAATAAATAACGAGAACAATACATGTTTTACTGGTTGTACAGTATAAAATAAATAACGAGAACAATACATGTTTTACTGGTTGTACAGTATAAAATAAATAACGAGAACAATACATGTTTTACTGCTTCTACAGTATAAAATAAATAACGAGAACAATACATGTTTTACTGGTTGTACAGTACAAAATAATGCGAAAAATACATGTTTTACTGGTTGTACAGTATAAAATAAATAAAGAGAATGTCTATAGAACAGGAAATGTTAGAAACAGTAACAAATCTAAAAAAAACAAGTAAACAGAAAATGTCAAGAGAAACAGGGCCCATCAACAACCGTGCTTTAGAAGGCAGTTTGCACTTTCCCCGGCAACTCACAGGTGGACTACAGATTGCAAGTCAAAAAGACGAGCATGTCAACCATAGCTGGTTTAAGTCGTGAACGATGAGCCGTCACAATGTTTCCCCCTGTACTAAATATTCTCTCCGATGGTGAACTAGTTGCCGGGATACACAGATACTTTCTTGCCAGCTTGCTCAAAGAGGGGTAGCTCACTTTGTGACACTTCCACCAGGCTAAGGGATCATCTTCGCTGTCAATGGAGGGGGTGAGGAGGTAGCTGTTGAACTCAGCTGTGACGGCATCATCTACCAGAACCTGTACAGCTGGTGTGGTGGTGCTGCTCTTCAGCAGACTCCCCAACGACCTCCTGGGCTTTTTTGATGGAGGTGGGGCTGGGAGTGGGACTGTCTGATCCCGGGGCTCAGTGCCGCTGTTCTGAAAGACCACTGAATAAAAATAAATAGAACATTTGGCATTTGGTAATAAATTAGATTTTTTTTGTATCCACCACACTAGTCATAATTTACTTTCAAAAACATTTACCTTTCTTGCGATTTCTTTCATCTCTGATAGTACCCTGGTCGTGAGAATTGGGACGCGCTCCTCACTGACATATTTTGTTTTAAATCTTGGATCCACAAAGGATGCCATGTCCAGCAGATCTTCTGTGGCCTGATCCCATTTGGCATTCAGGTACTGGAGGACCTTTGATTTGATGGACTGGGTAAGCTCAGTGTCCTCTTCATCTCGAATCAGAGCTTGAGTGTTCAGAAGATGGAGGACTGGCTTTACAGAAGATACACTGACGTAGCTCTCCCCTGACAGTGCATCGGTGAAGTCCTGCAGGGGAGAAAGCGCCTTGTTTATCGATTCAAGAACCTCAATGTCCTGCCAAGTCGGTACCAAGTGCCTGTGGCTCTTGTCGGCCGAGAGAACCAAAGCCACCGCCTTCTGCTGCTCCAGCACCCTTTCAATCATGTGCTGCTTGGATCCCCATCTGGTTGGGCATTCTGTAACCAGTGCGTGCTCTGGAAGGTTGAGCTCCTTCTGTGCCTCTGTCAAAGCTCTCCTCTTCTTCCAGCTGTGAGAAAAGTGTCCCACTATCTTTTTGCACAACTTTGTAGCCTTGTCAATGCGAGCATCATCTTTAGTTGCGTTTTCTAGAGATAAAATGAAGTAAAGACAAAATCAAAATGTTAATATATTATTTTTTTTCTAAATAAACACCAAGTCATCACCATCAGTGATTCTCTCACACACACACACACACACACACACACACACTTTACTTAAGTAAAAGTACTAATACCACACTGTAGAAATACTCTTACAAGTAAAAGTCCTGCAAAAGTATGTGTATATCATCTGGTAAATGTATATAAAGTTTTAGAATGTATAAAAATCATCACGTTTTAGAATGTTTAAATGGTCTAATCATTTCAGCTGGACTTATAGGCCATTATATGGCTGTTTGTAGTTACATTTATAAAACAGAACTTTATAAACTGTTCTGTGTGCAAAAATCTATATTTAAAAAGTAACAAGTAACTAAAGCTGTGTCAGATTAATTAAATTCTACCACTAGTCATAATCACACAAGGCATAATACATGTAGCACTTTGTATCTATTAAAACAAGTTATAGCAACAATAAAGGAAAAAAGGTTTATTTAAATGAGTATCTTTTCACTTTTCAGTTTTATGAAATGTATCGTTTAAAATAAATATATGATTGTGTCAGCTAAGCTTCGAGAATTATACATGTTATGTTATGTTAGTAAGTATATACAGTACACTAATAAAAATCCTTTCCCTTATACATTTAATTAAAGTTACAAATATAATATAATATAATATAATAATTACCAACAGCATTGTGCAACAGGTGTCCAAAGCATTGGAGCCTCTGCCATTTGTTGAGTTCTGCAGCCTTCTTTATATTGGTCCCGTTGTCAGTCGTTATAGCCACCTGATGCTCTGGAAGCAACCCCCATGAATACAGGGCATCCCTTAGGCCAACGGAGATGTTTTGTCCCGTGTGGTCCTCGGGGAAGTAGGAAGTCTGAAGGCATTTGCTGACGAGTTCGTACTCGGGCGTAATATAGTGCACCGTGAGACTTATGTACGGTTCCGTAGTGCGGCTGGACCACAGGTCGGTCGTGGATGAAAAATATTCGATCTTTCCGACTCCAAACTCTGCCTGCACCGCCTTTCTGCACTGTTCATAAAGTTGTGGGATAGCTACCTGTGAGAAATATGTGCGGGATGGGATTTGGTACCGTTTGTCTAGAACATCCAGAAGCTTCTTGAATCCTTTCTTTTCCACTGTGTGGATGGACATAATATCTTTTGCCAAATAGTACGTTATAGCATTGGTGATTTCGGTATGTCTCTTTGAGTTCTTGTCGTACTTTGTGCCACTAGCAAAAGCACTCGCTAGCGAGGCTTGTTTGGCTCGCAGTGGCGTATTAACGGCAACAGGTTTTTTGCGGGGTAGTATCATACACTCATCGTAAAGTGGCTTGTGGTGGTTCTTAAGATGCGAAAATAGGTTTGTTGTATTGCCTTTTGTACGGCTTACCACCATTCGACACGTTTTGCATAGTGCATTAGCCTGTGCAACATCTGTTGGCTCAAAGCCAAAGTATTGCCAAACTACCGAGGAGGACGCATTACTTTTGGCCACAAAAGTCTCCTCTTTAATCTCTGTTATTTTGTCTTCTCCCTGAGCAACACTCATTTTCTTACTTTTGTGATCTTTCTTTTGCTCCCTTCGCTCTCTTAGGTCCTCTCTTTTCTTTCGCTACGTTTTGTTGTCTGTCTTCTTCACTGATTGATTTGTGTTCTGTTGTCTTTGTCTTCTTCACTGATTTGTGTTCCCGCGGTCGGAGGCTTCACAGCGCTATAGTCTCCGCCCTCCTACGCTCTTTTGCTCATTTGTCATTTTCCTTCAGTACTCCGTCTGCATGTCGGACGCGCCGCATCATAAACAAAATATCGCATAATTATCGTAAGATTTTCGATATGATATCGAGCAACGTGATATCGCGATAACGATATTGATTCGATATATCGTGCACCCCTAATCCTAAGGTATAGTTCGGAGAACACATGTAGGAAAGGTATACCTGTAGTTAAGGTGTACCTTTTGAGTCTTCGTAGCGCGCTAAGAGACAACGTTATCGGAGATCAACGTATCAAAGTGTTGGCGCGCACCTGAGCGATTAAAGGGATAGTTCACCCAAAAATGAAAATTCTGTCATCATTTACTCACCCTCAAGTTGTTCCAAACCTGTATGAGTTTCTTTGTTCTGCTGAACACAAAGGAAGATATTTGGAAGAATGTTTGTAATCAACAGATCTCGGTCCCCATTGACTTCCATAGTAGGAAAAAAATATACTATGGTAGTCAATGGGGACCGAGATCTGTTTGGTTACAAACATTCTTCCAAATATCTTCCTTTGTGTTCAGCAGAACAAAGAAACTCATACAGGTTTGGAACAACTTGAGGGTGAGTAAACAATGATAGAATTTTCATTTTTGGGTGAACTATCCCTTTAAAGAGGCTATATGCAACTTTTTCCCCAAAATAAACGTAACAATAGCCTTTTTATTTGACCATTTATGACTCAAACATCTCCTGATGAGCATACTGACACCTTGTCAGCTCACAGTGGGTGCACCTATAAGCCTGTATCCTATTTTTCCTATTTTCTGTCAGGTCGGATTTTTTGCGCGCTGTCTGCGGATGTAACGTCAAGCACGTTCATGTTACACGTTTCAGATCACTCTGCCACCACCGCTAGTCAGCAAACAAACTTAGTTTCTCAAACAATATATGTATTTGACTGTTTTTACCTCTGTAAACATAATGTTGACTTCTTTGCAGCAGATGACTTGTGAAGTGTGCACGTACGAGAGCGAGCAGAAAGGAAGAGCAGTTCCGTTTTTTGGCCACAGGTGTCAGTCGCGAGTTTAAATTTCAGAAAATCGCATGTAGCCTCTTTAAGGGAATAACATAGTTTAATATGAAAAAACGGTGGAGTATCCCTTTAAATATTAGTCAGGAAACAGAAATCCGATCGTTATCCAGATACAGAGGCTACTTTATATGATCAAATGTAAACGCACCGTGTCCTGATTGGCTAATGATCGGATCACGGTGATCGCATGTTAATGCCAAGTGTAAACGCAGCCATAGTGACACTGGATATTGCACATCAAACTGTTCCTATCACCTTGTATCTATTTTCCATTTTTCTGTTTTTGAACAGGCTGTTTTTCAAGATGGGGAGAGTGTTGGAGAACCCAAGTTCAAAATCGCATGGAGCAAAGTCCACAAGGCATTCAGAGCAAGACCAGTGCCTGTTGAAAAGGACTATGATTGCAGATGTTCTCTCCTCTGTGTTAGATTCAAAACAAGTCATGGGCATGAGAGTTAATCCAACACACGTCATGGCTCCACAAGACAGACTATCCAGATCACAGATCATTTTTCAAACGCAGTTTTCACGTTTCAAGTAGCTGCATCATTACGAACACATGACGTACACACCAGCATAGTTCAAATGTACAATATCTTTAATTTTGTATTCTAGTCAAGCACATGTAGTACTTCAAACAAACATTTAATATAGGAGTACATGCAACATTTATATTTAAACCATAAACATTTGGTATGATACCCTATTTTGTTGCAAGCATAGCTTGTGCTCTTGCCAAAATGCCTTCAAATGCCAACTATCCAGCTATATGTTATTAAAATGCCTCCATGCCTCATCTACTTCTGCACGATAATTGTCTTCATATTCAAACCCTGTATAGATTCCACTTGGTTCAGAGTAGACGTTTCTTATTTTGTTAACAGCACATGATGGAATGACTCTGCGGACTCTTCTCCCTAGCCAGCCATGCATCCACCATGTAAACTGACGATATGAAACATATCTGTAAGACCTAAAAGGCAGAATTTTGAAAACAATTATACTATTACGTTATGAAATAATGATTTAAGCTGCTTGTCTTAACCAATAAAACAACTGAAGCCTTCACTGAAAGCGCATAGTCCAGTTTACTTTTTTTTCCACTATTTGTTGGCTACAGTGTAGGTAGGCTACTATGTAGGCATACTCAGATAACCATGTTCACGTTTGACTTGCCTATTAGTGACCTGGTTACGATTTGGTAGACCAGCATTATGTCGGTCATGGAGGCTGACGAGGGCCGCCCATAAAACATCTTTATTGAGGCAAACTGCATTAAAGTTTTTTTAATGTGCTGTGATACACGGAGTATCTGTAAATACAATCAAAGCATGTTGTTATAGCATTTTACTTTGTTTTCATCAGAATCACAATCAGCTTTATTGGCCAGGTTTGTGCAAACAAACAAGAAATTTGACTCTGGTAATATTTGCTCTAAAAGTGCAACACTCACTTAACATATAAAAAATAAAAACAAAGGTCAGTATGAAATATAATAATGAAAAAAATGAAGTATGCACTATAACAATACTATGAAATTTAGAAATGTACCAAAAAAAAAGATACGGTAACACTTATAGTGTGCTTGTTACATATGTTACATGTAGCCTACTTACCATAGTAATAACAGTAAATTATGCATAATTACATGCAACTAACCCTTAACCAAATCCTAATCCTATAACCCTATAGTAAGTACATGTAGTTACTTAATATTACTCAGTACTTAAATGTTTAATTACACTGTAACAATGACACCTTAAAATAAAGTGTAACCAAATATACAATAACAATTGGAGAGGGAAGGAATAGTGCATATCAGTATAGTCTTAAGATTTAAGTTTTTAATTATGTAGTGCAAGGCAATTCAGTGCAATTGTAATTTTTAATAACAATATCGTAATTGTAAGATTATAAATGTACATGACGCAAAACAGTGTTGACTTTGTTCAGTGTAAGGGAGGAGAGGGTATTTTTGCGCGTTCAACATACCAACGTACCATCAACATGCTTGGGGAAAATAAAGCAAACGAGGGCGGTAAGACTTATTAAATTATTTATACTGATAGTACGATTGTCTGATCTAGCCTGGGCTTCTATACTCTTTGCCTATACTTAGCCTACCCTGGACAGCTGCTGACAAAAAGTGAAGCTCTTTACAGCAAACGCTCTCGTTCTCGCTTGGCATTGGCAAGCAGTTGCCGTACAGACACCATCTGTTTTGCCCCACTCTCGCTTCCTCAACTCTCTGATAATCTTCAGGCCTATCGTCTTCCGCGCTATTCTCCTGATTTAAGCATACGGTGAGCTCGGGTTCAAACTGAAAAGGCTGAACGGCAGACGTACGTGTTCATCTCGCTAGTCGCTACTGTCAAAACTTAGCTAGCTAGCCGGTACTGCTGCAATCCATTGACTTTTAGATTCTTTCTAAAAGATCTTTTAAATACAGATTGTTTGTGTTTTTGTTTTACTTTTAGGGCTGGAGAACATCTGGCAATGAGATGTCACGACTTTTTTCTGTTTTTTAAAGGGCACCTATTATGCCCCTTTTTACAAGATGTAATATTGGTCTTGGGTGTCCCCAGAATGTATTTGTGAAGTTTCAGCAAAAAATACCCCACAGTTAATTTATTATAATCATTTGAAAATGTCATTTTTGGGGCCTGTTTTAAAAAGAGCTGTTTTGGTGTGTACCACCTTAAATGTAAATGAGCTGCATAATCCCCGCCCTGCTGGACACAGATGATGAAGAGAGTCCGGTGTGATGAATAATACGGTTACTCTGTGTATTGGGTCCGGGCGTAGGACGCCATTAGTATGCCAGTAGTATGCCTGATCTAAATCTGTTCCCGCGATAACTTGTAGCTAACGTGAGCTGTTTTAGTGTTATTATGTGGTAGCTTTATGAATGCTAAATCCCACTGCTATATGCAAGGTAAGATTAAATTAAATTTTATATTGTACATGTAAATTGTGTATATTCTATAGCTAATATTTAAAATCTCAAGTTGCGTCAATAGCAGGAGAAAGACCGCGAAATTTAAAAATACTACTGTTAATGTGTCACGAAATGTAGTTTTAAGAGTTTTTCAGTCGATAATGTAGTTGTTTCAATCTCAAATATGTTGTTTGTTTATACAGATAGCGCCTATTTAAAAATTTGATCTGACGTTTTCGGAGATGTGAGATCCACAGGGATCAACGGGCGTTCAGCGCTCATGTATCCCACCTGGCAGAGCCTTACCTCGGCCAGAGCTGCTGACGTTTGCCGCTTAGTCTAGTGGAGTGGTTAAACATGAGATATAATTCGTCATGTGTAGGCTATGTCTAACAGACGATCTTTGATATCATTAATCTATAATTTGTTCCCTGGCAAATCGTTTTGGCTGAGGGCAAAGTTTAGTTTTATAATTTTATATAACGTTAAATTATTTAGGCTATTTATCTTTAACGTTGTAGCCTGCTGACTTATGTTTGACTGAATCGTTTAATTACTTTATTTCTTGACTTGTATGGCTACTTATACTTTCATAGTTGCTATTATTGATCAATAAAACTGAAATTTAACAAAAAGAGACAGGGTTGTGTCATTTTATTTTATATAGCCTATGTAAGAATATTTTAATATATATATATATATATATATATACATACAGTGCTGGCGGGGTTAATTGTGATTGTCAAAACATTTGGTAACTAAATAGAATTTTATGAAGTTTAGTGACAACATGTTACAATGTTTACATTGTACAATGACTGGTAGGATACAGTTTTTATTATTGCTTGACAAAAATTTCAAGATTTCAATTCCATTCTTGTGATTTGATTCCGATTTTGATTCAATATTGACTAATTTGGATACATGTTTATTTTAAATTTTATTGAAAAAAAAAACTCACCTAATGCTGTAAACATAGAGGGCCCAATCTGCTGGTATTATTAAAGGTTAAAAATAACAAATTAAATTAAATATAAGGCAGTTTTTGTTATAATAACAATTATTTAATGACATAAGTAAAAATATAATAAATATGTAATATAGTGCTCAGCAAAATCTCCTCTCTAGCTATTTTTTCTTTTCAATTAACATGCTATGGTCATTAAATGGCTTTCGTGAGGTAAATGTAACGTTATGTGACATAATTGTTCTCCTGCTGTTATATTGACCTCTTTCCGTGGTTGAAAAACACTAATTGGTCGATTTCGGTAAGTTGTACTGTAACAGATGATCGGTTCACGAGCACTTGAACTAAGGCGCTCAGCGATCTGTCACGTCACATTTACAAGCGCCAAAGGTATTTTTGTCTAATTTCGTAATAAAATTGACGGAATCTAAGAGCTGAGAATTAGTTTAATATTAAAAGTACCTCTTTGCTCCGCAATTTTTCTGTGCGTGAGAAAATGGATGTGTGGCGTGAGAGCG